>NC_068938.1:194577787-194934828 GCF_016801865.2 Culex pipiens pallens | reverse complement strand
ATTTTTTTTCCTTTTTGAAGAAATATGTACTCAACAATTAGCAATATTTTTTTTTTGTATTCGAGAAAAACGAATTATATTTAATTACATTAATTCGCACTCAATCAAAAATTGAAATAGCATAAAAAACGGTATTCTTATTATTTAATACCAAAAGCTTTGATTGATTTAAAAAAATATGTAAAATTCAGGCTTTGTTGCATAATTTAAAAATAAAAGAATTTTTAAAATACGTTGTTTTGTGAAATTGAAGATATTTTACAAAAAAGCTTAAATGCTGTTTATGATTTTTCAAAATTTGGCTGTGAGATGTTCAACATTATTTAAAATGAGGTATCTACAAAAAAAAATTTGCTAAATATCTGTGAGTGTTTTGTTGGAGATAACTAAATTTTAAAGTAGATTTTGCATCGTAATCAAAGTAGATTTTATGTAACTATAATATTATAGTTATCATTATCAAAACCCATTTATGATCATCGTTAGCGCTGGACGATAAAATCATCAACGATGTTTGAGATGCCTTTCGAGCTGCCATGCTATGAAGAGGACTCTTTAAATCGCATTGAAACAATACTCGTCACCGTGCCTTCCGAGCTGACGTGCTACCGAGGAAGGTATATTCGATCGTGTACGCCAATTACAAAAAATGAGTAGATGAATCTTCGACGTGCCTTCCAAGCAGCAATGCTACCAAAAGGGTCAATCAAAAGGGCGAATGCGGAAAAGAATTTCCCATCCAAACGAAACTTCTCGAGCATCCCTACCCACCTGATTCCAGAGCCGTCACAACATATGGCGGTGGCGGTGGTGGTGGCGGAGCCACAAAGATGTGACCATGGCCTAGCCGAATCTCGAGCTTGAACTCCGTTTCGCGAACTCTGTCAGTTCGTACAAAACGTCAAGTCGACAAGTTCTTGCATGGGTATTAGACGGCGGTTATTATTCAATTATCCCAACTCGGTTGGCAGACTTGAGCTTATCGATTGGATCGTCGGTGGGTATCGCTGGATCTTCTGTGTGAATAGTGCATCTCTTGTTGGGACTTTGAGCGACAAAGTGTTCCGCGCTGACAGCGGGTCGTCGCGGAATGGATGGATGGAGTTGAATGGTGTTGAAGTGCAACGAGTGAGCAATTGTGGTGGACAAAGCTTGGGCTTGTGATGGGTTAATAATTGTAAATTAATTTGTTGCTGCTGATCGCGTTAAACAGTGTTTGAATAAGGAAGAAAAAGAAGAAGTGATGCATCGCTGAGGAATGTGTTTTTTTAATAAAAGGTTCAATCGATCGATTGAAGGAAATTAATTTGTATTTGCTTCGATTGATTCAACTGATTAGAGATACAGAGAAAAAAAGCATAGCTTAGTCAATATCGTACTACATTGTTGCCAGATTTAAATTTATAACTCATCGGAGTTCTGAGCCTATTTTGTCAAATTCTCAAATTAAAAATAAAGTATTAAAATGCTGCAAGATTCTACACTCAATTGTTCTTCAAGCTTCAATGACCAATGTTTTCAACTAAAAACTTTACAGTATCCAATGTGCACCCAAAAAGGTCAGCAATTTGATTCTCACTTTTTGAAATATTGCTGCCTTTTTCATATAAGTCTGATTTCAAATCAGAAATTTGCTGCATGATTCTTGCACTTGATAGTTCCACCAATTTCCTCAGTTTAATCGATTCATCATCCTGCGATTCAATTTTACGCGCATTAAACTGCACTCCTTTCTCGATATTTGAGCATTTTTCGCTCAAAGTTAGTTTTTCCGACTGCTCGTTGATTTCCGACTGATTTTGCCACTTATTTGACCACTCCTGATTTAGTGAAAGGCATTTTTCTCGTATTTCCAAAATACTTGCTTCCATGGTTTTAAAACTATTCGTCACCGATTCACCTTGCCTATTTTGGTTTGTTTTGAGCTGACTAATTTCGGCGGAATTAGCTTCAGTTGACTTTCTTAAATTTTCCAGTGCGTTCTTCAATGACCTTCCCAAGACATCGTTTTGACTTTCCAATTTCACTACAATTTTGCTCAACTTTTCATTTGAAACCATCAACTTCTTAATTTCCCCTTCGAAACCACGCATCTTTGCTTCGGATGTCCTTTTGGTCCGTTCCAGTTGATCCACTCGGCCAGCAAGTCCGTCCACCTGGACAATGTCACGAATCTGTTGCTCCACCACCTGGAACTTATCGGGGCCAATGAACTTTCGCACATCGGTGAGGTCGTAGCCAGCCACAAGGGACAGAGTTGCAAAGCTGTCAAATTATACGTGTTTTTGAAATAAAGATTTTCAGGCAAATTGCAACTTCAAATTGGTTACCAAATTACTGAGAAGAACTTCATTGTTAACAGGGAGGTTGCCACAACTTAACTAAAATATAATTTAAGTTTAGTTGACTTCACAAATGAACAAATATTCAAGGGAATTTCCCTATTTTGATAAGTTTTCCTTGAAGTGGCAGAATTCAGTCATAAGAACATGAATAATATTTAATTTTAGCAAAGATATCAAGAAATGGGGAATTCCACGATATGCGTGAAGCAACATTCGTTGAAATTTTAGAGCATAATTTTGCTTGTAATCACAGATATTTTTTAGGATCACACTTATTTAAGTTCTACTGCCTAATTTTTCTTTTACTTTTTTTGTTTTTTTTTCCGTGTGAGGAGTGATTTTGACCAATTTTTGTTTTGCCAAAAAAATGCTTATCTTATTTTTCTTCATACGAGCAAATCTCTTCGAAATCGGCCGATTTCAACCATTTTTATTTTTTGTATTTTTGTTTTTGGCTCAAACTTTGTGGGGGCCTTCCCTATGACCAAAGCAACAATTTTGTGTCATTCATACAATTTTGGCAGCAGTCCATACAAAAATGGTACGTAAATATTCGAGAAACTGCAACTTTCCAAGGATTTTTTTTATTGATTTGGTGTCTTCGGCAAAGTTGTAGATATTGATGAGAACTGTTCAGAAAAAATAGGTACACGGAAAAAAAATGTGATTTTTTAATTAACTGTTTTTTTTGCAAAAATTCAATTTCACAAAATCCGCATCTCTTAAGCCATATGGACCAAAGTTTTTCCGACGAGTTATGATTTTTTTAAGATAGTGATTTTTCTAAAATATTAAAATCTAGCATTCAAAATTTTTTCACCAATTTGAAAAAAAATCGAATTTGCAATCAAAAAGTACTTCACATTTTTTTTTTCAAAATTTTCCGGTTTTTTAATTTTTTAAAATAGTGTCTATGATTCTCCATTCCTAAATTTTTTTTTTTTTTTTTTCAAAGTTCAGAAAATTTGCTACACAATAGTCTAAGAAACATTGAAGATTGGACCTCTGATTGCTGCGATACAGCAGCTTAAAGAAAAGAAACAGGAAAATTGAAGTTTTTTAAATCTCACCCAAACAACTCACCATATTCTTATGTCGATATCTCAGCAACTAATGGTCCGATTTGCAGTGTTAAAAAATTAAACATTCGTGAAATTTCCGTGAATATTTGTTGAATCAAGACTAACATTTCAAAAGGGCATAATTTTAAATGTTTGGTCCTTTTGAAATGTTAGTATTGTTTGAAAAAAATAATCAAAATATTGTTTTCGAAAAAATCGTAAAATTTCTATGCTTATGTTTGAAAAAGTCGTATGACAATCAAAAATGCCATCTTGATTTTTGACATTGTCTTAACCAAATTGCCTATGTTTGAAAATATTTTTAACAGAAGCTCATGCTTCAATAATGTTAATTTTTTTTTTTTGTTATATGGCTGTAAAGCAAAAACCTTATGCATTTTAGGCGTCGAAAGCTTCATCTTTTTGTTTTCAGAAAAAAGTAGTTTTTCAAAACTTCAAATTTATGGAACCATCATACAAAAAATTAATTGCTGTATGTGAGCAGTTCTCCAGAATTTCACAAAAAAAAAACTTTTTATAAATAACTTTTTTATCTTTTTTATAGACGAAACTTTCTCCAAATGAGCCATTTTGCATCATTTGTTTCACCATACAAATTTGTATGGTGACACAGAAAAGTGTTTTGCTAATATTCAAAAATGTGTGTTCTTGAGAAGGGATTTTCCGATCGATTTAGTGTCTTCGGTAAAGTTGAAAAGATGCGGAAAAATGTGTACACGGAGAATGACATTTCTCATTCTGTTTTATCACAAAAAAATTTAATTTTGACAAACTTGACTAACTCCGTTTTTTTCTTTTTTTTATATGTTTTAGCTGACAAAAAATTAATAAAAAAGTTATAGGGTGACGGACATTTTGTTTTTCGCCAAGCTACGAATTTTTTTAAATAATAATTTATGGAAAGTATAGAAAATTTTTAAAAAAAAGTTAAGATTTTTTTATGAAGTGCACCGTTTTGGAGTTAAAGCCATTTTTAAGTTAAAATTTTCCTCCTCATCACTTAAGAAAATGTATTTGGAAAACTGATAAAAGCTCAAGATTTTTTTGTTCATACATTTCTGATCCGAACCTTGGTTTGGTGGAGATACGCCCTTCAAAAACATAGAATTACTATAACAAATTGTCTTGTAAACTATTGATCCCATTTTTAAAGATATTAAGTAGGTAAGGAATACTTGTGTGAAATTTCCTTAACCCTCTGAAAAAAATATTTTCAGATTTTTTAAATCAAATTATTTGGGAAGAGATTTTCTGATGTCTTCTGCAAAGACGAAGGTTATGCTCAGGACTATAAAATATAAAACTTTAAAAAAAATAATTTATTCAATAGGCAATATCTCGGAAACTTATCATTCGATTTCAAAAAATAATATTTGTGACACTTTTTTTTCTCTATTCGAATGTACTTTTTAATCACAAAATTTATTCCTCTATGCTCTCTTGTTCTAAGCTTGCTGGGATTCATATCTAGCACAAAAACATCAAAACGGCACAAATGAGATAAAATGGTTCAACTTGGCACTTTAATACAAACATACTACACTGTAAAGAAAAATCATGGTAATATTACATCTGGAAAAGGGGAAAATATTTCATGTCATGTAATTTTACCTCTGAAAATGTGTAATTTTACCACTTTTCTGGTGTAATGTCAATTTTTCAGTCTAAATTGCGGTAAAATTACTTCCAAATTCCAAATTAATCCAAATTCAAACAAATTTTCACTGTATACCATTTGTTTATTTAAGAAGAGTACAGAATATGAGTAAAAATTGCATTCAATTTTCGAATAGACACTACTCTACGAAACATTCTCACGCGCGTTGCACGATTTCTAGCAAAAACTTAAAGGTAGGCACTGTACACCTGAAAAGATCAACTAGTTCATTTACACTGGCTTGCAGTCCATCGTTGCTCACATCTAGCTCTGATTTGATCTGAACAATTTGCTGGTTAAATTTATCAATTTCTTTATCGCTTTTCAGGCTTAGTTGTCGAATCTTTTCAGTAGCATTCCCGGTGTCAACTTTTAGTTCCTCATATTTTGTTTTGAAAACTTCAAGCGACGAGTTTACTTTCTGCAGATTCACGGTCATATTATTCACTGTATTCTCTTGAATTTTTATTGTTTGGAGAACATCCTTCAACTTTTCAGCATTGTCAACTTCTTTATTAGCCGAAGTGTTCGTTAGGTGTTTAACTTTTGCACTTAACTTTTCTACATTTTTAAACAATTCGTCTGTTGCATCTTCTAATGTTTCAATTGTTCCAAATTTTTCTTGGATTGTTTCATCGATTTGAACAATTTTCCTTGTTAAATTTTGGCTCACTACTTGCAACACTTTATTGATTTCTGTTTGATTTTCCAACTTTTTAGTGAACTCCTGGTTGAACGCCTGGAACGTTATTCGCATTTCAGCAATATCTGATTTCACCTTTTTGAGTTCATTTGTCATTGTTCCGTTCAGTACGTTTTGTACCGTTTCCAACTGTTCAATTCTTGCTGATATATTATAGTGCGATTTCTTAAAAACTCCCAACGCATTACGGGTTTCTTCCAGCGAGCCCGCTAGGTCGTCATTTTGGCTTTGCAAACTCTCGACACTCAGCTTGAAGTCACGTTCGAGTTTTTCACGAATTCCGTTGATGTTAGTGTCCACCTTTCTGAACGCATTTCTCCTCGATTCTTTCTGCCTTTGATGGTCGCTTTGCAATTTTTCAATTACGGCTGATTTATTTTCGTTTGACTTTTTCAAAACTTCAAACTCGCCTTCCAGATGCTCCAGCTTCGATCTCAAATCACTTTTGAGCCGTTTCTGGTCAGACTCGGTCAACCGGTTGATGGAACGTTCCAGCTCGCGCAGCTGCGCATCCGAGGATCGTTTGTCCCTTTCCAGCTGGTCCATTCTGGCGAACAGTTGGTCCAGCCGCAGTACCTCTTGGCCAAGTTCTCGAACTTGATGCTCCAGCTGGTTGGACGATTGTTGGCCGAGCATCTTTTGCAAATTATTTCGCCACACTGCGAGGTCCTGGCTGGACACAATCGAGAGAGTTGAAAGCCTGGAGAGTTTTTTGATTTTTTTAATTTCGAAAAAAATTGTTTCAAGTGCTTACGAGCTTACCAAATTACTGCGAAGAGCTTCATTGTGAAGCAATGAGCTGCTAAGAGTGAACTAAAATTAAATTTTAATTGACTAGTCCAATTCACAAAAAAAAAAGTTTTCAATGTTTGAGAAAATTCCCTGTTTCGATATGAATTCCATACGAATGAGCTGAATAACGAAGCAAAAAGTGATAAAAATGACGATAACTATTTTTAATGTCGCGTTCTGACGAATTGGTAAACCCAAAACTGCGCAGCATCTGGAGAAAGTGCTCTCTATCTGGTCTTCTAAAAATGGTTGTGTTGTGATTTTACATTAAAAAAGTGTAAATTTACACTACGAAGAGTTTTTTCTTCCAAATATAAACTTTTTGGCACAACAATAGTAAAAAAAGGCATTTGAGGAAATTGATACATTTTAAATGTAAGTTTACCACCTTGCTCATGCAATTTCACCTCAAAAATTACATCAAAATAAATGTTGCATGAATTGATATGTAAATTTACATCTTTTTTTTTCATTTTGTTTTTAGTTAAATAAATTTCAGTCTGACGCATTGGTAAACTCAAAACTGCGCAGCATCTGAGGGGAAAGTGCTCTCAATCTGGTGAATCTTCTGAAAAAAATGTGTTGTGTAATTGATTTTACATAAAAAAAATGTGAATTTACATCATGAAGAGTTTCACGTTCCAAATATACACAGCTAAAAAAGTAGTAATCCAGCTGCGCGTAAAAGGCCTGGGTGTAATATAAATATTGCATTATTTTATGCAATTTTATGTGATTTTACACCCTGAAATATGTAGCCCATTAGTATGGGAAACCTACTTGACCGAAATGTCAAGCTTATTTATGCGTTTATCCTAACAGCTTTTCATCGGTCTGATGGCCGAGTGGGCTAAGGCGCTAGTCCTTACTGTTGGTGCTGGGTTTGAATCCCGTCGGTTGCAACTTTTTTTTAGTTTTTGCAAAAATTGTACATGCAGTGTGTAATATTAAGTGTTTATTTTGACGAAGGTGATGTGCATGCTTTTGCATGTGATTTTACAATCGGATTTTTTGCTGTGTACACTTTTTGGAACAGTCATAGTAGAAAAAGTAATAAAAGGAGGTGATAAATTTGAAATGTAAATTTACCTATTTATTCATGTAATTTTACTTCAAAATTACATCAAGATAAATGTTACATGAATGAATATGTAAATTTACATCTTTTTCATGTCTTATTGTTTTTAATTAAATTTATTTCATTCTGACGAATTGGTAAACTCAAACTGCGCAGCATCTGAGGAGAAAGTGCTCTCAATCGAGTCAATCTTCTAAAAAGGTTGTGTTGTGTAGTTTATTTTACATAAAAAAATTACATCATGAAGAATTTACAAATACACACTTTTCGGTGCAGTCACAGTAGAAAAAGTTATCAAAGGAGGTGATTCATTTCAAATGTAAATTTATTTCTTTATTCATGTAATTTTACTTCAAAATTACATCAAGATAAATGTTACATGAATTCATATATAAATTTACACCTTTTTCGTGTCCTGTTTTTATTATTGTTTTCAAACAAATACAAAAAAGAAGAAAACTAAAATTTCGTGAAACTTTACACAATTTTATATTAAGAATCATTTTGAGGCTCCGAAAACAAGGTCGACATTTCGCTTGTTCAACAAACTGTAATGCAATGTCGTTTCCTTCCCTACGTACCATATTTTCAGCACATGCATGTGTAGTTAAAAGCAAATATTAACATATCCTACAACACGTGTCCATCTCTGTACATGGCAGAGGGTAGTGGGTGTATTTGCGTCGAAATGTGTATGTGCAAAAGAAAGGTCCTCGCCATTTACGAAAACGTGTCCTGTCCTCATTTCGAGAGCAGACAGCACCAGTTGATGGATAAAAGACTGGTTTAGTTAAAATCTGAACAAGCAATTCAAGTTTGGTCAAAATGACAAGACTCAACTCAACTCAACTCAACTCAACTCAACTCAACTCAACAAATTTGAAGCACTCCGATTTCAACCAGCCCAACCTCCACGCAAGTCGAAGTGTTCCACCAAATTGGCCAAAGTGGAACAACGACGACGACGACGACGAGATGCTCCTCATATGCTGCTCTGAGGATAGCAGATATTAGGGCGGTTCGGCTGCTGCTGTTAATGATTTTGCCCATTAAAGAACTATTAGGGAGACCGGCTGTTGAAGGTGCCCCGCCACCGTTTTGGGGCGAAAATTCTCTCCCCAAATGGGACACGAGTGGCGGCGAACGTGGATTTTCAAGTGTGTTGAGAAAATTGAAGCTGGAAAGACTTTTGAGAGGGGAGAAATTTGAGAAAATAAGTTCAACATATATTCAAATTGAGTTCAATCAAAATACAAATTTCATATGAAATTGTCTTAATGTTGTCTTAATGACTTAATGTCTTAATGTCTTAATGTCTTAATGTCTTAATGTCTTAATGTCTTAATGTCTTAATGTCTTAATGTCTAAATGTCTTAATGTCTTAATGTCTTAATGTCTTAATGTCTTAATGTCTTAATGTTTAATGTCTTAATGTCTTAATGTCTTAATGTCTTAATGTCTTAATGTCTTAATGTCTTAATGCCTTAATGTCTTAATGTCTTAATGTCTTAATGTCTTCATGTCTTAATGTCTTAATGTCTTAATGTCTTAATGTCTTAATGTCTTAATGTCTTAATGTCTTCATGTCTTAATGTCTTAATGTCTTAATGTCTTAATGTCTTAATGTCTTAATGTCTAAATGTCTTAATGTCTTAATGTCTTAATGTCTTAATGTCTTAATGTCTTAATGTTTAATGTCTTAATGTCTTAATGTCTTAATGTCTTAATGTCTTAATGTCTTAATGTCTTAATGCCTTAATGTCTTAATGTCTTAATGTCTTAATGTCTTCATGTCTTAATGTCTTAATGTCTTAATGTCTTAATGTCTTAATGTCTTAATGTCTTAATGTCTTAATGTCTTAATGTCTTAATGTCTTAATGTTTAATGTCTTAATGTCTTAATGTCTTAATGTCTTAATGTCTAAATGTCTTAATGTCTTAATGTCTTAATGTCTTAATGTCTTAATGTCTTAATGTTTAATGTCTTAATGTCTTAATGTCTTAATGTCTTAATGTCTTAATGTCTTAATGTCTTAATGCCTTAATGTCTTAATGTCTTAATGTCTTAATGTCTTCATGTCTTAATGTCTTAATGTCTTAATGTCTTAATGTCTTAATGTCTTAATGTCTTAATGTCTTCATGTCTTAATGTCTTAATGTCTTAATGTCTTAATGTCTTAATGTCTTAATGTCTTAATGTCTTAATGTCTTAATGTCTTAATGTCTTCATGTCGTCAAATCGTCAAATCGTCAAGTCGGCAAGTCGGCAAGTCGTCAAGTCGCCAAGTCGTCAAGTCATAAAGTCTTAATATCTTCTAGTCTTCTTCAAGTCTTGAAGTCGTCAAGTCGTCAAGTTTTTAAGTCATCAAGTCGTCAAGGCTTCAAGTCGTCAAGTCTTCAAGTCGTCAAGTCTTAATGTCTTCTAGTCTTCATGTCTTCTTCAAGTCTTCAAGTCGTCAAGTCGTCAAGTCGTCAAGTCGTCCAGTCGTCAAGTCGTCAAGTTGTCAAGTCTTTAAGTCTTTAAGTCTTTAAGTCTTTAAGTCTTTAAGTCTTTAAGTCTTTAAGTCTTTAAGTCTTCAAGTCTTCAAGTCTTCAAGTCGTCAAGTCTTCAAGCCGCCAAGTCTTCAAGTCGTCAAGTCTTCAAGTCGCCAAGTCGTCAAGTCGTCAAGTCTTCAAGTCGCCAAGTCGTCAAATCGTCAAGTCTTCAAATTTTCAAGTTTTAATGTCTGCAAGTCTTCAAGTGTTCAAGTTTTAACGTCTTCAATTGCTACAATCTTTTCGACAAACCAGATTCAAATTTCACCAAATTTGAAGAAAATAATCAATTTCCATCAACTTAAAACCAATTTCTGAACCTTCCCCCCAAGAGTTCAGCACCCTTTCGCGCACAATAATTGCCACAAAGTGGGGGGCCTCCCCGTCGTCTGTGATCCATTAGAGTAACTCCAACCGTTCCGTTCCGTCCGCCCCAAGAACGCCAAAACAATGACTGTCGAAGCCCGCGCCCGGCCCCAAAATGCTGAGCCGTCAACCGATAAATTACGACCAATTTTCGCAAGGGCATAAAATCGGATTTGGCTTTTTCGGCTTCGGTTGTGGAAATAAAGGGGGGAAGGAGGCCAGGGTGGTGATCCCATTAGCGATGATAACTTTATGAAAGTAAAGCTTCCCCCTCCCACTTTTAAGAGAGTCTGAAAGCTTCCGAACGTCGATAAACACAGAACACAACTAGCAATGAAAGTCAGACTTGGTCTCAGCGCTTGTTTTCTGTGTATTTCCACTGAAAGTGGGCGGTACACGAGGTGAAAATTGCTTCCGATTTGCCCCCTCCACCCTCCTCCCTTCCCTCCTTCCGCCAATGAGCTTTTCTTTCCAGCAGTGTCACACAGTGGAGAAAAATCGAAAGACGTGTAATTTGGGTGGGAAATTAGTTGCATAAATTACCGCTTTGCTTCTCTTTTAGTTGTTTTGTTTGCGCGTCCGGAATTGTACTTTGAAAGAGGAAGTTATCTGCAGCGAACCATCGCGGAATGTAATTTAACTTTCTTTTGAACGAGGCAATCGCAATTTGTCGGAAATCGAATAAGTGGAAAGTGATTTGTTTGTTTGATTCAGGAAATAAATTTTGATATTCACTTGAACAGCAAAAACTAAAAACTAAAAACTAAAAACTAAAAACTAAAAACGAAAAACTAAAAACTAAAAACTAAAAACTAAAAACTAAAAACTAAAAACTAAAAACTAAGAACCGCCTCACATTTCACAGAATCTCATGAGAAGGATAGATGCGTGGACATACCGTACGTACCAAATGCAATAATAAAAGATATGTATAGTTCTAATTTGCGAATATTCTTCGAAAACCAAAAAAAATCCAGTCAAATTGCTCTATCTCTCGCAAATTTCCCAACCACCCACACAAGATCGAGCTCACAATCGGACAAATTTCCCAATTTAAACAGTTTTTCACCTTTGCTTTTTGGAGAAAACAGCAAACTTTTTCACTCTCCCCACTTCAAGGCCTAATTGAATTCGGTGTTGTACAATTCGATTCAGAAGTCGCCGCGCACTGAATTTAAATTGGCCGGAAAACGTCGTTCACCTTCGATGGGTGGGGAGGGGATGCTGTTATTTTGATTATTATTCTACTTGAAGTGTAATTGAAAGAAACAGTTGCGGGGAAGATCTTGCGCCACGATTGGTGTCGTTTCCTGGAAGGAGACTGATTTTCTTAAGGGAAATTTCGATGGTTGGAAATTGACTAAGCTGTTTTTTTTCCGACGTTTCGACTCACTTCAAATTGGTCATCTTGAGGGTCACTTCTATCTGTCAAAATCAAATACAAAACCCATTTTTGTTCGCCAACTTTCGGTACATCACGTCCGAAAAGAAGGGATAACATTTCTCTTCCTAATGATTTTATTGCCACCACATTTCATCCGGCAAACTCTGACTGGCTGTTACTCGGACCATCAGAAACAATCATCCGAGTGAAATTCAATCAAAACATTAATTATTACGCAGCCTGAGCAAGATTGATACGCAGCTCGCCGGACCGTCTGCCGGTCCTCGGCGCCTAAATATGGACAATGGCACGTTTTGATGTGCCCAAGCTGCTTGTTTACCGACTACACACTCCGAGGCCTAGGTCATCCCCAGCGCCATCGCCATCAGACGAAATGGAGTCTTGGTCGTCAACGACCGATGGCCAGTGAAACAATCCTTTGAGTAGTACAAGTTCCTTGAGCGAGATTTGAGAACAGAAGTGATAGGGATTCGCAATTTTAAAAAAAAAGAATAAAAAAAGAAACGCTTGGTTTTGAAATACCTTGGCATAGTTTAAAGTCGAAAAACTTGAAAATGTATTTTTTGCAGTTAAACATTAAGTGCCAATATCCCCTTCAAAAAATTTTTTAAAAAACAACATTCTAGAAGCCGTGAATAAATATTCACAACATGTCATGACCAATTAATAAAACAACAATAAATTCATGATTTCATGAAACATGTGTTTGTAGTCGTGAACAAAATTCATTAATTTATAAATAAAAAAGATAAAAAGTATAAAAATTGGAATTAAGAGCAATGGGTTCAACCTTTGAATGATTTTTTTTTGTGAAGTTTGTTAAAAAATATATTTTGTTTGCCTCTTGATTTTTCAGACCAATTATCAAGAGTGTGTGGAATACCAAAAAAAAAAAATTAATTATTAAATAATTACTGCCATGAAAATCTTCCCAAATATGATTTCTAGATTAAATTTTCAAAAGGTCCTATCTGCATAGGAAACCCATGAGGGATAGGTTGTTTTGAAAATTTAATCTAGATTTCTCTGTTGAAAGTGTCATATGAAAAAACTTTTTGAATGATTTGGTGTCTTCGACAAAGTTGAATCACTTTTTGTCACTAAGAATTGTTTCTAGAATCAAAACCTGCCATCTTTTCTGAAGAGAAAAAAAAATTTGAAGAAAAAAATATATAAAAAAATCAAAATAAAATGTTGACTACAAAAGGGCTTAAATAATATTATTTGGCCCTATTGGAATGTTAGTCGTGATTTCAAAAATCGGACAATATTTTTTTCAAATATTTCGCGCAGTTTTGACTATTTCAGCATTGAAAATTTGGTCAATGGATTCCAAGATATCATTGATTGCAATTTCAGAATCAATTAATTGGAAAGAACTCAGAAAAACTCTTTTTGGAAACATCATTTTTTGAAAGGGTTATATTTCAACAATCAAGAGTTTGATCCACAATGTCCAAAATCAAGTCAATTGTAGAGGATTTGCTTAGCTTTTCAAAAAAAAAAAATTTCGAAAATAGACAAGGTTGGTCACCAATTTTAAAAATTCAAAAAAAAAGATTACTTTTTGAAAAATTTAACCTAAACTTAAAAACAGTGCACTTAATCAGAAAAAAATAAAAACAAAAGAACTTTTCTATTTAGACTTCAATTTCATATCTTAATAGTAGTTTATGCAACAAGTTGCAAAAAGAGGATTTTTTCAGCACGAGTCGTACATTTATCCAACGAGGTTCACCGAGTTGGATAAATACGAAGAGTGCTGAAAAAATCAAGTTTTGCAACGAGTTCCATACAACATTTTTTGCAATTCCGAAAAACACTCATTGAGTGAAATTTTAAGTCAATTTTTCATGTATTTTGTCAATAAATCGTTTAAATCAAAAAAATGTTGAAAAGTGTTACTTTTCGAAACAAGTGCTGAAAAGTTCAACTTTTCAGCACCCATTTCAGTGCTGAAAAGTAGAACTTTTCAGCATTTATTTTAAAAAGTGTTGCTATTCCATTCTGTTATTATTGGTACACAAAAGTAGGCTATTTCGTCGTTCAAGAATGACAGGAAAAGTAAGTAGTTTCACGACGGAATTGCAAAATAGTAGTTTATGCAACAAGTTGCAAAAAGATGATTTTTTCAGCACGAGTCGTACATTTATCCAACGAGGTTCACCGAGTTGGATAAATACGACGAGTGCTGAAAAAATCAAGTTTTGCAACGAGTTCCATACAACATTTTTTGCAATTCCGAAAAAACATCCATTGAGTGAAATTTTATGTCAAATTTTCGAGTATTTTGTCAATAAATCGTTTAAATCAAACAAAATGTTGAAAAGTGTTACTTTTCGAAACAAGTGCTGAAAAGTTCAACTTTTCAGCACCCATTTCAGTGCTGAAAAGTATAACTTTTCAGCATTTATTTTGAAAAGTGTTGCTATTCGATTCTGTTATTTTTGGTACAGAAAAGTAGGCTATTTCGTCGTTCTGGAATGACAGGAAAAGTAAGTAGTTTCACGACGGAATTGCAAAAAAAATATTTTTTAGAACCTAAAAAAAACACTATTCTGCAAAAAAAAAAATCTGAACTTGGCTAAAAACAAAACGACTGTTATACCCTTTAGCTCAAAAATTGGCACTCTTTTTATATGAAAACATATCGAAAATAAAAATAAATTTATGGGGGATAAAGTTTGTCAAATTTGAGTTTTTTTGTGATTAATTGTAAATTTAAATATAAAAAAGTTTTTTTCAAAAACTTTCAGGCATCTTCTTGAAAAAAAAAATCAAATTTCAACGCCATTAGGCAATATTTCAGTAAAAATCTGATATATTGTTGATGTATAACAAACTACAAAATTGTACAATTAGCTTTCGATGTGTAGAAAAATATATTACGCTAACATCCGGGGCGTATCAGAATATCTTGAAAATTTAGTATGACTAAAAGAAAAAAAAATGTTTACCAATAATTTACAAACATTATTTCTAAATTTTTTTTTTAAAGACAGACTCCTGAAACATAAAATTCTGATAAATCAAAAATTATTGTCTTTTTTCGTGTTAACCAAACCCCCAAAAATGGGCTGAAATTTGCACATTCTCCTTATTTTTTTTACAATAATAAATCAGCAATAAAAAAAGGAAAATAAAACAAGACAAATTTGGTTTAAAGTTTTTTCTGAGTTATGTTTTATAAAAACTATTACAATCAAAGAATATTATTAAGAGAAATCTTTTGAGTTTGATGAAACAATCAGTTGAATTTTATTTATTTGATTTTTTTGTTGAATTTAAAAACAAAACAATGCAAAAAAATTCAATCTAAAAACAAAACAATGCAAAAAAAATTGAACTATGACCATTTTGTGTCATTGGTTCACAAGTCTCTATACAATTTTAGTAGCTGTCTGTCGATACAAAAAAATGGTACGAAAACATTCGAAAATCTGTAACTTTTGAATGGATTTTCTGATCAATTTGGTGCCTTCGGCAAAGTTGTAGGTATTAATGAAGACTATAAAAAAAGGTACCCGGAAAAAAATTGCCAATTTTCTCATTAACTTTTTTTTCACAATTACTCAATTTCCCAAAATTTTTAGTTTTTAATTTTCGAGATTTGTTTATATGTTTCGGGGGACAACATTTCGCAACATTTGACCCAAAGAGAAGTATGGTCAAACATTTTGCGCCACGTTATAAATTTTTCAAATAAATAGGGAATTTTGGAAAAAAATCGAAATTTCATACATTAATTCTTTACCTTATTTTTTATGTAAATTTTAATTTTACGTAAAATGTAATTACAAAAGCCGACTCGGTCCTAACCACGTCCCAGTACCGAAAAGGACCTAATAAAAATAATTTTATGAAAAAAAAAAACATTATTTTGCAATCAAAAAGATCTTTGCCGATTATTTGATAAATTGCAGTTTTCAGATTTTTAAAAATAGTGACTATCTCTTAAAAAAAAATTTTTTTTTTTTGAAAATAATACGATCTTTATACGACAGTCTGCATTTCCAGAGTTTTTTTTTGAAAAGGACCAATAAACTATTGTCTTTCATATGTTTATAGGACCTAATCAAAAAAAACTCTAGATTTTTATTTTTCGAAAACTTATAACATATTTGGTCAAACTTGAACTTCCCTGCCATCCCACATCGGTTTGATATTGGATATATTATTCAATAAAGCAAACGGTGGGCATGTTATTACAAGGTTCTTCTCGCTCTCTTCCTCGACCAGTGCCTCGAATAAATGACCTCCTGGAAGAACCGAGCACACATACTAAATCCTTCCAAACAACGCGCGTGCTGATCGACCCAGTCGGTGCAGAGCAATTTCAGCCTTGTATGAGAGGATAAATTTACCATCTGTGTGAGCGTGTTTGTGTATTAATTGAATTAACATATGCTCTTTCACTCTCGAGAGGCAACACTCTCTGATTGCGAGATCTTTTTTTTCTCTCTATT
Organism: Culex pipiens pallens; assembly: GCF_016801865.2. Taxonomy (NCBI): domain Eukaryota; kingdom Metazoa; phylum Arthropoda; class Insecta; order Diptera; family Culicidae; genus Culex; species Culex pipiens. Next base: position 194,918,399 of record NC_068938.1, on the reverse strand, counting down.
GTTAACGCTACTCAGAACTCCAATTACACCGAGCATTCTACTCCTGCTGCCCAGAAATGATCAAAATCTGTAATTAAACAACGTTCGTTACGCAATTCACGCTGCATTTTAATTAACTTTATTAAACCGCAAATTGAATCGGATTGGCAACGAGAAAAAAAAGATTCACATTTTCAATGTTGTTTTCCATGAACCTCGAATCAAAATGAGCGCCAGAAAAAAAAAAGGTCATACGAGAACATTCCGGCATTACACAATTAGCCCCGATTCCGGCCGGTCGTCACGCCAAACAAAAGCAATTGAATGTCCTGATCCTGGTGTGTGTGTTTGTCTGTATGGGAGTGTGAGTGAGGAGTGAACTTCTCCGTTATAATTAACACTTATGTACCAGAACACGCACCAATCGGGGAGGAGTGAGTGGGGGGAGGGGTCAACTGGCAATTACAGTGCACGATGTTCAATCGAATTTAAAAAAAAAAAAAAACAGAACTCTCGTCAATCAACGAACAGTGGCCTATGCATAGACAGGTGGAGGTGAAAATAATACTCAAATTTGGAATCAGATAAAAAATAATTTTATTTTAAAATTTACAGTCAAAAAATCTTACAGGGTACATAGAAAAAAAAAATGATTCATCAGGGAATGATGACTGATTTAGTATCAAAAAAAAAAAATTAATATTACATGAAGAACTGGTGAATTTTCATCAGTTTCTGATAAATTTTCACCATGTTACTTTAAGAAGACGTAATACTCAACCAATCAAATTTTCAACCTTGAAAAAATCTGTGTAGACGGATTATTTACTTTTTTTTTGAAAACCAATTTTAAATTCTTTTTGTTGAAAACCATACAGATCTAGAAGTCTGTGGCGAATCTGAGTTCCATATGTCAGAATAAATGACGCGTAAATTGGATTGAGTTCTTTCGCTCGCAGCTGATAGCCGAGCAGAAATGAAACTCATAACATAGCATAGATTATATGTTGTTTTTTTTTTTTTCATTTTTGGTTTAAAATCACTTTTTTAAATATTTTTTATACTTATTTGTGTTATTATTTTGAAAAAAAAAATTAAAAATAATTCAAATTTAATAATATTCTTTTTTATACGAAATCAACTTAACCAACATGTCAAGTATTCATCCATATCAGTTTTCATCGATCTGATGACCGAGCGGGCTAAGGTGCCAGTCAAAGCTGTTGGTGCTGGGTTTAAATCCCGTCGATTGCAACTTTTTTTTGTGTTTACAAAAATTTTACATGCAGTGTGTAATATTAAGTGTCTTTTTTGACGAAGGTGATGTGCATGTTTTTGCATGCTATTTTACCATCGGATGTTTTTTTGCTGTGCTAACAAATGAACGAATAACGACAAAAATGCACGATGTTTTATATTCGCGATTAGGCCAAAGCAAATTTTATTTCAAATTGTTTTCTCCCCACTCTTCAAAACATTCCCAAAAAATCAGGAGGCAAATCACATGATTAACAAATTGTACAAATTAAGAGTTTTAAAGTATAAAAAATTGTGATCGCAGATTAAAAAAAGTGGTAGCTTAACGATAATAATACTAAACATATTTTCAGACACTTTTCAAAAAATTCAAAAATTATACTTGAAATTTAGTTATTTTTTATGAGTACTTATTGAGAGAATTTTAGACAGTAGCTTAACAATCGTATTTTTTTTAATTGATAAATTTGTAGAAAAACAATGATTTCAACTGAAATACAATGCAGAAAATTGTCCATAATAAAATTTGATTTTGAATTGATAAAATCTATTGGGAAATTTTTTATCAATTTGGCCTTGAAATTTAGTTTCCTAACAGATGCTCCTCAGATTAAAAATTTGAGAAATGTTTTTTTTTTAATATTTAATAATCCTGAAAGAATGGAATCAGGAATTGAAAAACACATTTTAAATTTGTTTATTTTTTCTGTAAAATTAATTCAAACAAAACTTAAGTTAATGTTTGGGCCATTTACCGTTTTTTAAAGACGCATTTTTTATTTTTATTTTTTGAAAATTTTACAAAGAAATATTTCTGACCTTTCTAAAGATATTTTGAAAAATCACTTTTTGTTAAATAATCAAAATTTCGGTAATTTTTTTTTGTTTTTTTCTGAAAATTTAGAAAAAAAATACATTTTTTTTCCTATACCTTTTAAAAATTAAAAAAAAATGTTTTTTTTTCAGTTTCTAGTAAAAAAAAGTGATTTAAAAAATAAGATAATTTTTCTTCGTGTTCGGTGTAGTCCTAATTCATACCTACAACTTTGCTGAAGACACCAAATCGATGAATGAAAATTCTTCAAAAGATAAAAGCTGTGAAATTTGTATGGAAAATGGTTTGGACAAACTGATGATACAAAATGGCTTCTTTGGGCATACGGCAGGCACCCAAAAAGTTTCATCCAGAGTAAAAATTCAATAAATTGAAATTGAAAAATAGCTCATTTTGTACTGTTAAAAAATTGCAAAATTTATAAGATGTCTGTTTTTTTTTCTGATGTTTCAGGTCGTTTCCCGATCAGTGATCCAAAAAATTCAATTTTTTTAAAAGCCTCTGAGTGCTCCATTTTCTTATCACTGCAAAAATAGCAATCTTTTTTTTCTCCTATGATTTTCTTATAAAATTTTTAAAGATGGGAGACAACAACTTCAAAAAATTTTTGTATTGGCTTTATTGATTTTTATTCTGATCAGAAATTAAAATAATTCAGATCAGAAAAAAGGATTTTCGGCTAATAATTTTGAAAAATAAATCATCAAAACCATAATTAAAAAAAAAAATTATTGTTAATTTTTTTTTCATATTCAAGCCAATAAAAACACAAAATTTATGTTTTCAATTGAAAAATACTGTTGCAAAATGAAACTATTTGTGTTTTCGCAAACATTTTTGACTTTTAATTTGTTTGAAATCCGTAAAAATGTCTTAAATGTGTGCACAGTAACCGTAAGTTCAACTTTAAATGCCTTTGAAGCAAATGTCAAAATATGAAACTTTTGGTCTCAGATAATTGTTTAGCTTGCTACTTTAACACAACATGTTCCACACTTTCCAATAAGTTCTGCTCGGCGCTCCGATCCGCGATCCTCGAAAGCGTCAATTTGATTATATAAATGAACTTTTTTTTGTTCTGTTAGCGTTTTTGCATTGAAACTTCCCACCAGGAGCTTCCCCCCAATCAACAAAAACAGAACAAAAAAACGACACGAAAACGGTGATCGATTTCATAAGCCAGGGCCAATTTGGTTGATTGGCAACGCCGGTCGGGTTTCGACGCATGAATCGAGCTTTTGTTTTTTTGTTAAATAAGTTCAGGCAGGTCAGGAACAAAAACAGAAAAGCAGCGGAAAATATATGCAAATCAATGCCATTGATGGATGCGTGGTGGTGTGAGATATGGATTCGTGCCTGATGAGTCGATTCGACTTGAGGCAAAGTAAATGAATTAATTATTTGGAGAAGGCGGAAACCGGTTTTGACGTAGGACTACGTTAACATTTTGGTCTTATTTTCTAAATCTAGAATAAAATATTCAAAAATCAAAAGAAAATTAATTTAACTTAATTCAGAACCACCTTCTAACAAAGGACTACGATTGCATCTTCAAGAGCGGCAAGTTCAAGTGCGCTGCTCCAACTATCAATCAATTAGCCACAAACAAACTCCCAGCTGGCAGACCGCATATTTCGTCCAACTTTGCACAAACATTTTCCCAGAAGGTTTCCAGGCAAATGTCGAGATGATGGCCGCCGCACTGACCAGCAGCGCCCCGAGGGAGGTGGGGCGGCAGCGGAAAACCAGGTCAACCGTAATGGCCACTACCCATCATCATTGTGACTCTTATGTCACACCCGGACCCCCTCCCTCATCATCACCCCATCCAAAACTCCAACTGCGGGTATACATTTCACATCTTAATGCGATTTGCAATCCTCGGAGTCGTCGTTCTCGGGAAGCCCCCTCCAGGGGTGGTGGTGGTGGTGGTGGCGAGAGAGCCAAAAATCTGTTTGTGCCCAGTCATTGCGGCCTGGGCCAACATCCGGCAGAGTCCCGGCTGTGGACCCTTATCATTCTCCGACGCTGCACCATCACCGCCGCTGGACTCCCCCCCTCCGTGATGCTGTAGCTTGAAACTTTATACTTAGAAAAGCTGAGCGGGGAGTGGTAACGGGAAAAGAAGGTTGAAATTAGATTTTCTCGTTTTTTTTAAACAAATTTTCTTTAAAAAAAATATAATTCTGACATAAAATTACAATTTTCACAGCTAAAAACCCATGGTAATTTTACATCTGGCAATATGTGTAAATTCACCACTATTTTAGTCTAAATTGAGGTAATATTACATCATAGAAGAGGTAATATTACACTTACACATTTTACACCCTCCAAATTTACACAAATTTGTACTGTGTACTTATTATCAGGAACGTATTTAAATTATCATGGCATAAAATAAAACTAATGAAAAAGGGCACCTTGTGATGCAAAATTAAAACAAAAACATAAGCAACAAAAAACGCGACAAAAAACTTTAAAAACTTGTTCAACGCATTGTCAAACAAAATTGTATTAATTACTAATAAAAAATATGCATGTGCATAAAGAAAAATTAAAACTCGAAAATCGTTTATTAAACCCATTTTATTATGAGCAAAAATTCGAAGAGCGATTTAATCCTCTACAACCCAACCCCGCTTTTAGGCAGGCTTCGATTTAGAAAATCGCCAAAAATCAATTTTTCAACCAATTTTTGATCTTTAAAAAGCATTGGAAAGAAGAACTCTTAAAATTTTAGAAAATTTAAGGGTTGGAAGTTTGACTTGTTTTATGTGACTTTGCCAATGTTTTTAAAAATGTCATTTATTTGTGGGTCAACTTTGGCTGTGTTTTTTTACTAACATTTCCTATATTTTAAGTAAAAAGTAGTATGCTGTATTTTTTGTAGTGTCCCAGACTATGCATTTACGCATTTTTTACAATTTAAGTGATAATGGTGCCATTTTATAGCAGAAAATGTGAAAAACAAGCAAAAAATTTAAAAAAGTGACTTTAAAAACATGAAAAAAAAATTAGATAGACAAAATGTAATGATAGGAGGTGGTAGAATAAGCCAAATACTACCAAAAACAAACATGAACTAAACAAGATAAATGCAAATTAAAATACTAAAAATGAAACAAGAAAAACATAAAACAAGAGAAGTAAAGTTTTCCGTAGAACAAAAGTTCCTCAAAATAACCTCCAGAACACGAGAAAAATAAAAAAATCGAAAAAAAAAAATTTGGGCATTAGATGGTTAACTAAGATTACAATCATCTGCAAAATCACAACACAGTAAAAAGCGTGGGCGAAACAATACTACTATAGACATGTCACAGAAAAAAAAATATCGTAATATTCATCAGGAAATGGTGACAGATTTTGTGTAAAAAAAGTGTAATATTACATCAATAAATGATGAATTTTCATCAGTTTCTGGTGAATATTCATCAGGTTCACATTTTTACACATTTTTCAGGTAATATTACTCAAAAAATAGGTTATATTCAGCCAACCAAAATTCAACTTTTTTTTAGCTAAGTAGTTAACATAAATCAAAATCAATACAAATTAAATAAAACACTGTTTGTGTTTCCAATGTTGAGATTGTACCAACTCTAACTGTCTATTGACTTAAAATTTAAGGCAAAAAATAGAAAAACATTCTGAGAAAAAATTAAATATATTAAAGAGAAAAAAAAACTAACTATCCATTTTTTCAAAAAACATTAAAAACATGCCTCACAACAATTTTAAAAACTTTTAAACCACAAAACCTTGGGATTAATTATTTATTTTTTCACGATTTAAGTTGACAAAAATGTCACACGAAACTACAACCATGAGTTTACGGTGAAAAATCATTTGAGAATATATATCTTGACTTTTTTTTGATAAGGTCCTATAAACAAATGTAAACATTGAGTATATCCCGCTTACTCCGATGGACTTTGACATAAGGTGTGAAAGGGATACACTCAATGTTTACATTTGTTTATAGGACCTTATCAAAAAAAAGTCAAGATATGAATGTAACAGTCAGCAACAAAAAATGCCTTAGAACCTGACTAAAATGCGTTCATTTACATAATTTAAAGAATAATTACACGCTTTAACATAATCTGAAATAAAATTACATTGAAAAACATGTCAATTTACACTGTCAAATTTTAAAACATTCCTAATTAGCATGCTACCAATTAAAAAAAAGGAGCCTTTTTTTCTCGCTACACAGAGAACAGTGTAAACTGACTAGACATGAAAATTATGAATCAAATGTCAACTCCGTTCATATAAACATCAATTCATGTAATGTAAATTTCAATTAAATCGAATCACACGTAAAATCATATTTACATGTATGAATTGTTGTAAATCTACAAAAAAAAATCGCATTAAAACTTAAATGATGAATAACGTGCATGACGTGTTGATTACAAAAAATACAAGCAATTTAATTTTCATTTTTAATTGATGAGTGAAAAATTGTGCAAATTTGGAAGGAGAAAATTTTTACTATGTAATATTACCTCCAAGATTACCTCAATGAAAGTTGAAAAAGTGACTAATATTGTTACACCAATGAAAATGTGTAAATTTAATATCAGTATTAAATTTACACATTGTTAGAGGAAAAAATTACACTTTTTCTTACAATTAAGGAAGTAGTAATTCCCGAATATAATAACATCACTTTTTGTGGTCATTAAATTTATTCCTAGTTTGACAAAAATGTGTCTATTTTCTTTTAACAAAATCAATACATTAAAAAAACATGGTCGGGGAAATTCTCGGCAGGTTAAGAACATGGTCTTAGTTCCGTCTAATTTGCAAAATCTCACTATTTGAACAAATTGTTTTTCAAAAATTTTGATAGAGGCTTGCTTGCTCACTTTTCATTTAGCTATTTATTGTTTGATATGGGTTGTAAACGCTTTTTAGAAGCTGTGATCGCTAATATGCCAACAATAGGTTCACGACGAAACTACATGCAGTTCCCCTACCTTTGATCATCCACAAATCAAAGAGTTTTACAAAAACCGTAAGTTATTCGAACCATATTTTGTGACCGATTCTTGGATTCAGCTACTTCAAGATAATCGATTTTTTTTAGCAAATTGAAAATCGATAAAATTATCGTAGACGATATAACGATATTTTAAAATCATTATTAAGTTATCTACAAATTGAATATTGTTAATTCAAATCTTTTTGTATTCGAGTTAGATTAAAATACTAAAATAAATCCAGCAGTAAATGTATATTTTAAAGGAAAAATACGCTGAAAAAAATTCAAATCCAGTATTAACAAAATATTTCTTATTAAAAAAAAACAAATATTTGCAGCATTCTATGGTATAAAAAAATCTATGGTATAAAAAAAGAATGCAAAATCAATCTTTATTATTGTATATAATTTTATTTTGTTGTGGATCAAAATAATCTTCATTCATTTAAATTAAATTTCCAAATTTTCCCATGACCAGCCCCGGCAATGAAAACACCCAAGTGTTACCATCCAAGCCGAGCCACCCACACCCTCCCCATCTCTCCCACTGAGTTGTGGGTGATGCTGTAGTTTCAAAATTCGGATATTTAATTTATAGATCTGTTTTGCAGAGCAGCATCCTTGCTTGCTTGCTGTTCACCCCGTGGGGTCAACCCAAGGCAGAGGGGTGGGGGTTACCCCTCCCCCTTCCCACCACTTTTGAAAAGTCCAACGGAAACAGTTTTTCAGAGCTCGCGAAACCGAGCGGAGGGGAGAGAGAGCCTTTTAGCAAATGGATGATAAACACATTCAGTTTTTATTGGAAAACTTTGGCCCTTTTTCAGTCAGATTTTTGCAAGCGGAGAGGTGCAGGGGGGGGACTTTTTACAAGAGGGGAAGAGAGGAAATTTTGCCCAGAATGGAAATGATGGCGCATTTGGAGTGGAATGGACGAGGGTTTTTTTTTTGGAAAACTAAAGTCCGAGATTATCCATGTAAAATGTGAGATTTTAGGTTGTTTTTTTTTGCTTTTGCAATTGTGGTTGGTTCCAAACGATGCTAAGTCTGAGTAATGATTGAAGCTTAAATTGTATTTTATGTCATTGAAAGGCTATGAGATTTCAGATTGTTATTTTACAAATATTATATTTCAAAATTCCTTCATAAAAGTAGTGTTCAAACAAAAATGTTTCCTCTTCCTCGCAGAAAAAAGAAAATCGATTATTCATTCCAATTTCCAGGCACTGCCAGCCAGGACATGGCACCCAGGGAAATCAACCGAAGCAAAATTCCACCATTTCTCCCCCTTCCTCCTCTATCTCTGAAAGGTAAACCTTCCTCCAATCCGAAACCATAGAGTCCAACTAGTACCTAGTGTTTACTTACACACCGCCGTGAAGCTTCTCCCCCCACAGAGAGAGTCTCTGGGCACGATGAAATTCATGTTTTTAATTAAAATTTTATCATCGTTCGACGTGATTTCACCGCGCGACCGGCGCGTTGGCATTTCAGGTTTGCATTTCTTTTTGCTCCGTTTGTCGACTCTCCCTCTGGACAGAAAATTGCAATTGACTGACCGACTTTCGGTGCGAACGATGACGGGCGTTTTTTTTTTTTGTATGTTTCTTGCGGGGAGGAGCTTTTTCCCCAACAGGTTGGTGCGTGAAAATTGCTTCGGGATTTTTTGTTGAGGTCGGTGAAATGAGGTTTTGAAGCTCCAATAAGGGAGGAAAAATTAAAAAAGGAGCATAAAGTTTTTTTTAAAGATAATACAGTCATGCCTCGGTTTTGCACGCCTCGGTTTTGCACCGTTCAGCTGCCTCGGTTAAGCACGGCCCAGTGCTTAACTGAAGCACAGAGCTTATGGGTTTTTGGCTATATGGGAGACATTGGCTTTAATCGTATGAAAAATCATGCAAACATCAAAAAATTATAGTGTTTTGGAATCGGGATGATGTCAGTTATCCATTAAAATTATTATTTCATGAAAATTTTCACAAAAATACGTATTTTTCCTGTATTTTGAAAATGCATTTTTTTTTCTCTAAAGAATCCAAAAATATATTGTTATTGGAATATGGGTATCAAATGATCAGGTTTTTCATACATTTCGGATATAATAACAACATTTTTAGAAAATACTCCAAATTTTCACAAAACTACGTTTTTTCGAAAAAAAATACTCAAAATTTCAATTTTTACAATATGAGTATCAAACGATCGGAATTTTTTCATACATTTCGAATGTAATAACAACATATTTAGAAAATACTCTCATTTTTCACAAAACTACGTATTTCCGAATAAAATACTCAAAATTTCTGTTTTTACAATGTGGGTATCAAACGATCGGGATTTTTTCATACATTTCGAATGTAATAACAATATTTTTTTAAATACTCAAAATTTTCACAAAACTACGTATTTTTGTAAAACTTTTCAAAATTTCAGTTTTTACAATATGGGTATCAAATAATCAAATCATTTTTTTCAAAAATACGTAGTTTTGTGAAAATTTTGAGTATTTTCATTTTTTTATATTTTTTGAAATGTATGAAAAAATCTCGATCGTTTGATAGCCACATTGTAAAAACGGAAATTTTTAGTATTGTTTTTTCAAAAATACGTAGTTTTGTGAAAATTTTGAGTATTTTCAAAAAATATTGTTATTACATTCGAAATATATGAAAAAATCTCGATCGTTTGACACCCACATCGTAAAACGGAAATTTGAGTTTTTTTTAGAAAATACGTAGTTTTGAGAAAATTTGGAGCATTTTCAAAAAATGTTGTTATTACATTCGAAATGTATGAAAAAATCCCGATCTTTCGATACCCACATTGTAAAAACGGAAATTTGGAGTATTTTATTCGAAAATACGTAGTTTTGTGAAAATTTTGAGTATTTTCTAAAAATTTTGTTATTACATTCGAAATGTATGAAAAAATCCCGATCGTTTGATACCCATATTGTAAAAGTTGAAATTTGGAGTTATTTTTTTTTTCAAAAAGACGTAGTTTTGTGAAAATTTTGAGTATTTCCTAAAAATGTTGTTATTACATCCAAAATGTATAAAAAAAACCTGATCATTTGATACCCATATTGCAATAACAATATATTTTTGGTTTCATTAGTGAAAAAATGCATTTCCGAAATACAGGAAAAATACGTATTTCTGTGAAAATTTTCATGAAATAATAATTTTAATGGATGGCTGACATCATCCCGATTTCAAAACACTATAATGTGTTGATGTTTGCATAATTTTCGTACGATTATAGCCAATGTCTCCCATATAGCCAAAATCCCATAAGCTCTGTACCTCGGTTATGCACGCCTCGGTTTTGCATCCCCCATATGCGGTGCTAAACCGAGGTATGACTGTATCGACATATTATTGGATACTACCTGAAAGAAGTTGAAATTTAATTTTTCTTGCATTATTTCTTCATTTTTATACATTTGAACTCATCAAAAACATTTCAAATATTATTGAAATTGTTTAATAATTTAATCGAATGCACACTGAGATTCTGAGTAAAACATTTTCAAATCAGTTTTCGAAAAATTTTGGAAGGTATAGAAAACATTAAGTAAAACAGCCCATTTTATACTTAAACCAAAAAAAATGTACCTGATGAAAAATGTACCCATCGATTTTAAAATTTGCCTTGTCCAGCTTCTCCACGTAGCAAACGAGAACTTCAAGTTTTTATTATTTAATTTATTTTATTTCAGACTGACAGCCAAAGGATGGTAAAACCGTATCAAAATTTAATTGAATTGTTCAGTTAATGTACACTTGAACTCAACATTGATATTTCAAAAATGTTATTTTTTGCACAAGAACAATTCCATGCCAATTAGGGAATCGGTTGTACCGGACCCTCTCCGATTTAAATGAAACTTTGTAAACATGTTATCCTATGCTTATATAAGCCATTTTTGTGTGTATGGAGCCAGTTTCACTCGATAATGACATTTGAGAAGGGCGTAAGTGTTTTAAATATTTTTGTATTTCGTAATTTAAATATTTCTGTATCTCGAAGCCGTTGCATCGTATCAAAAAGTGGTCAGAGACAAACTTGTAGGATATTTGACGGGCTTTTCGAAAAAAAAACACTGAAAGAAAAAAACACGCCACTTCTATGAGATTTTCATATTTTTAAGTTTAAAAGTCAAATTTGAAGGTGAGCCCACGATTTTTTTTCGTTCAAATTTTTTTTTGTGAAAATAGCCTGAGATGTTACAAAAAGACTCACGAAAAATGCGAAATGGAGCAACTCACCTAAAAAAATACAAAAATCATTTACTGTCTGTATTTTTTTATTTTCAATATAAATGTTGATAATATTTAAAATTTTATTCCTTTTTATAAGAAATATCGTTTCCAAGAGTTGAAAAATGCGAGCAAATTATATGACACTGAGATAAACCCATTTTTCATCAGTATCTGTATCTTAACAATCAGCAGTCCGATCAATAAAGTCTAAGAAAAATAAAATAATAGAACATTTTCTCAAATATTTAAAAATATTTTTTGCATTTTAAACTTCCAAAAAATCACAAAAATTTCGAAAAAATTACCCTCAAATGCTTTTAACATGAAAACGGTTCACTTTATCAAAAAAGTGTGACGTCATTTTCGATTGCAAATTTGCATCTGAAGACGGAGATTTCGATATCGTGCTTTGCATCTCAAAATTGGAACAATTACTTATTTTTACCTAAAGAATCAAGCCAAGGGATATCCCTGATGGCGATTTTTTTATTATCACCCTAATGGAGCAATCGAAAGTGACCTCACTTTTTATATAGAAAAAAAAAATCAATATTTATTTCGTGAATTTTAAATGTTAGTCTTGATTCCAACATTTTTAAAATATTTTTTTCGAATAGATTATAAAATTTCACAAATGTTTATTTTGAACATTGAAAATTGGACCACCACGTTCAAAAAAATGATTTTTGTTAATTTAAATTCTCCCTTAAACTGCACTTGTACTTCGAACAAGATTCAAAAACAAATATCTCACAAATTCCTCCTGTAATGTCGAGAATCCAAATTTTCACTGCACCTGAAACCCTCATAAATCAGCTCTCATCCTTTCGGTTCCCATTCCTCCGACAAAACAAGATGTATTGCCATTATTTTTGCACCACGCTCCCATGAAAAACCCATATTTTTCACCTCAATGCCATTCCGTTCAATTACCATCAATTCCTGGCATTCGTGAAAGGAAGGAATCACATTATTTATGGCAGACAGCGCGAGTGGGGAGCCACCCTTTCAATACTTCTACGACTTCTTTGGACTTGCGCGGGACACTTATAAACCAACCGCTCGGAATGGAAAAGTAATATTACTGAACGGCAGGACTCTTCAGAAAAGTGGGAAAAATGCATCCTTGCTAGCACTGCACCCCACGTGGCGCATAAAAAATGGAACACGACAGCAAGATTTATGTTTACAAATAACACATGTGCCCGTGGAACGCGACGACGACGACGCCCGGTTTGCAATAAAATACATAAAAAGAAAATCGCAGCACGATATCAAAATCTCCGTGACGACGAGAGGAAAAATTTCGCCTTTTTCCATAGAAAAAGGTGGTGGCGCTGCTGAGCTTTTCACGAGTGACTTCATTTTGGAAGGGTAAACGATCACAAATGACTCCCGCTTCGAGAGGAGGGCAGCGAGTGCAGCTGCACACAGGATTTGTGGCACTGGTTTGAGAAAAAAAAATGATTTTTTCGAAAGGAATCTTTTGAAAGTGTTCCCAGTTTGGCAGAATGTCTTGAAATTTGCTTTCTGAAAATGCAATAAGGCTTTATTTTCATTTTAATTATATTTCCTATTTTTTTTTTATAAGCCGAACTTAAGTTGCGATATTTCATGACAGGGTTGCCAGTTTTTCAAAATGGTTTATCTGTCAGTTTATCTTGGCAACTATGTACGCTGTAACAAACCCCTTATTTTTTTTCAAATTTACAACCTTTAAAACTTTGACTATGCTCACTTAAGTGTCAAATGTCAATAACTGGGTTTCCAGATTAAAAAAAAATGGTTTCGCAATCATGTTTGGATTATCCTTTTTTTTTAACTCATTTCTTTTTTCAACAATTTTTACCAACATTTGGATTCTCAACAAACGTTTTTTTTTTTTCATGGTTGTTTTTATTTTAAATTATCGAGGCTCGTTAAAGATACCCGAGCAGACGGAAATAACGTGGGAAAAACATTTTTTGATATTTGAAAATACTATGCCAATCACTTAAATGTATTTATAACAAGATTTGTTATTCGTCGTTATGATTTTTTTTTGTTATTGGATTGTTATTGTAATAACAGACTAATAACATTTTGAGTTATTCTTCGAACAAATCTTTGATATTCTTTTTTGTTGTTTTAACAACTAATCCGATCATCCCAATAACAGTTGGAGTTATTTTGTTATGATAACATAAACTGTTATTCGACTCATATGCAAAAATGGATTTTGCAGGAATATTACAAAACACTTTTTGTTATTTTAAAAGTATTTGTTATTGAAATGGCATGAATTTTGTTATTACCGTCTGCCCGGGAAGTTCTATCGTTATCGTTATTTCGATAATTAATTTTTAATACATTTATAAAATTTACTTAATCCAACTAAGTCATATTTAAATTTACACTAGGAATATATATTTTTATGAGAAAATAGTAAGTTTCAAGGTATAAATACTCAAAAAAAATTAACAAAATCCCTATTTTTTGAAAATACTTAAATTTTTCTAATTTGCAATATAAGTTTCAAACGATGGGCATTTTAACTGCATCAGATTTTTTTTTTGTAAAGCACTCAAATTTTCACAAAATATCTTATTTTTCCGATAGTACTCAAATTTTCTTAAATAACAATATGGATATCAAACAAAGCGAAATTTTGTATGCATTTTCACTTTATCAGAGATTTTTTTTTGTAAAAGACTGATACTTTCACAAAATACCGTATTTTATCGAAAATATTAAAATTTTTATAATTCGCGTCAAAAGAAGTGAAATTGTATTTGCACTTTTTTTTAAATACTCTTACTTTCACAAAATATCGTATTTTTTTAAATACTTGAATTTTCATAATTTGCAATATGGGTATCAAACTAAATGAAATTTGGTATGCTTTTCCACTTTTGTTAGAGTTTTTTTTGTAAAATATATTTTTTTTAAGACACTCGAAGTTTCATAATTTGCAATGAGGGTATCCAACAAAGTGAAATTTTGTATAAATTTTAACTGATTAAGAGGTGTTTGAAAAACAAAACAGTGTATTTTTTCACAATTACTCAAATTTTAATGAAAAATATGGTACATATTTCAAATATCTTACAAAATTTCAGTATTTTACAAAAAAAAATATCTTGAATGAATTGAAAATGTATTAAAACTTTCATATCTCGCAATATGGGTTTCAATATGGCGAGATATGAAAATTTGAGTTTTTCGCAAAAATACGTTTTTTTTAAATTTTGGAATTTTTTGATATCTAAAGTTTTTTTTTGAAAAGCACCCAAAAATCAAAAACTGAAAATTTGGTTTCTAGGACCTTTTCAAAAAAAATCCAGATATGTTTTATGAAACCCAGAAAGACATCTTTTGTACCATAATGCATAATGATGTAAAATCTAGTTCCCGAGATATGATTTAAAAAAAAAAATCAAAAAAATATGAAACTTGTGGTAAAAAAAAGTTCAAAACTTTTTTTAGACTAACTTAACAAAATTGTTGATTAAGTGGACCGTTTTGGAGTTGAAATCATTTTATATTTTTTTTAAATTTTAACAAACTATTTTTTGAAGCAAAGTCAACCCGAAAAATGATAAAGCATACTATTTTCTCTCCCAATCTTTGAAAATCAGAATAGTGGTTTATGCAACAAGTTGCAAAAAGAAGATTTTTTCAGCACGAGTTGTACATTTATCCAACGAGGTTTACCGAGTTGGATAAATACGACGAGTGCTGAAAAAATCAAGTTTTACAACGAGTTGCTTACAACATTTTTTGCAATTCCGAAAAACGCTTATTTAATGGAATTTTATGTCAAACATTCATGTGTTTAGTAAATTCATCGTTCAAAACAAAACAATATTGAAAAATGTTACTTTTCGATACTAGTGCTGAAAAGTTCAACTTTTCAGCACCCATTTCAGTGCTGAAATGTAGAACTTTTCAGCACTGTTATTGAAAGGTATTAATTTTCCATTCTGTTATTTATGGTAGGGAAAAGTAGGCCGTTTCGTTTCTCCAGAAGGGCAGGAAAAGTTGACAGTTTCACAGTGGAATTGCAAAAAATTAGTTTGTGAGATACAAACTCATAAAGAAATCGAATCGATGAAATTGAGTTTTTGCCTTCCTCACCTTATTGAGGAAAGGCTATAAAATCACTCGAAAAACGAAATTCTTAATTTGACCTTATAGACCCACCTTCATGTATACATATCGACTCAGAATCAAATTCTGAGCAAATGTCTGTGTGTGTGTGTGTGTGTAGGGATGTGGGTCTGTGCACCAAAAAATATGCACACGATTATCTCAGCACTGGCTTAACCGATTTGGACCGTTTTGGTCTCATTCGATTTGTCTTGGGGTCCCATAAGTCCCTATTGAAAATTATGAAGTTTAGTAAAGTACTTCAAAAGTTATGCTAAAAAAACGATTTTGACTAAAGTCCGGAAGATTGTAAAAAGGGTGGTTTTTGTAAGAAAACCTGGCATATTATACATTTTCAGAAAGGTATTTAAAAGACCTTTCCAACGCGTCCAAGACATTAAAGATCTGACAACCCTATCAAAAGTTATAAGCACTTAAGTGCTATTTATGCACTTTTTGGAAGCCGGATCTCAGATATTTTGATGAAAACGTTGTCCGGATCTCTCATGCAACCTATCGTTGGATAGGTAATCAAAATACCTTTTAAACGCGTCCAAGACATTAAAGATCTGACAACCCTATCAAAAGTTATAAGCACTTAAGTGCTATTTATGCACTTTTTGGAAGCCGGATCTCAGATATTTTGATGAAAACGTTGTCCGGATCTCTCATGCAACCTATCGTTGGATAGGTAATCAAAAGACCTTTCAAACGCGTCCAAGACATTGAAGATCTGACAACCCTATCAAAAGTTATAAGCACTTAAGTGTTATTTATGCACTTTTTGGAGGCCGGATCTCAGATATTTTGATGAAAACGTTGTCCGGATCTCTCATGCAACCTATCGTTGGATAGGTAATCAAAATACCTTTTAAACGCGTCCAAGACATTGAAGATCTGACAACCCTATCAAAAGTTATAAGCACTTAAGTGTTATTTATGCACTTTTTGGAGGCCGGATCTCAGATATTTTGATGAAAACGTTGTCCGGATCTCTCATGCAGCCTATCGTTGGATAGGTAATCAAAATACCTTTTAAACGCGTCCAAGACATTGAAGATCTGACAACCCTATCAAAAGTTATAAGCACTTAAGTGTTATTTATGCACTTTTTTTAGACCGGATCTCAGATATTTTGATGAAAACGTTGTCCGGATCTCTCATGCAGCCTATCGTTGGATAGGTAATCAAAAGACCTTTCAAACGCGTCCAAGACATTGAAGATCTGACAACCCTATCAAAAGTTATAAGCACTTAAGTGTTATTTACGCACTTTTTGGAGACCAGATCGCATGATCATCTCATCTTATCTCATAACATTTATGCGACCTATCTTTGGATAGGTAATTTAAAAATCTTTTCAACGAGCACGAATTGGACTGTTTTGTGTCTATTTTGGATAGTACCCTTTAAATGTGAGGAAGGCGCCAACCACCTAAGGGTGGATTAAGTAACGTTTTTTAAGTGTCACTTAATGAGTCTGTAATTTTCACCCGGTGGTATCCCGGAATCCATTAGTTCGATTTTCAACGTAAAAAATAAACGATTGTGAAATTGTCTGTTCTTTTCAGCAATAATAATTATTTCAAATAAATCAAGCATAACGTTTAAAAATGTTTAGAAAAAACAAAAAAATATATATTTTTTTGCATTTTGTTATGGCATTTTGGAAATTTATGAATCACAAGAATAAATCATTAAATAAAATTCTAAACAAAAACATATATTTTTTTCAGCCAGTGTAAGCGATTCACCAGGCGTGCATGCCGTGTATGATTTATTCAGCAAATAAAATTTATTGCACTTGCGCGTTCCTGTTGCAATTTTGCCCTCCAGCAGGGGTGGTGCAACAGCCCGTAGAAAGTCAAACCCCCTCCCGATGATGATGACGATGGTGAAAGGATGAAATTTTAGCGCGAAGGAAAACTTTAAACCTAAGCTGATTGGCTGAGCGGACGGAGAAAAGCTCCCTAATGAAGATCCTAAAGTTGTTTTTCTTGCGCCAAACTTGTTCGAAAGTATGAAAATGTTCGGACGAAAAAGCGTTCGAAGGTCGACCACCAACAAGTCAGCCAAATTTATGTGTCTAGTGTAACGCGCAAAGAGCCGGATAATGCGATTAAGGAATGTACGCTAAATTAGGATAGGAAAGTCGAAAGTGTGCGAAATTTTGTGTGGGGAAAGTTAAGGACAAAGTTTGGTGGCTGGATTATGTGAGATTCTCATTGGGTTTCTTCCCCTTAGTTATGGCAGAGCTGCCAAGTTTGGAAATTTGAGTGTTCGTTAAAAGTTAACCAAGTAAATATGAAGGCAATCAACGGATCCTTCCAAAAATTGAAATCCTTCAAAAAAATTGAAAATACTTCGAGTTAATAATTTTAAAATCTAGCCTGACATTCCAAAAGGGCTGAACAAATAAATTTAAGGCTTTTTTAATATTTTCATTCAAAATATTGTAAAATTTTGCAAAGATTTTATTATTTAACATTACAAATCAGACCAACAGTTGCGGAATATCGTCAGTTGAAAAATTAGGACTTATTGGAAAACACTTGAAACAAAGTAATATCTCAATTAATTTTTTTTTTTCATCAATTATTCTTTTTATCGAATAAAGATTAACGTACTTTTCGATTGAAGATTTTGAAATGATTTTTAGAGATGTTTTCAAAGATTTTCGCATATTTTATCAATTATTGCTAACAAGTGAACTATTTTTAAATAACATAGAAAACTGATCACTATTCAAAAGTTTTTACAGATAAAATGGCTTCAAAATTTACATAATCCAATAAATATATTCAAGGTTTTTTTTTTCATTTTCAAGTGCCCCTTCAATCACCTTCAATTTCACACTTCAAAACCACCTAATTGACGGGCTGGGCACGAACATCCAACCTCTTCTAACCGCTTCTATTTCTGAAAAGCCACTTACTGTCTGGCAGCGAAATGGTCCATTCCCCTGGTTAGAGGTAACCTATTTGGGTGTGGCCACACCTCCCGACCTCACACACATTGATTGGCACCTTATTGATTGTTTTCTCGAACCTCCTGCTCTGCCGCATGAAACGCACGTTCTTTTCGTTTTCTTCCTGATAGATTTACGACGATACGTAGGTCTTGGTGAAAATACGTATGTGCGATGTACACTCACGCAATCGATCCGGTAATTTAAAGTGGTTTGCGTTTAGACGCGTCTGACAGGGCAGGAATTGTATTTTTTTTATCGTTGGAAAACGTCGTCATGGTTTTGGTGAAGAAACGGTTCAAAAGGAGTGATTTGCTAAGGGGACGCTCGTGGCTCTGTTGGTAGGGGCGCCAGTCCATGACTTGTAAGCAATGTGCTTGGGTTCGAGCCTGGGCAGTGGTACTTTTTTCTGATATACTTCAAACTTTTTTTCCGTGCTCAACTTTTCACCGCCCCCTAATTGACTCGCTTTTGCCGTGTCACTTTTTCACCGGTCGATTATCCGGAACCTGTTGAGTTACGTCAATGGCCCCAAGGTGGGGGGTTCCAGTTGGCCGACCCCAGATAAGCCAATTAGAGTGTCGGTCTTGGCACCACCAACAGAAAAAAGCTCCAAACCAGACCCAAAAGATTTATGTGGTGCTCACCACCAGAGTGCAGCACACCGTGTTTGCCTATCGTTAGGCGTTCCGTCGTTACACGAAAGCGTTGCGTGGGCGTGGGGAAATTTACATTCAATCAGCTGGAAAAACACACGCGTTTTTGCTGCGAAATCTTTCTCTTTCTTCTGAAAACGAAGAATTGAAGCAAAAAAAAAGTTCGATTTCTCCCCACCCAAATGACGACAGCTGGGAGAAGCTATCAAAAAGCAATCTAACAGACGATAAAACTTGTTCAGATTTTCCGATGCTCTTTCACTCGCACACGAGAGTGTGCTGCTCATTTCTGAAGAGGAGAGCGAGCGATTCACTCACTTGAACCTCGCAGACCTCAGTTGGGACGTGAGATTCTGTCGGTGTGTGCGTGTGACTTCATACAAGAGTGATTGTTAAGAGTTTCGTGAAGCGATAACGACCCAAAAGTGGCAATAAAGGATGTCACAATTTACATAAAACAACGACCGGAAGATTTTAACGGGGTTGAAAGTTCGGGTCCTTTTGGGGTGGCGGGTAAGAGGGAAAACGGAGAAAAGTCAAGGTTGAGGACTGGGAAAAGGTTTTTTTTCTTCTTCTCTGTTTTCATTTTGTTAAAGAAGCCTCTGATGGGAAAAGGATGCAACTTTTCGGGCAAAGATTTCATATTTATGAGGCGTTTTCCGAGAAAGTGTACTTTACTTGATTGGAAAGTTATGACAGTTCGATGAAGAGCGTTTGGGGGTAGTGTTTTGAAAAGTGGGTGAGTTTTGCTTTATTT
The DNA here is from genome assembly GCF_016801865.2 of Culex pipiens pallens. Lineage (NCBI taxonomy): Eukaryota > Metazoa > Arthropoda > Insecta > Diptera > Culicidae > Culex > Culex pipiens. The sequence goes on along the minus strand of NC_068938.1, from coordinate 194,898,561 downwards.
TTAATAAACATTCTTTTATTGAGATTTAAATTGAGATTTTTTGGATGGACAATTGGCCCAAAAGTTTCTGAGACATCGTCATCTTTTTAAGCCACTTATTTTTTTGATTTTCTCTAAAAGTCTCAGCAACCGTTAGTTCAATCTTAATTTTTTTTTTGAAACTTATAAGTTTTTTCCGATTAATATTTTCGAATAAAAGATGAAAAAATCACATTTATTCCAAAATCACATTTATTCCAAAATCACTTCAAAGTGATCGCATCACGAAAACAGTGCGTTTAATCAAAAAATGAAAAATCTCCCTTCAAAATCTGGTTGAAAAATCAGAAGGCATTTTTTTAACTTCATTTTAATGAAAATAAAAGTCTAATCAACTGAAAACAATTTAAAATGCATTTTCTATCACTAAACATCCTTTTAAGCATGTTTGGGCTCGAAAACGAAGTCCCCAAAAAAAAAATGAGAAAATGGTAATTTTTAATCGAAAGTTTTCATCGGCAATTTTCATGAAAACTTATGATTGCAAAACAACTGGCTGGTACAAAATTCATTTTGAAACATTTTTTTTTTGCAATTCCGTCGGGAAACTACTTACTTTTCCTGTCATTCTTGAACAACGAAATAGCCTACTTTTCTGTACCAAATATAACAGAATCGAATAGCAACACTTTTCAAAATTAATGCTGAAAAGTTCTACTTTTCAGCACTGAAATGGGTGCTGAAAAGTTGAACTTTTCAGCACTTGTTTCGAAAAGTAACACTTTTCAACATTTTTTTAATTCAAACGATTTATTGACAAAAAACATGAAAATTTGACATAAAATTTCACTCAATGGGTGTTTTTCGGAATTGCAAAAAATGTTGTATGCCGTTGCAAAACTTGATTTTTTCAGCACTCTTCGTATTTATCCAACTCGGTGAACCTCGTTGGATAAATGTACGACTCGTGCTGAAAAAATCCTCTTTTTGCAACTTGTTGCATAAACTACTATTGCATTACCAGTGCCTGTTATTTAAACTTTTATAATTTTTTAATTTTTTTTGCCAGAGTTTTTTTTTTGTTCAGAGACAAACTAAAAAAAATATTTGCAACGGCCTAAGTTTAAGTTTAATTACATTTCAAAAATGTAGATTCATACCTTAAAATTCTCAACTAAAAGTATTTCTTATTGTTATTGTGTAATATTATGCAGAAGAAATTACTCCTTTCTATTCATATTGAAGATTTAATCAATTTAAAAAAAAATGTTTGCCAGATTTAAATAATGGTTGAATATTACCTCTTTTTCGATGTAGTTTTACAACAACCCAACAATGGTCACATTTTTTATTTTTCCTGCGTACAAAATCAACTATTGTTCTACGAAAAACATTACTTTTCTTCTTTTATGTTTTTCTTGTTAATTTTTTTTTGTTTTGCAGTTATTTTATTAATTTGCTCTCAATATTATTATTATTATTATTATTATTTTATACGAATTATTTCAATTTATGTTTAATTATTTCTAATCTAATCTAATCTAATCAGACCCTAGCGCAGCCAATCTTGCGAAGGGATCCTGGAGAGTGCCTTAGGTTAGATGACGCCTAGCACTCTTCTTGTCATTTATTAACCCTCTACTGCCCAAATTTTTTTTTCGAAAATATTTATTTTTCCCGTGTTCAGGAGGTCATTTTGAGCAACTTTTGTTCTATGAAAAACTTTACTTCTCTTGTTTTATGTTTTTCTTGTTTTATTTTTAGTATTTTAATTTGCATTAATCTTGTTATGTTTATGTTTGTTTTTGGTAGTATTTGGCCTATTCTACCACCTAATATAATTACATTTTGCCTATCTAATTTTTTCACGTTTTTACAGTTACTTATTCAATTTTTTGCATGTTTTTCACATTTTCTCCTAAAGAAAGACACCATCATCATTTAAATTGCCTAAAAATGCGTAGAGGCATAGTCTGGGGCACTACAAAAATTACTGCATACTTCTTTTTACTGAAAATATAGGAAATGTTAGTAAAAAACACAGCCAAAGTTGACCCCTAAAAAAATGACATTTTTAAAAACATTGGCAAAGTCACATAAAACAAGTTAAAATTCCAACCCTGAAATTTTCTAAAATTTTATGAGTTCTTCTTTCCAATGCTTTTTAAAGATCAAAAATCGGTTGGAAAATTGATTTTTGGCGATTTTTTAGATCGAAGCCCGTCTAAAGGCGGGGTTGGGTTGTAGAGGGTTAACATTTGTAGTGCGCCATTGCATTAGAATGCATTGAAACATCACAAGCGTTAAAGCGGCCAGGCCTACTGCGTAAAGCCGTATCGCAGAGATGATTCGTAATTGGGTTGAGTTTGAGCACTGAGTGTTCGAACAACAACACAATTCTGAATCGACAGGGGAGGAAGAAGCGTGGGGACACACCACCATACGCTCCGAGATTTGGTTGTATTCGTTGGGAGCACCATGCTAAGAAGGTTTGGTACTCCGGGACCCTCTGGGATGGGACATTGTATTTCCACGAATGCCCTTGACACTATTTGCCGTGGTTATAGCGCCACAACTCGCTCTCTGTAACAGTATTCCTAATTCCAGTTCACGCTCACCAAGTCGTAATGGCCTAGTGGTTAGCATTTTTGCTTACCAATCCAAAGGACGGAGGATCGAACCCCGCCTCGAGCGACTTTGATTTTTCGTTCATATTCATCAGTTCAAATTTATGTGTTCTTAACTTTCTCGTTGGGAGCAGATGGGAATCGAACCCAGAACCATTCGCTTACAAAGCGAACACCGTAACCAGTCAGTCACGGCCGCTCCTCTTTCAATTTATGTTTAATTATTTCTTTCATAAACACAAATTTAAAAATTACAAATTTTATTTAAAGTTTTACATTTAAAAACATGTGAATTTACATCTTTTAATATGATATTTCACATATTTCTCATAATTTAACCCTTAACAACCCAACCTGCCTATAGGCAGGCTCAAAGCTCAAAGCTTCGGTCTAAAAATTCGTAAAAAAAAATCCATTTTTCAACCAATTTTGGATCTTTAAAAAGCATTGGAAAGAAGAACCATTGAAAATTTGAAAAAATATCAGGCATAGTCAGAACCTCATCGCATTTTTCAATAAGTCAAACGAAAAAAGTATTTGGCTTATTCGACCAACTCCTTACATTACTTTACAATTTGGGCTTTCAAGGTTTTTTCATGTTTTACAGTCACTTTTTTTAATTTTTGCTTGATTTTCACATTTTCTACTATAGAGCGATAGCATTTTCATTTCAATTGATGAACAATTGATTGAAAATAGATTTTCGGCGAATTTTCAGACCGAAGCTCGCCTGGGTTGTAGAGAGAATTATGAGAAAATTGTGAAATCACACATAAATAGATGTAAATTCACACGTTTTTAAAGGTAAAACTGCAACCGAAATTTGTACCAGGCTCATGAAAAAATAATTGAAAATTAATTTAAATAATTCGAAATACCAAAGATAAACATTGAAAGAAGGTTAATTTATCAACCAAAAAAACAGTAAACATCAAAAATACATATAAAAAAAACTAAATGGAAGATGAAAATATACAAAGCAAAAAAAAGTAGTAATCCAGCTGTGTGTAAAGGGCCTGGGTGTGAAATAAATGTTGCATTATTTTATGAAATTCTATGTAATATTACACCCTGGAATATGTAGCCCATCAATATGGGAAACCTACTTGACCGAAATGTCAAGCTCATATATGCGTTAATCCTTTCAGTTCTTCATCGGTCTGATGGCCGAGCGGGCTAAGGTGCCAGTCCTGCTGGGTTTGGAACCCGTCGGTTGCAACTTTTTTTTTGTGTTTACAAAAATTGTACATGCAACGTGTAATATTAAGTGTCTTTTTTGACGAAGCACATCACCTTCGGTTTTGCATGCGATTTTACCATCGGATTTTTTGCTGTATAACACAGGCCAAGATACGTTTTTATGGAGAAAAAGCTACACGATTTTAAATGAGATATGTTCAAATGATTGAGAGTTTACAGTGTAATTAACGCTCAAATACGTGAAAATACCTTGAAAAGTGGTTCCAATTTCCTCACGAAACTTTACATTCCAAACCAATCAATCTCACATGAAACCCCGCACTGCCGGAACAAAGCACTTGATTTAATCTGCACACTAAATTTTGTCCCCTGGGAGAGAGAGAAATTTCCCGTCCAGCTGGTCGGTGGTCAAATTTTTCACATCGTCGCCTTAATTTCAGTGTTCGTTTGCAATTTAGATGGAAAAGGTTTGGAGTTTTCGCACACACACAACTTCCTAGGAAAAAAAAACATAGGAAGGATGGCTGGTTGTGATGGACTCCGGCTGTGGGACACAGCGGGAGGGCGACGGGGGACAGATCCAATAAATTAATGTAGATTTAGGCCCCGGTGGTCAGTTGGTAACAGTGATGGGAAGAAAAGAGATTTTTTAGAGTAATTTCATCAAATTGAAGAAAAAAGATTTTTTTTACAAAACTTGAGTAATTTAAGATTTTTACTTAAATTGAACAAATATTAAATATAGAAAGTTATGGATACATCAATCAAAATAATTGTATGGGCGTAGCCTTGAAGTACAATGTGGAAGTTCCTGGATATTTTTGATTGTATCTAGAATAATAAAATACATAATAAAAAAAAACTAGTACCATATTTAAAGGATACACTTTTTAATGAAATTTTAAAGAATTTCAATATTCGTAATGTCTAACATTTTAATGAAATTTTCAGGTTCTATGGTCAAAGTTCTCTTCCAACTCTGCCCAACTCGCCCATTTAGCAATGGAAATTAAATCCGTTAGATAAATATCCGCCCGGACCGGACAGCTTCCAGGCAAGTCCGAACACAACTCCGCACCCTGCAGCGTCCTCCCCTCCCTGTTTCATCAATCATTCACCTTCCAACCTCCTCTTCCGGGCAAACGCGCTCTGGATTTCATCCTGGCGTCCAGTTATATCCAGTCAGCTGGAACTGACCCCCACGAAGGACGACGGAGCGTCGTTCGCGAAGTCAGCTTTGCATTGGATTTAAATTTAATTTCATAGAATAAGTTAATTTATGGAAAGTCCACTACAGTGAGCCACCACCACGCGCAGTGCCCGGAGTGACCATCCGGGTTTAGAGCTAGTTGATGATGCACGGAAGGAATTTTGTTTAGTTAAGAGAAAAAAAGTTTTCCAAAACGAGATTCGAACCCAACCCCTCAGATTGAGAGCACGCGCGCTTACCAACAGAGACACATCCGTCATTGCAGCGCATCGCGCTACAGAGCCACCACTTTCAATTTTCCCTCCGTGTCTAATTCTGGCAGTTCACAGCTGTCCGGTTCAGTTAGTTTACGGCGAGATGTCGTGGTGGTCACCACCGCGTGTTCTACCAAGCGAGACAGCACAGTGAGAGGTCATAAACTTGAATAATGACATTCCGCTATTGGCGCGAGCAAGTGTGCGCGCGCTCCAACGCGCGACTCCCGCATCCGCCCACTAATTAATCCTGTTCCGATATGTTGGGACTCTGGGAACGGGATACAATGGGACGACATAGATAACATAGCCGGTGCAAAGTAATTTTTTTTTTTATATTTTTTTTAACTTAGTTAAAAGTACTTGAAAATCCCTACATTTTAAATATTCTGTTTAATTTTCAAGCATTGGAATCTAATTTGAATAAATTTTACACTGTTTTTAGGCTATTTAACAAATTAATAAGTAAGTAGAAATTTGGCTAACAAATTCGAAAGGGTTTATTTTTTACAAACTGAAAATCCAAAATTTTGGACTGACTGAATGTTAGTTTGTTTTGATTTTGTACACAAATTTTGAATTTTTTGTCAAAAGTATTTGTTACTCAAATATAACAATTTTAGATTGATTCTCACAATTGAAAATATGCAAAACATTGCCCTTTAATTATGTGATATAAATTTTTGATGTTTTTAAAAAGGTGGCTTGAAATAAGAATTAAGAAAATTTTGTACAAAATTTGTAAATACACAATGATTGGAATACCCTAATGCTTCACCAGTTCAAAGATTACCTCCTCCAAAATCTTGCATGAAGGCAACAAAACACTAAAGTTTTTTGATTTTTTTTTCAGAAAATATAAATTTTACCTATAACTTTACAATAAAAATGCGCATATTAAAAATTTTATGTTTAAAACCATTGCATTTCATCAGAATGATGAATGAATTATTTCAATAGTCAACATTCAAAACTGATTGATAGCAAAATTATTGGAAAAACATTTAATAAAAATCAGGCCGTTTTTTCATTATCTGTCATTTGCCTTTCTTCAGGGGTTGATGAATCTAGAATGAAATATTTCATTGGCCAATAAACTTTAGAAAATTCTTAAATTCAGGCAATTATCTGCTTAATTAACCTGCTTTTTTTAATTTAAATTTTTGTATTTTTTAAAATTTGGCTGATTTTGCTTTCTGTGTCTGATCTTATCGAAACAATTGACAAGTATCAAAATATATTATCAAAATATTGTACAAAAAAGGGTGAAAACGGCTGTCCTTATTTGTTCCATGTGTCCCGATTCACCCCAGTTGACGGTGCATAAAATGCATTTTTTTTAGAAAATTCCAGAATAAAAAAAATCTTTAACCAAAATATTTTTTTAAAAAAGGTGAATTAAAAAAAATAATAGTGGTTAAATATTTTTTTTTTTTATGTTAAATCAAATTTGCAATCAAAAATACTTTAGGGGAATTTTCAATATAACGCCCGAAATTTCAGTCTTGATTCACTGCAGATGAAGGTACAGTGCCATCATTTTAGGAAATTCAAGAATAGACAAAAAATCTATGACCAAGTTATAATTGTTTTGCAAAAACTAATTTTCAAAAAAAGCAATCTGAAGAAGGGTGAAAATGATTTATTATTATTATAATCAAATGTGCTATCCAAAAATAATTTAGCCAGGTTTTTAGTATTACCTCCTTTTGAAATGTTAGTCTTGATTCACCCTCGATGACGGTACATAAAATGTCAATTTATCAGAAAATTCCACAATAGACAAAAAATCTTTGACCAAGTCATATTTTTTTGGGAAACAAACAAAAACAAAAAAAAATATGATAAAATAGGGAAAAAAACTATGTTTTTATGTTAAATCAAATTTGCAATCAAAAAGTACAATGGTAAAATAATCAATTCAACGCCTATTGAAATGTTAGTCTTAATTCACCCTAGATGACGGTACATAAAATGCCATCTTTTCAGAAAATTCCAGAATAGACAAAAAAAACTTTGACAAAGTATTTTTTTTAAAAGCGATTTTCAAAAAAAAGTGAAGAAAGTTGAAATCATATTTTTATGTAAAAGCAAATTTCCAAAAAAAAAATATATTAGTGAAATTTTCAATATTACGCCCTTTTCAAATGTTAGTCTTGATTAAAAAAAATCAAAATATATTTATCGAAGAGATCAGATCAACAACCCTTAAAGCTTTTACTATTACTACTATTAGTACTATTTTTAAGATTGAAAATTGTGTTTTTCGAAAAGATACTTTAAAATTGCTATAACTTGAAACCGGTAGATTTAATTAAAATTTCATAAAATTTAATTTTGCATTTAAAAAATGTTTTTGAAATTTCGCCAAACCATTTTTTCTTGCAAATTTTTTTTTGTTCAAAAATATATGCTTTTGGTATTATTTTTTTATTTTTTTATAAAATTAAAAATACCAGCCAGCACATTTCAATGAAAAAAAGTATGAAAATGCAATTATTAGTTTCCAAAAAATTTAAGTTTTGAGGAAAAAACATTTTTTTTAGCCTTAAAAAAAACTTTCAGCGGGTACAGCGGGTCACAATTCAAAAAATTTAAAATATTTTTCGACAAACTTAAACATGTTTAAAATGAATATAAAGGTAGGGAATGCATCTTAAAATCAGCTGATTAAACTCAAAATATTGTTAAAATTGTGTATTATTTCGAAAAAATATGTTCTGCCCCCAGATTTTTTGGGCCGATTTTGAAACTATGAAACATATTCGCAACAGCCTCAATGATGAAAACTCAAAAAGTCGTGATTATTTCATATAACTTTTTTTCTAATAACACAACTCGACATTTTTTAAGTTGATTTCAGTAGACGCCTCAGTTTCTTCAAGGTATGATATATTTGGGCTGCCTTATCACGTTCCAATCGACAGAAATGAATTTTGTAGAATTCCTTTCTAATAAATAAAATTGTAAATTTCTAGTATAAATGGTTCGGAATTATCTTGAGTAACCATGCGCACCCCCTTAATTTTGCTACCCCCATAGATAAACGTGGATGCGCATGGTTGCTCAAGATAATTCCGAACCATTTATACTAGAAATTTACAAATTTATTTATTGGAAGCGAATTCAACAAAATTCAATTCTGTCGATTGGAACGTGTCCAGGCAGCCCAAATCTTGCATACCTTGATGAAATTTAAGCGTTTACTGACATCAATTTCAGAAAAGGTCGAGTTAGGTTGTGATAATCTAAAACTTTGCCGAAGACTCCAAATCGATAAGAAAATTTATTCTCAAGATACAGATTTTTTTTGATGATTTCTTTTAAAGAAAATAAAATAAAATTGTTAAATTAACAATTCACATAAAATCTCATGTAAAATTACATCATTTTTTGTAACAGTGTCCTTTAAAACATACACATTAGAATAATCCTGCCAGCGACACACAAACACCCCCATCCGGTCGTGTCATTTGCGACGATGGTGATGTAATTCCGTGGCCCCGGAACTCCCGGCGGGGCAGCATCAGTTCACTGCACTGCTGACGACACTCGCGCCTAAAACAGAGCAGAGAACGTCCACGTCAGTGTCCCTGGGTGTTGGACACTGGGATTAAAATCATTTGCAGCGTGGTCAGTTAATTGCTTTTCGAAAATGAGCCCCGGGTCACGCACGGTCTATAATTATGCGAAAGTCAACGGGGTCCGAAATAATGGTGGAATTAGAGGATTATTGCGCGGGGGTTTTGAAATAGGTAACTATTTCGAGCATTAGAGAGTTGATTTGAAACAATTGCCGACAGGCTTTTCGGTGGTCTTTTGTTCTATTGTTTTCACGGAAATCTAAGATTTATGATGGTTATGGAGGTACTTACGGTCTTCCCCGATGCAGGACATTCCGGGCGCCGTCGGAACATTGGGAAATACTGAAAGAAGAAGAATTAGAATAAAATACATTAATTTAAATTTCATAAATGGCCAGCCCCACTGCATTGTGTTTACTGCAGAGAGGATTTTGAGAACGGATCTCATTTCACAGAATCTAAAGGGTAAGAAGGAGACGTGGACATACCGTACCAAACGCTCCGATTTATTATTTTAATTTTGATATGTGGATGCTGTTAAGTGTAATATGCTGTATTTAAGCTGAAAATAAACAGGTAAAAACGTTCTGGTAATTATTCTCTTCAAAAACAACACTTCATCTAGTCTTGAAAATTATCTCCCTACATCAAAAAAGGCTCCTGTGCTCTCCATTAAGACACACTCCAGCGTGATTGCTAAACTGTCACGGGCGTCGCCGGACCATTTATCGCTTTCCATCACAATTTTCCTGTTCATTTTTCCTCCCCCTTTCCCCCACTCCACTCAACTCAACCTCAAAAGCTGGCAAAAAGCTCACAACCGGAAGCGACATCATCGTGTGACGCACATTTGAGAGTCCTGGGAAAGCACCCCCGCGGGGGGACGACAATGTCTAAGTCATCAACGATGAGACTTACACAATGTGTCTGAAGGAGGAGGAAAAAGCTCTCCCTGTCTCAAGAGGATGGCGCTCCCTGCCGGTGGCAACCGGAATGAAAAATGGATTCTGCGTGGAAATTTGGCCGCAAAATCTCGCCATTTTTTGCGTTTTCTTGGGCCGGCTTTTATTTTTGCCAACCTTGAAATATCCCTCAAGGAAGACGATTTCGGCGCCGGGGGTCCCAAGGTGCAATTTGTAACATTTTTCGTCTTATTTCAAGCTCGTTTTTTTTATTCCTGGTGGGGATTTTCGGCGACAGAAAAAAAAGGAAAATCACATTTTTCAGCTGCAAAAGCTGGGGCCGCGCGGGCAATCGGATTTTGATAAATTGGGACTTCTTGTGTCACCATTTTCGACGCGGTGTGGGATTTGAAATGACTGAAAAGGACACTTTCGAATGATAAAGGAAGAATAAATTCGTTGGTGATTTTGTGGTAGGGTGGGTAAAGCCAACTTTTTTTTCTTTTACTGTCATGACCTGTTTTTGTAATAATGCATTTTACTGATCAGCAATTTTTTCAATAAAATCACAATTTTATTATATTTTAAAGGCTTTTTGCCTTCCTCACCTTACTGAGGAAAGGCTATAAAATCACTCGGAAAATGAACTTTATAATTAGATCTCCTAGCCCTACCTTCATTTGTACATATCGACTCAGAATCACCAGCTGAGCAAATGTCTGTGTGTTTGACTGTATGTAGACATGTGTACCAAATCAATGTCACTGGAATATCTTGTCACAGGCTCAACCGATTTTGGCCGGAATGATTTTAATCGATCCGTCTTAACGTCCCCTACGTTGCTATTTAAATTCATGCAGTTTTATCATGTATTTAAAAAGTTATGTTAAAAAAACTGTTTCATATTAAATTGAAATTAAGGTAAAAAGGGTGTTTTTTCATGAAACCCTCACATGTTATATATTTTTAGAAAGCATATGAGAAGTTTTTTGAAAAAAGTTTTTTATAATTTTGTTAGCCCTAAAATTGTTTTTTTTAATAATAAAAAAAGAAAGATAAATAAAGTTTTAGTTTCAGAAACTGCAATTTTTGCTAAAGATTTGAAGTTTATATGGAAATATGTATTTATGAGGATGTACAAGAACTTCAATGTTAATGTTTGCAAAAAAATTACTTTTTTAATATCAAAAGGAGCCTAACATTTTTCTCAAAATTTCATAGTAAACCAAAGTTAACTTAATACAAATTAGTGCTGAAAATCATGGCATACAAATAGATTATTTAAATTATCAATCAATTCGAGTGTTCTAAACTACGGTGCATACCATATTCTTATCAAACATAAAGAAATAATCCATCGATTTATAAAATGAATATAGAGAAACCTCTTTTTACGCGGTGCGTTACGTTTTTCTAATTTGACGATTTCTCTAGAACGACGCAAAAATGCTACGCCCCTAAGAGAAAATGATATCGCGAGACTTTTTTGGAAAATAATAATTAAGATAAAATAAATAAAACACGCCATAAATAAATTCATATTGTCAGCAATGCTTGATAGGATTTCGAATACAAGTATTTTTAAGCTGATTAAGTTTGTTTTAACATTTATATTTATAAAACTTGTACTGGGTTGATGAGTAATGTTTTTTCCATGAATGTTTTTTAGTATGATGAAATTTAATTCAACAGGATGGTAAAATTTTATAAAACTATTTTTACGGCTTATACATATCTCAAATATTTTCCGAGTCAAACTCACTTGAAATTAACAAAAAAGTCCTTTTTCATAATTTAAAAACATATTATTTAGCGAAATATTGTTAAAATAAACAACTATTCCGACAACAGAGTAAGGTAGTTTTACATAATTTTACAGAATAAAAAACTCCATTATTTCTAAAATGAACTTTTGAATTTCTAAAAGATATTTTTAAATGAGTGTTTGAATTAAAACAAGTTTTGATTTTAATATTAATCTCTTCAGTAAATAAAAAATCATTTGATCACTTTTTTTTAAATATTGTAGTTTATTTATTTAGACAATTATTAAACAAATGAATTATCTAACCAAAAACAAGTTTTTCCTCTTGGGAGATGTCAGAAAAATATTCAATTATTGAATTTGAAAAACCTTTGATAATTAAACCAATCGCGTAATCTTTATTTTAGTTATAGCATTTTTATTGATGCTATTTAATTTTATTTTTTGACAATAGGATTAGTAACCAGCCTGTAGCAAAATAAATAGAAAAAAATACATTGGAGTCAATAAAGTTTAGACTTTGACAAAAGTTATTTGAATTAAATTGATCCTTATGTTAAAATAATGTAGTTACTGCAACTAATGGATTATAACATGCCTGTGTCCTAGATATAAAACATACAATTTAAAAAAAAAGTTAATTACTTTAAGATCATTTGCCATGAACTTTTTTTAAATTTGAGGTGATGAAAAAATTTAGAAAATTTTGAAAAATTAATATTAACAAAAAATCAATCTAAAATTTTCAACAATACGCGTAAAATCCGTAAAAACTGCGAAATTCGCGAAATCCACAAAAATCGCGAAAGTACAACCACCCTAGGATTATTGAGAAAAAATAGTGCACGAGAAATTTAGCTTTGATAAAAAAAATTTGAGGGGACAAAAAACGCAATATTTGAGCCATAAAAAAGCATGTACAAAAATTATGAATCACCCGCTATGCTTTTTAGAAAAAAAAATCTGCTTTAGAAAAATATAAATTTTACTCTTAAACATTTTTGACTTCAGTTTTTAAACGTAAAATTAAATTAACAATCGAGAAGTACTTTACAGATTTTTGATAAAGTGCACCGTTTTCAAAATATGGTCACATAAAGTTTAATTTTAACTGAAATATTCAAAAATTTTGATAAAAAAAAGTGTCCAAGATTGTCCACTTCTGATAATATTTTTATTCGAAAAGTTCAAAAAAAATCCAATAATTTGTCTAAGTAAAATTGAAGATTAGATCTCTGGTTGTTGAAAAAAATCGAATGAAAATAAGGAACAAGAAAATTGAAGTTTTCTTAGTATCATCTAAACCAGGCCTGCCCAACGTCCGGCCCGCGGGCCGGATCCGGCCCCTGAAGCCATTTTGTCCGGCCCGCGACGGCTTTTCGAAATAGTTCTATGACCGGCCCTAAAGGCTGTTCATGAAATACTCAATTAATAAATTGAGTGTAAAAAATTAAAATTAATCTTAAGATCAAAAGTCATTTGCCTTTGTATTTTTTTAAATGATTTTATTTCACATTTAAAAATTCTTTATGTTTGAATTTAATTCTTATCATTTCTATATTGATATTTATTAAACTTGAAAAATGTGCAAAAAAATTGCAAAAAGACACTATATTTAGATTTCTTAAAATTTTGGCTGTTTTTACTTCTAATTGAATTGTTACATTTTTGAGGATTTTGATTAAAATAGTTTTTTCATAAATGAGTTAGCAACTATAATGAATATTTTTCAGAACAACTTTTCAATGATATAGTTTTGCTGGAAAAAAGCTTAGATCAAAAATAAAGATCGCTGCAAACATTTTAAAAATATTACAATATGTTTCAAAATAAGTCAAGAAATCAGATAGCTATTTTTTTCATGAACTTCACTAATTCTATGAAATTTGAAGAATGACGAATTAAATACTATCAGATATATATTTTCCTACACTTTTTTTAAATTCCGTATCTTTAAAATCATTTTGGAATGCTTTGTAAATTATTTTAATAAAGGTGCACAAAAACGCAAAAATTGTTTTTTTTGTAAAGAAGATTTGAATCCAAATTTCGTTTCAATTTTAGCTTGTCTCGTTGATTTTTCTAACTGAAAAAAACTTGCAACAGCGCAATTTGAACTTTTTTTAGTTAATGATATCAGGGTACATAATTTCAATCGACAAAAACAATTACAATACAATTTTAACCAAAACAAAATAAAAATAAATTTGATAAACACATCTTTGAAAGTAATCTTTATTTTTCTTACTAAAAATCAAGGTATATGAATTTTATTTGTAACACAAGTTTATTTAATTGTTTACTTGAAACAACCTAATAAAATAAATGTTATGATTTTTTTGTTTTAAACTTTTTTGAACTTCTACCGACATTAGTTCCGGCCCGCCACTGCTTCAGAGAAATCAGATCTGGCCCGCAGGGTCAAAAGGTTGGGCACCCCTGATCTAAACATTCTCACATTTTCTAATGCCAATATCTCAGCAACTAATGGTATAATTTTCAATGTTGAAAAATGAAACATTGGTAAAATCTCTAGGAAAAACATTTTTTTTTATTTTGGAATCACTCTCATCAAAGCCAGTCAAGCTAGGTTGTGAATGACATCTTGTCTGGCATATTCATAATTTTGATTTTAACAGAATTTCGTAGAAAAATTTTGCAAAACAAGGAAGAAATATCCTTTCCTAAAATAAATCAAATATTCCGTTCATTCACCTGTCTCGCAAAGCTCACTCACTAAAACCGTCTCAACAGCACAACTTTTGCGTGGGTGCGTAAATAAGCAGCTCGTCTACCCACAACGAACCAACCACGCACCTAAGTCGATTTTATGCGCAAAAGAGCTTTTCCTTCCCAAGGGGGTGGTTGTGTTCCTTACTCCCCATCCCAACCCAAACAAGCCGGCAAGCGCCAGTCCCAAACCCACCCCACCCGAGACCAGATTGATGATAATAAGCCTTGCCCGAGTTTTGCCGCATGATATGGTAAGTAAACGGTCGCAATAAAGGGTGGTATGCAGTTTGATTAAAATAAAATTAGCTAAATAATTAATAAAATAAAAAAAACTAAAAGACTCGACAATAAAAAGAAAAATCGAAAACTTAAAACAAACGGAACTAAAAACGACAAAAATAAACATAATAACTGCATACCTCCCTTCGAACCAAGAAAAACAGAGCTCAAACCAAGCATTCGCGACTCATTTCGCGCGTGTTCTGCACGTGGGTGCTTTGATTGCGGCATTTTTTTCTGTTTTGCTCCATTTTCCGCATCAAATCTCTTCTTTCATGTTGAGGCAAAACGGAGAGCCTCAAATCATCGATGATTACAATTCATTATGGGATTCCGATCGGTCGACGACTTGAGCACCCAGACTTACACAAACGGATGAAACTGTCATGTTTGATTTAGTCAGCAGCAGCACATTGCCACATCAGCGGAATTTGCGAATTTTCTCATCCCTATTTTTGGCCTTCAATTGGAAAGAGTGGGTGGGAAGACGACGTGGGTGGAAATAAGAAGGTTAAATTATTCCAGTCACGACAGCAGTCGCCGACACTACTGAGGCAACATACTAACTAGAACGAAAACGAGTTTTTTCTACGGTTGATTGATTATAAATATTATTTTTATTTTATTTTCTAACTAGAAAAAAAATATACCTGTTATTCTAATGTAACCTAATAAAATTTAAATGGGTTTTAAATTTTATTTTTTTATTTTTTTGACGAAGTAATATTACTGCTTTAATTGTTCATGGTAAAATTACATCTGGCTCGGTTACATCTTTAGTTTCAATAAAGATGTCTGATTTCACCAAAGAAAATGTTTAATATTACTTATTTTCATGTGTAATTCGTCGTAATTGCGATATCTTGTCACATGTCAAGGCGATTTACGTAAGTGAGTAGCAAAATAACGTAATTTCGACGAATTACACATAAAACACGTATCATTACACATTTTCTGAGGTAAAATTACAAATAATTTCTGAAACAAAAGATGTAACCACGCCAGATGTAATTTAACAGTGAACAATAAACATAACATTATTTAACAGCTGAAAACGTGCACATATTTGTAGTGAGGATAATAATATAATTTAACATTTTATATATTTTTAAAAGACTCATATTAAATTATTTTTCATCAAACACCGGAATCTGGGGCAAATTAGGGACGTGAAATTTGTTTGATGCCGAAAATTTTACGTTTTTCTTCGGTTTAGAGTTATTTTTCATTGGCAAATTCCAAGAAAGTGTCTGATGTTTTTTTTCGGATTTGTTTGTGCTGTAAGTGAATCTACGTGCTGAAGACAAAAGTGAAGCTCTGCGTGGTTTTTTTTCGTGTGGCGTAACGGAAAGGATTTCCGTTTAGTTCCAGCCGTTCCGGCAAGGCCAGAAGTTGTTCACAACCCGCAGATGCCTGGATTCGATGATGTTCTAGTGAAGCAACAGCATCGTATTCGATGTATATTCAGTTTGTCGAATGCTTTGGAGACCCTTGGTGAGATCTTTCCATACGTTTTTTTACTAGATAATTCATATTATATTCTATTTATCAAATGAAATATCCTTCCTATCCCACCCCATCTTCCATATCCTTAATCCAATTCCATCCCCCCCCCTCCTCCCTCTTCCACCTCCTAAAATAATAATAATTACTTGCAAAATTTACACTTACACACCCAACCACAATTCATTAGGAGCGTTTGGTACGGTATGTCCACGCATCCTTCCTCCCCTGTTGATTCTGTGAAATGTGTTCCGTTCTCAGAATCTGTCTCTGCGGTAAACACAACGCAGTAGGGCTGGCCGCTTTAATTTTTGCAATTCATTTTCGGGTGTTCTCGGATGAACTGCAATTATTAATATTGACAAGAAAAGTGCTTGGGGCGTAATCTGATCACAAGACTTTCCAGCATGCTTTCATCGGACTGGCTGCGTTTGTGTTAGATTAGATTAGATTAGAAACACCGGAATCTGGGGCAAATTATGACAAATATAACGAATTCAGACAACTGTTTAAGCCATTTTTTGCATAATGTTTTAAACTACCTTTGGTAAAATAGGAACGGAACAAAACATTAAGAACACCGATTTCCAAATTTATTACTCCAAAATCTCCTGTACCTATTCGGACTGTAGTCACAATTTTCCCCAGTTGGCGGAAGTACCTTATAAATAATTTGTAAAATATGTATTTTTATAAAACAGCTTCTCTATTCATGTCATATAAAAAATATACAAATGAAATCTATATATATAAAAAATTTCGACGGTTTTGTTCGAACGCGAATCAATTCAGAACGGAACGTCGGATCGAGGCGCTCTTTGTTGCGTTCGGTTCGTATAAGCCCAAGGAAGGTTCTTACGCCAAAAAGTTACAACTTTGGCCACTCTGGAACCGATTCCGGAAAATCTGTAGATTGTATGAGAAAAGTTGCGTATAATCAAATTTTGATCACAGGAGGCTAAATTAGCAAACAAGCGAAAAACGTCAAGAAACCAAATAGGGCAGGACGAAGTTTGCCGGGAAGAGCTTGTATATTTATAAAAAACTTATATAATTTTGATAAAAATTTTTGGTTCATTTCAAATCCAAAGCACAACAAAGAAAAAAATCAATTTTTATTTTTTTTATCTATTTAAAAAGTGTGTTCCTTGTTTAGATTTAAGTATACATTTTCAACAATTAATAGTATTGAGCTAAATCTATGATTTTAGCTTGAAAAATATAACAAATTTAGTGAAACCATAAATTGTATTACTGTTTTAAAAATTGCCCGTGATCCCGGAAATTCCCGGGAAATTCAAAATCCGGGAAAAAATGGACGCCCTGTAAACAATATATTTATTTTGGATTTTTGAGTGTTTCTAAGAGTTCATGATAAATAAAACCACTTTCATGATTAGTTCCAATCTGCTGCTCAAAATGTCACAACATGTTTTAAGTTTGGAAAACATTAAAAATATATTAAGGTAATATTAAATCGGGGTGATGACAGATTTAACCCTTAAAAAATGTGAGAATTTAAATTTTTGTTGGGTGGTATGCACATATTCCACATACATAGGGGTAAATTTACATCCAAAAGAGGTAATATTCAACCATACATTTTTAAACCTTCCTAAATTATACTTATTTTATTGTTTAACACAATTCGTAAAAATTCATCTTAATTTTTGTTTACAAAACACTGATGAATATTTTTAAAGCTTTAGATGTATATTTGTATATATAACACTGCAACAAATTCCGTCAACATTTTTAAATAACGATTATTTCGGTTATTTTTCCATTTTGTTCAACCAATCCCAAAGGTAATGATTTTCAAAAATAGTTTTAGCTCCCAAATTACTTAAATCAAAAAAGGAAAGCTAATAAAAAAAGTAAAAATAAATCTTCAATTAAGAAATAAATTGACTAAAAAAATAAATTGAAATTCAAATCAAAATAAACACAACAAATATTCCTTATAATATAAAAATATTTGATGTCTACAAGGTAGAGCGTCCAATTTCCCGTCCCGGGATTTCCCGAAAAAAAATATTTCCCGTTAATTTACAAATTTCCCTGGAGTTCCCGAAATTCAAGCGGAAGTATACATTTTCCTAATTTTTTGGAAGTATTTTTTGAAGATGCTCTGAAAAACTAATAAATGAACAAATTAAACATGATTTTATTCAATTAAATGTATTGTTTGGTTTATATATAATTAATCAGATTATCAGAAATTATGATATCACAATAATTTCTGATAATATTAATTTTTGAATTGATCTTGCTTAATGAGTATTAAATTATTACAATTAGGTAAGCTTTTAACAGATTTTTTGTTATTTCATAAAATAGTAGTTTATGCAACAAGTTGCAAAATAGGATTTTTTTCAGCACGAGTCGTACATTTATCCAACGAGGTTCACCGAGTTGGATAAATACGACGAGTGCTGAAAAAATCAAGTTTTGCTACGAGTTCCATACAACATTTTTTGCAATTCCGAAAAACACCCATTGAGTGAAATTTTAAGTCGGATTTTCATGTATTTTGTCAATAAATCGTTTAAATCCAAAAAAATGTTGAAAAGTGTTACTTTTCGAAACAAGTTCTGAAAATTTCAACTTTTCAGCACCCATTTCAGTGTTGAAAAGTAGAACTTTTCAGCATTTATTTTGAAAAGTGTTGCTATTCGATTCTGTTATTTTTGGTACAGAAAAGTAGGCTATTTCGTCGTTCAAGAATGACAGGAAAAGTAAGTAGTTTCACGACGGAATTGCAAAAACAATATTAACTCCTTACCTCCAAATTAAAATTGAGATTTTTTCCTTTTTTGTTTACCATGATCAAATGAGATGAAAATCAAATTGGTGCAAAAAGAATTAATTCAATTGGTTTAAAGAAATTACAATTTGAGGTAAAATAATTATGGAGCACTGGTGCAACTACAGGTGTTAGAGGGTTAAATGTGTGACTTTTTGTGGAATGATGTTAATTTATCGTATAATTTAAATCATATTGCATAATGATACAAAAAAATATCATTGAAAAATTACTTTCCATTGCTTGTTCTCAAAAAATGCAAACATATACTCAAAGCTAGCTTTAAATATTTGAAAACATTGGGTTGTTTGGAGTAAAACCAACACTTAAAAGCTTTATCATTTGTTCAAGAGCTGAAACCAGTATTTGTCATGAAAAACATAATTTCTGCATGTTATTTTTCTCATTTCAATAAACTGGTCACAGAGGCAAGTTTAATATTTCTCATAAAAAATACCAGAATACATTTTCATGTAGTTGAATGATTTTTTAAATGCAGTCAAGCTGTTAATTAATCTTCACACTTATTTAAACCATTAATGTTGATGTCCTATACAATTTTGTTGCATAATATCAATTAAAACCAAGTTCATAACAATTTTCAATAAATTTAAAATTTCCCGGGAATTCCCGGGATTTCCCGGGAAATTGGCTGAAATATTCCCGTTTCCCGGGAAATTGGACGCTCTACTACAAGGTTTTCACAAATGAGAGATTTTTCAGTTTATAAAACTTGATTTATTGCAGGTATAAGGGGAGAAAAATACATTACAGTCCTAACAAGAAATGCTAAAAAATATTTACATTAGGTATCTTAAAAAAACACTATCAAGCTATAAAAATTACAAATCACATTGAAAGATGCCCAGTGAGAATTTCGGCTCGAGATCGAGCCTAAATTGACTCGAGGCTCAAGCCAAAATTTTCTGGGTGATATCACAGGGTTGCCAGATTTTTAAATTTCTAAACGAAAAATTCTTCAAGACCTGTATTGCGCAGCACAGTAAGATAGTTTCAAAAGTTGTCACTAGATAATTTTCAACATCCAACTACGACAGTTAGGAGAAATTATATAGAAGTGACAATATTCTTTGAAAGGGTTGCCAGATTTTCAATGCTTAACTTTTTTTTTTTTTTTTTTAATTTGAAGTCTATATTTTTTTCTAAGACAATATTTTTTTCCGACGTTACAAAAAAAAAACCTGCATTTACCACAAGCTACTGATCATTGCGACTATCATCATTGATTTGTTGGAACGAAATGATGAAAGACACATAAAAAAGAGGAGATGTGGATTCGAAGGAAGGGGCAGCCAATTTATCGACGCTCAAACAAGAGAAGATGATTAAATTTGCGGCTTCTGTTGAGTGTCTTCTAGTTTAGTGCCTCGGAACTCGGCTCCGGATAATTGAAACCGACCGACTTGACACACACACGTAGTCATCGTCGTGGGGGTTGGAGAGAAATCTTACTCGTTTGCAGCAATTGCCACATCTGGGACAAGTCGTCGAGTGGCTTCTTCCTGAAACGTGTCCTGAAACCTTCACACACCGGGGAGAAAACAACACACTCGAAGGACTCTGGAACCGGCGAACCGAAACCCGATGGCCACTCTTTCGGCGCACACCAACAAAACCAAACTGAGGAGTAGTTGGGCTCGGGTTGTGCCCGGTTGCAGCCATGCAGGCGATTTCGGGATCAGCCAAGGATTTCGAAATGAGGTCGCTCATGTGAACCTCTAGGCACAGAGAAAGGCCTGACAGATAGACAGAATGCTGGCGAAAATTTCGGTTGGATTTACAGCGAAATCACAACACAGTTTTGCGAGCTTTGGCTCATTTTCGAGATGATGGTGATAGTGTCATCCCCCTGGTTCTGGCCTGGAGCCACGTGGGATTATGTCAATCGATCCGGCTGGGGCAACACAGTTTCTTCAGGCTGCTGGAGCGGAAAAGTGGCATGTGTTGCATAAGGTGCCAGTTGGATAAAAAGATTCAAGAAGTGAAAAAAGAAACAAAATTTAGCAGTTTAAAATGGCAGAAGAATGATTTTAAAAGAAATTAACAGGCGAAATTTAAAAAGAAATTGCACAACATAAAAGATTGCGGTACATAATACTGTTGAAAAATATGTTAAAGAAATGCACCTACACATTGAAAAAATTAAAAATATCAGTTTTTTAAACAGTTCTTTGAACGTTCTTTTGTCACTCCTCGAACCCGGCCAGAGCCGAGGGACAAAAGCATTGAAAAATATTAGCATCAGCTATATTTTTAAGAGATATTTTTGACTAAAATCAGGGCTTTAAATTTTTCTCTTTATTCTAATCTAATCTAATCTAATCTAATCTAACACAAACACAGCCAGTCCGATGAAAGCTTTGTTTTTTCTTTTTTATTTGACTAATACAAGCAATTTTACATCATTTAAATCTGCACTCAACATTGTAATATTACAAAATCTGTAAAAGATTTAATGATCGCTTTGTTATCCTTTGTAAAGTTGTTGATATTGATGAGGAAAATTCTGAAAAAAAATATCAAACACTAAAAATCACTCACTTTAAAAAATGCCCAATTGTCCAATTTCGCAAATCACTATTTTCAATATTTTTTGCTGATCGATTTGGTGTCTTCGGAAAGGTTGAAAATTAGGAAAAATGATTCAGTAATTAGAATAACCAATTTTTTATTACTTTATTCCCATTACAAAAAAATTCAAACAGCATAGAAAAATTCCAACCAATTTTATTTTTATCATTGTTGATCCAACCCTTTGATTGCTGAGAAATTAAAGTTTGATAGTTTTCATGTAATTTTACCGCTATTTATGTAAATTATCAAGGTTGTTAATCGATAAAATTATCGTCGAAAATATTATGGTCTGACGATAACGATAATGACGATTTTTTTTCACTTTATTAAAGAATTTTTGTAAAATACTAAAATTTTCAGAAAATACCGTATTTTTTCGAAAGTACTCAAATTTTCATTATTTGCAATATGGGTATCAAACGAATAGAAATTTTGTATGCTTTTTTTAATTTATTAGTTTTTTTTAAATACTATTTTTTTTTACAAATTAGGGGAACAGCATCTAATTCCAGCGTGCCTCTAATGTTGGCAGGTCAGAACTTTGACATTCAATTAAAGCTAATTAAAAGCGTTTTCAACTGAAATTGAGTGATAAAAAGCTCAATGAGAAGTGAGCAAGCAAGTTTCTATCAAAAGTTTTGCAAAATTAGTTGTTTAAATAGTGAAAATCAGCAAATTGGATGGAGTTAGGAGCGAGTGCTTAACCTGCCAAAAATACGAGAATTTCCCCTACCTTATTTTTTTGAAAGTTTGAAAGTTTTCAAAATTTGCTGATGGGTATCAAATGAATTAAAATTTTGTATGCTTTTTCAATTTATGAGATTTTCTAAAAAAATCTAAAATTATCACAAATAACTAAATTTTTTATGATTTTCAAAATTGGTATCAAACAAATTGAAATTTCGTATGCTTTTTCGATTTACCATTTTTTTTTTTTTGAAAATACTATTTTTTCTGCAAATTACCATATTTAAAAAAAAACTCAAAATTTCAAAATGTGGAAAATGTGCAAATTCAAACGAATTCAAATTTCGTGTGTGTGTGTGTGCAACCAACCAAACGGGACCACGCGGCCGCTTCTTACAAATTGAGTTGTTTCCATGTATTTTAAGATCTATATTCTATACATGCAAATAACTCGCATAGGCATTTGGAAGGTGTTAGCTCTGCCGAGCTTCGGTGACCCATTTCTACGCTGGCTAGCCGAGCGCGAGGTACTTCAGCTTCATCGACAAGCCCCGCCCTGAAGAACGTTTGCACCAATCGGGTCCAAACGTTATTTAGAACTTCCGAACCCTTGTCAAATGGACAAGGACCCAGCGCGTATATAGTTGATAGTAACAGTATTCCTAATTCCAGTCATCGCTCTAAAGCTGTGATGGCGTAGTGGTAAGCATTTTTGCTTGCCAATCCAAAGGACGGGGGATCGAACCCCGACTCGGGCGACTTACAAACGAATTCAAATTACGTATGCTTTTTTCAATTTAATATAGTGTTCTTTTTGGAAAATACTAAAATTTTCAGAAAATAGCGTATTTTTTCGAAAGTACTCAAATTTTCATAATTTGAAATATGGGTATCAAACGTATAGAAATTTTGCATGCTTTTTTTATTAGTTTTTTTAATTATATTTTTTTAAAAAATAACCGTATCTCTATTGAAAATACTAATATTTTCTAAATTTGCAAAATGGGTATCAAACCAATTAAAATTTCGTATCCTATTCAATTAATTTCGTAAATTTTCACAAAAAATACTCAAATTTTTAAAATTTGCAATACGAGAACTAATTGGAACAAAATTGTGCATGCTTTTTCACTTTATTAGAGTTTTTTTTGTAAAATACTAAAATTTTCACAAAATACCGTAATTTTCGAAATACTAAAATTTTCATGATTTTCAAAATGGGTATCAAAAAAAATTTAAATTATGTATGCTTTTTTGATTTTTTTTAAATAATATTTTCAAAATTTGCAAAATTGGTATAAAACGAATTTAAATTTTGAATGCTTTTTCAATTTAATTGAGTTTTTTTTCACAAACTACCGTATTTTTTCGAAAATACTAAAATTTTCAAAATATAACGAAGCGAAATGTTGCATTGTTGCATGCTTCATACAAACATTCAAATTGTGTATGCTTCACATCATACAAAATTTTGCGTCGTTTGATACCCATGTTGAAAATAAAAAAAAATGAGAATTTTTCGAAAAAATGCGTTTTTTTGCGAAAATTTTACTATTTTACAAAAAAAAACTCTAATAAATTGAAAAAGCAAACAAAATTTCGCTTTGTTTGATATCCATATTGCAAACATATTTTTTTTAGTATTTTCGGAAAAATACGGTGATTTGTAAAAATTTCCATATTTAAAAAACTCTAATAATGTGAAAAAGAAAACCAAATTTCGCTTCGTTCGATACCCACATTGCATATTTCGAAAATTTAAGTATTTTCGAAAAATTACGGTAATTTGTAAAATTTTGCTTTGTTTGATACCAATATTGCTAACAATGAAAATTGAGTACTTTCAAAAAACACGGTATATTGTGAAAATTTTAAAATTTTCCAAAATAAACTCTCTTAATGTGAAAAAGCAAACCAAATTCCGCTTCGTTTAATACCCATATTGCTAATTTTGAAAATTTGAGCATATTCGAAAAAAAAAATGCTGTAGTTTGTGAATATTTTAGATTTTTAACAAAAAAAAACTCTCATAAAGTCAAAAATCATACAAAATATCGCTTTCTTTGATACCCATTTTGCAAATTATGAAAATTTAGAATTTTTGACAAAAATGTATTTTGTGAAGAATTGTGAGTACATATTTTACTTTGAAACTTACTAAATTATCGCCGATAGAATTATTGAAATAATTATCGTTATCGTTATCGAGCAACGATAGTTTTAACGCTAACAACCTTGGAAATTATAAATACATTTTTTTGAAGAATTATTACATATTTTCATACTCAAAATCTGTTTACATTCCCAGATTTAATATTTTCATGATTTTTTTTTTGTTTTGCTTTGTGCCGATTTAGCCCTTTCTTTCAATTGTCGATATCTTGAAAACTATTAGATACGATTTTTAATGTCCGAAAATATAAAAATATCGTTTAAGATTTCAAAAACTCTCAAATCGCATGATTTGGTCCTTATGAATAGTAAGACATGATTTTGATAATTTACACTCTTTTGATTTTTTTATATACAAAATTGCAACTTTTGAGAAATAAATCGAACTCTCCGAAATCTGTTTCAATCTGTTCTTTTGATAGCATTTTCCGACTTTTAATATTAATAAGAAAAGGAAACTAAGGGATGGTTTCCAAGATGTTTGAAACAGTTCATTATTACTAAATGATTTAGAAAGAAAACCAAAACACACTACTGATAGCATTATAAAAACTAAGCACAAAAATGATAATGTTGTTTATGCACATGAGGCAAATCAAAATTCAATTTTGTATAATCAAATTTGCCTGTGTGTGATCCTGAGCAGATGAGAATTGAATCGCCCAAAACTTTACCATAAAGTTTGTATACTATTGCCGCAACGAGCACACATCCTCCCCTTAATTAAGTTACCCATCGGTAATATAAATCGCATAACCAGGAGAGTGGAGAAACTCTGACATAATGTAATAAGTGTCCTTAACCCTTTTCTCTCACCCTCTGCAAAAAAATAATCCAAATCCGGAGCAAACTTTGCAAATATAATTAAAAATTTAATTCCACCACCACTAACACAACAAAAACTAGTAACACTACCACCGCATCCTGCAGAAAAACAACAACAAAAATCAAAGCAAAGGGCACACACAAAAAATAAACTAACTTTCCGCACCGGAACCGGCAGCTGCTGCGGCGGCCACGTACGGCGACGTGTAGAACAATCCGGTATCCACAAAGTCCAGCGTCCACATCCTATCCCAAGACAAACTTTCCGCCGGAGGAGGTCGTTGTTGTTGTGTTTATTTTATCGCAGAAACAATATTGAAAAACTTGTTATCGGTAGCCGGTAGCGCATATCAGCGACGGGTTACACCACACGCACACTTTTAACACTTGTACATCTTAGTTGTATCTCGATAGCATTTGTGCAATTCCCAAGAAGAACTAAAAAATTACGGATGAAACTTAGAGATTTTTTTTTCGGGGAAATCTCTTTGCAATTTGAAACTTATATTCGAAAAACTTATCAGAAATTCAACATTTTTAAACAAAACAATTAACACTAAGTGAACATTTCTAAAAGAGTATTTCAACGCGAGCAGCAAATCATGAAATTATCGACTGAGTACTAAATATTAGTCCCAAGCTGCAAGTGGCGAATCACAACAGAGCACGCACACAAAGTGCGACTGTTTGCGGTGTGTAACACTGCAGAGGGGGGGCTGTCACTTGAGTGTGTGTGCGTCAAAAGCGATAAGATAAGGTGGCCCAGAGGCATATCTTTTGGGCAAATTCAATTGGAGGTTAAATCACAGCTGAGGCAATATTACTTCATAATGCAGTTAAATTTAACTGTGATTGTGTGCTTCGCTTTGAATATTAGGTCATATTAGAATTTTAAACTCTTTCTAAACTCTCAATAAAGTTAGAAATACTAAAATTTTCGACGTTTAAGCAAAAAACATACACAAGAAATTCAATAACATGATTATTTTATAATCTAACTATTTTCTTAAACAATTGATGAGCGAAAGTTTTTAATTATTTTGAATTATAATTTTTAAAACCGTATTTTTTCGAAAATACTATAAAATCAAAATTTTCAATTTGGATATCAAATGAAACGAAATTATGCATGCTTTTTAAAAAAAATTTGAACATACTAAAATTTTCACAAAGTACCATTTTTTCAAAAATACTAAAAAATTGCTTCATACAAAATATTGCTTATTATGAAAATTTGAGTACATTCGAAAAAATACGATATTTTGTGAAAACTTTAGTTTTTTTTTATGAAAAAAGTTAACATGATTCGCTTCGATTGATACCCATGATGTAAATTTCGGAAATTTTTAATATTTTCGAAAAATACGGTATTTTGTGAAAATTTTAGTATTTTCAAAAACAAAAACTCTAAAGGTGAGAAATTGCACAGCAAATTTCGCTTCTTTTGATACTCATATTGCAAGTATAGACAATTTGAGTATTTTCAAAAAAAAAACTAGGTATTTTGAGAAAATTTCATACGGTACATTTTGAGTTTTCATACTTTGAAACTTACTCCTTTTTCAAACAATATTTTTTTAGAGCATTAAAAATGTTATAAAAAAAAATCAAAAATAATATAAAAATATTTTTTTTTGTGAAAATTTTAGTTTATCACAGAAAACCCTATAATAAAGTGAAAATGCAAACAAAATTTCGCTTCGTTTGATACCCATTTTGTTTTTTTCAAATTTAAGTACTTTCGAAAAAATAAGGTATTTTGTGATTTTTTTTGTTTTTAAAAAAAAACATTAAAAGTGAGAAAATGCACAGCGAATTCCGCTTCTTTTGATACCCATATTGCAAATATAGAAAATTTTAGTATTTTCGAAAAAAAAACAAGGTATTTTGAGAAAATTTTAGTATTTATATAAACTTTAATAAAATGAAAAAGCATGCCAAATTTCACTTTCGCCGGTACGGTACATTATGATTTTTTTTTTAGTTTTTATACTTTGAAACTTACTCCATTTTCAAACAATATATTTTTAGTGAGAGCATTTAAAATGTAATAAAAAATATTAAATATAATATAAAATATAATATAAAATATTTTGTTTTGTGAAAATTTTAGTTTATCACAGAAAAACCTATAATAAAGTGAAAATGCAAACAAAATTTATCTTCGTTTGATACTCATTTTGTAATTTTTTAGAATTTGAGTACTTTCGAAAAAATAAGGTATTTTGTGAAACTTATGCATTTTCAAAAAAACACTAAAGTTGAGATAATGCACAGCAAATTTCGCTTCTTTGGATATATTGCAAATTTGGAAAATTTTAGTATTTTCGAAAAAAAAACTAGGTATGTGAGAAAAATATAGCATTTAAATAAAGTTTGCTAACATAAAAAGCATGCCAAATTTCGATTTCGACCATATGAAAAATTATAAAATTTTTAGCACACTCGAAAAAATACGGTACTTTATGAACAATTTTGGGTATTTATGCTTTGAAACAAACTACATTTTCAAAAACTATATTTTTAGTGAGAGCATTAAAAATGAAATAGAAAAATATAAAATATAATATAAAAAAAGTTTTTTGTGAAAATTTTAGTTTTTAACAGAAAACCCTATAAAAAAGTGAAAATGTAGACAAAATTTCGCTTCGTTTGATTCCCATTTTGTATTTTTTTTTTTTAATTTGAGTACTTTCGAAAAAACGGTTATTTTTTTTTGTATGTATTTTCAAAAAAAAAATCTAAAAGTGCAGATTGAACAGCAAATTTCGCTTCATAAAATACCCATATTACAAATTTTTAAAATTTTAGTATTTTCGAAAAAAAAATCGGTAGTTTGTGTAAATTTTAGTATTTAAAAATAATTTAATAAAATGAAAAAGCATGCCAAATTCAGGTTTGTTTGGTTCCGTACACAAATTATAAAAAATAGAGTACTCTCGAAAAAATACGGTATTTTATTAACAACCTTTTGAATCTTACTCAATTTTCAAAACATATATTTTTAGTAAAAGCATTAAAAATGTTATATGATATGGTCGACTTAAAAAAATGAGTTATCTTCCATTATCAGCGATAACAATTATCCAAATAACGATAACGATAGGTTATCGTTATCCTCTCAACGATAGCGATAGAACTATTGTTATCGTTATCGAGCCTCGATAATTTTATCGTTAACAACCTTGAAAAAAAAATATTTCAGGTTTGATATTCATAATTTTTAAGCAAAAAGTATCAAAGTGTAAAAAGGTTATGATTGCCAAAATATAAAAAAAATACAAAAATAAGCGTTATAAAATTTAATCTAAAAAGTTTACAATCGATTGTACGAGCTTTGTTCTAACATGCTCCACAGAAAAAAAATCATGGTATTATTACGTCTGCAAATGTTACCTGTTTGTGTGCCACAAAAAAGGTGTAATATTACTTATGAAAATGTGTAAATTTAAATCTGTGTATGTGTGATTTTACTTATTCCTCGTTAATCAAGTAAAATTCCATCGAAAAAGAGCATAACATTTTCAACTGAAATCCTTTTAATCCTTTTTTTCGTATTTCCCTAAGAAGTATTTCTGCGGGTCATTCCCAAAATGATTTTAAGCGAACATTTTTACAAAGTGCTTAAGACATGACAAATTTATCCCATTTTTTACGAAAATCTGAGAATTAATAAATATATTGTTGAAGTCAAGATTAAATAATGTTTGTACAAGATCTTAATTTTTTCAATAAAAAGTCAATGTGATATTTATAGAAAAAAAAAAACAACTTAAAAAAAGTCAGCCCAAAAAAGGGTCCCAAGATGAACGAACATCGATTGCACCCAACAATGTTTACGTGTTTTTCCTTGTGTATCGACATGTCTGAGCTCTTATCGCCAGGTCCACTCTAGACACGCTCCCCAAGTGCTTCCTGTGTTTGTGTGTGTACATGTACTAAAGTATGTGTAAGTATTGTACTGCCCTGGATAACCCACTTCAGAGTACCTTTATCGTGCAAAATAAAGAAAAAAAAAACTGAAAGTGAGCACGCTCTTAACCCAACCCAACACATACACAAACACACTTGATAAGTGTGAGTAAACTTTTATAGGCGTGTAAGTATTTTCGTAGGCACAAAAGTGTTTTTCGGGTAAATGTGTGAACTAAGGGGGGATTCCACCAGCACGCCACAATCGATTTGGATTTCTTATCAGTGCACTCTCCCCAGGAACGAGCAGTTAGTCACGATTGGCCAACCCAGACGGATATAATAAAAGCAAAGATTTGGGTATGATGTATTTGTACAGTTTACAGTGAAACCAACACCAATGATTAAATTTCGTCATAATTTTTACAAGAAAAAAATGGTCGTGAGAGAAACCATTATAAAGTCATCATAAAATTTCGAGAAAAAGTAATAAAAATTTAATAAATTTATTCGGAAATATTTTTTACGTGATTTTTTTAAAGATAGGGTGGAAATTTTTTAAAGAATATATGAAAATGCCAAAATTTTTGTGACGTAATATTTGATCGTACCCTAAAGTCATTTGTAAGCAAAGTAAAAAAAAAACTGTCGCAGAGCAGACCAATCTTCATTGGCGGACGACAATGACAAATAATCCGGGCACGTCCTGGGCTTTGCTAGTTCACGGGTGCAAATCCCCAAGGATCCCCGTCAGGGATGGAATAATCGCAAAAAAATCAATTTCGCTGGCGAACTTTCTTCACCCGCGAAAGAGAGAGGAGGCAAATCACACAAAAGAAAATCGCTCCCGAAATTCTCTAAGAAAATCAATCTGCTGATGATTTTTTGTGAGTTTCCTTGTCAGCACCACTTAATAATATTTATTACACTTTGTTTACATACATTGCCCATCTACAAAATGTGACAGGTCATTTTTCGACGTGTGACGTTACACTTGCAAGTGTAGTAGTGAAAAGGATATTCCACCGAATAATCAAGATGATGATTTTTTTAGATTCTTTTTATCGATCTTTCGTGAGCGAGAGAGGAGAGCTATGCTCCTTTTGGATTTTTTTCTCTTGATGAACGTCCAGAGATTTTCTTTTGATGATGATTATTCCATCGCTGATCCCCGTACAGTTTGTTCTCAACACACAGCCAGAGCAAAGTGTCGAAAAGCGAAACATAATGAGCAAAATATAGCGTCTTACTTTACTTTTTGCAGGAAGGAAAATACGTGATATTAGAGGAGATTTGACCTGTTTGGCAACCATATAATTTAGTTATTAAAGAAATATGTTAATAGAAGCTGAGCGAGCTGAGCTGACTTATCCTTATCCAACATCTTGAAGTTCAGCAAAGTCGCTTACCTGAAAGTATAAAAAAAAGATTTCAAATTAGTTTCGACTTTTGTCACATTTTCTAAATAAATTTAAATTCATTTTTTTCGAAAACTCAGTCCAACCCCACTTTCCCCTACAACCCGCAGTTAAGTACGGCCAGCAAAAAGGAACCGGCGAATTTTGCCGCACCAAGGTCGCCCCGTCCGTTGATGATCTACGGCACATCTGGGTGTCATCATTATTCATAATTTCGAACTTTCCGGGTCCGGGCCACGTACGAACCCCCAAAAAGTGCGGCTCCCATAATGAGATTAGGGGTGGGGCATCGTCATACCTGGCCGAAACGGCCGGGACATGACAATTTCTCGGAAAAAGTTGGCAAAGCGAGGCCGACGGAAAGCGGATTAGAGAACGTCGGCCAAAAAGTGTGATGCCGGCAGGCAGCAGCTGGTTTTAAATCAAAGTTAAACAGTTTTCATTAAGCATAAGTTGAGCATTTCGACGGTGACAATATGGCGCGAGGACGAAGAGCCAAGTTTCTTCATCAAATGAGTGGGAAACGGAGGTTGATTAATTAAATAAGGCAAGTGGAGTGAAAGGCAGGTGAACAAACAAATAAGTTGCTGGAGGGAGTTAAAAGAGCATTGAACGGGTTATGTTTTTGATTTATTTTAAAAAATAACTAAATCCACTGACGTGGTTAATGCCTTTCTCACTACTAACCAAAGCTGTGTAAAACAATTAATCAAAACAAATTTTGAGACTCTGCCTTCGAATGATCAGTCTTTGTTTTAGTTTCCTTAAATCCCTTTTTTTATATCTGTCCACTAAAAAAATAAAAAAAATAACAAAAAAATCGAGGTGTTCCTTATTTTTAATAGTCCTCATCTAAACCTACAACTTTGTCAAAGACACTAAATAGATCAGAAAATCCCTTCTTTAGATACATATTTTTGAAAATTTGCATAGTCATTTTATGGAGAAACCAATTATGCAAGATGGCTTATTTGGCCCCTAGGAAATGCTGGACAAAGTTTCATGTAGAGAATTGCTCTGATATGCTTTATATAATTTTATTAGAACTACACCTAAACAAAATATTCAAACTGTATTGTATTGCATTGCATGTACTCTGTCAGGGTTGCCAGGCTTTTTACGATAATTTCAGCTTAACTTTTGTATAGTTTTTAGCTATTTATTTTTCGTTTGAATCCTCATTTTATTTTATTTTTCACTCTAAAGAGATTCGTTGAACTTTAGTACATTCATACATAAAAAGTTTTAGTGAAATAATAGTTTATGCAACAAGTTGCGTGATAAAAAATGTTTTCAGCACGAGTCTTAAATTTAAATTACCGAGTTGGATACATACGGCGAGTGCTGAAAAAATCATCCACACAAAATGTTTAATAAAATATTCAAAAATCTGTATCTTGAAAACGGCTTTTCTGATCGATTTGGTGTCTTCGGCAAAGTTGAAGTTGCTTAGGACTTCTCAGAAAAAAAAACACTCCAAAAAGTATAACCTTTTTCAAATTGAACATCACACAAACAAACTTGATTGCGCGAAATAACCATTTTTGTATATACTATTTTTTTTTTATGTTTCAAATGGCAAAAAAATGCAATTTCTTGAGTAACGACAACAGTTGGTCGAAAATCACTAAGCAGGGTTACCAAGTTTTCGAACAAAAAATCATGATTTTGAAAATCGTTGGAAAAGTTGAATTTTCGATCGATCAAACCTAGGGTACGTTATCCATGGACCCCTTTCCTATAGTGGACCCTCTGAAGGGTTTTTGATGAAAAATTCAATAAAATCACAATTCCAAGCGTGTTGTTGTCTACAAATCTTTTATTTGGCATGTTCAGCATCATTTAAAACAATGTTGACTGACATTGAATTGTCCTTTTCACCAGAATAAGTGTTTTGAGTTCGACACCTGAAATCAGCCATGGCCACTAGCATTTTCACAACATAACTGCATTTATATTTTATGATTGAATTAACTATCCAATCATTTTTTGAATGATTATTCAACTTCAGCAAGTCGAAATAATATAAGTTTAAGGAACTTAACTAAAATAAAGCGAAGAACTGCTCATTTTCGAGCAAAAAATAGGGGGGGGGGGTCCAATATAGGACAACGAAAATCCAAACTTTTCCAAAAGTGGACCCCCGTTAATTTAACCTTTAAAAATAAAGAAAACTGTGTATTTAAGCAAAATTTTCTCTTAAACATACAATAAATGCTTGTTGTTATCAACCAAAACGCATATTTTTTCAATTCTGAGTATAAATATAGCTGTTTTCATGTTAAATGTACCAAAAAATGCTGAAGCCGTAAGAATTTATAATTAATCAAAACTATAGTTAATTGTACTTAACTGAAGCATAATAATTGCAGTTTTCAATGATATTTTATAATAATAAATTAATAACAAACAACATTCAATAACAAGCATAACATTTTTTTAAATAAACATGCTTGGTTTTATCAGCAACTGTAAACAAATCTATTGTTTAGTTTCGGTCAACCATTTATGTAATTAATATGGAAAAATTTGTATCAAAATTACTTTTTTAAATTATTTTTATGTTTACAGTGGTTTTTGAAACGTTTTCTTTGATCTTTTTCGAAAATAAAAGTGTTTAAATGTCTGTTAGGTTTTTTGTTGTTTAAAGCCAAATTTGTTAACAAAACATATTTGTTTATGATGAAAAGTGAGCAAAATCCATCTTTTATTCATTATATCTATCATTAGACCTACACCATGCATCAAAACATCAAACATCGGTTAAATTTGGTATAAAAATAACAGTTTGCCTATAGTGGACCCGGGTCCACAATCGGATTATGGACCCGGGTCCACTATAGGAAAAGGGGGTCCATAACAGGCAAAAAAAACTTTTTTTTAAATGGCTATTTTTCTGCTCAAAAACAAATAATTGATGAAACAAATAGTCAAAATTGTTCAAAAGACTTCAGATTTCATTGTTTTGTACAAAGGGTTATGAAAAAGTGCTTAAAATATTGAAAATTTGTGAAAAATGCGATTTGGCTCTACTAGGGGGTCCACTAATGGTTAAAATACCCTACCTCAACATTTCAAAACAACCAAAAACTCTTATTTTTGACCATATAAAATGTACGGGTAGACTTGATTTTTTAAATTAGTTTTCTTCGGAAGATTGGAAAATTTCACAATATTTTAATTTTTCGGCAATGAAAAATATATTGACATTTTTCAAAGATCTTCAAAAATCATGGATTTTGCGAAAAATTGGCAGCGCTGCCAAATTAACTTTGGCCAACTTGTGCCAGAATTCGAAAGATGACATTTTTTGTCATCTTAAACACATCTAAAAATGAAAATTTTCAAATACGGATATTCGGCGCAATTTAGTTGGATAAATACGACGAGTGCTGAAAACATCAAGTTTTGCAACGAGTTTCAAACAACTTTTTTTTGCAATTCCGAAAATCACCCTTTGAATGAAATTTTCAGCACCCATTTCGAAGCTGAAATGTATAACTTTTCAGTCCTTGTATCGTAAAGTATTACTTTTTGATTCTGTTATTTTTGGTAGAGAAAATTAGGCCGTTTTGTCGTTACAGAATGTCAGGAAAAATAAGTAATCTCATGACGGAATTACAAAAAACGTGGAAAATAATTGGAATTCTTAAAAAAAAAATCTAACAAATCATTTTTATATCGAAAACGGTGCTATCTTATCAAATAAATTCAAAAAAGTGTTCGATATGAAAAAAAATCTGTGGTTTTTTTAAACAAAAAGTGTTCAACACTGCCAAATAATGTTCACCCTTCATGGGCCATAGTTTGAAATATTGTTTTTTTTTAATCCTTTAAAAATACTAAAATATAAAATTTTGTAATATAACGTTTTGCGTAAATCGATTAATTTTGCTTAAAAGGTGATTTTGAAATGTGTGTTTTTTTGTTATGAGTGTACTTGTTTCGCTACAAATTGTCTTTACTCACAAAAAAATTGCTGAAAACATCAAATTTATCCTTTGGTTTCTGTTGAGACAGGCGGGAAGGTGCTACTCCGGGCACCGTTTTCGTGAGCAGGGCGAAATAAAATTCTTTTATTTCTCACATGCTACAAAACTGTAATTTATTAAATAAAATAATTACAATTAGAACGTTCACAATTTAACAATAAACATACAATTATGGTGTCTTTTCGCAGCTGACCTGTCCAGCTGCGCCCGTTCTCCCACTTGCTCGGATTGTTTTGACTTTTCTTCTCGATTGCCAAGTGACAGCACGGGCACCAGTCAAACAAAACAAACACTAACACTGACGTAGAACGAGGGGATTGCTTCGGCCGTATTTGGGACGTGCTCCGTCGCAACAGTTTCTGTGGTCATACGGAAGACTCCCAAAAAGCTAAAATTAAAATATGGTGATTTCAGAGAAAATTGCTCTTGCTATCTTTTGAATGATATAAAATTGAAGCAATAAATTTTGCCAGTGTTGCCATTTTTTACAGTCTATTAATCAAACATTACATAACAGTTATCTCATAGATTTGCACAGTACTGAATATCATTTCATGTAAAACATAATGAGATGGGTAGATCACATCGAATCTCGCTTTCAATAGGTGTTTAATTTCAGTTTTCTTCCGCGAGACAAGTCTAATAATGTCAGCGCCAAAGTGGCCTCCGAAAACGAAACAAAAATCCAGTTCCAAGTGTCATTACAACTTGAAGTAACTAGATGGAAAAAAAAAATCAGAACCAAACTTACGCCTCCTTGCTTCAACAAATTTTACAAAATAAAACGTAAAACTTTCCCACCAAATCATTCCCGCTTTGCCCTATTCTTCTCGCACGATTTTGTGCTAGATGAATCGCAGTTTTTTTTAATTGTTGTTCTGGTTTTTTAATGCTAAATAAATTTATCTTTCTTTAAAATAGCTGAAATATTTGAAAATTTAAACAACAAAAATTAAAAAAAAATGTAAGTATTAAATTTTAAATCACTGTCAAACAAAAGCATCAACTTGGTTGATGGCAATTTGCCAATTTGCAGCCACCAACAAATTTTGGAAGTGTGGGTGTTGACTATATTGTAAATTTCTCCCCCTTAAAGATTCCTCGCTGTATCTCTTGTTGGGTAATGGGAAAAGTTATTTTTCGGCTGACTTAATTCCTTCCACCTTGAGGGCACGAAGCCCCGAGGCGGGGGAGTCTCGCCTGATTGCCACACCAAGCAAGATTCTTTTCAGAGCATTTTCCCGGAACGGGTATCTTTTTGGCTGACGTCATCCCTGACAGCAGTACTGGGAATGACGAAAAGGGGAGCCCGTTTAAAGTTATTTGGGAATATTTCACTTTATTTCCGAGTTCATTTTCCTAGAAAAACTAAATAATGAGGCTTGAAAACATCAATAGAACACTAAATAAAATAAACAAATTATTATAGAAAGTTGAACAAAATATTTAAAAAAAACCATACATTAAAAATACTGTAAAAAATAGTTCAAAAAAGACGACTTCGAAATTTTATAGTGAAAATTTACCTTTTTTTATGGAATTTTAACCAAAAGTAAATTTCTATGGAAATTTTACCAGTTTCTGATGTTAAATTACACCATTTTTGCAGACAGGTTTTGTGTGAGAACAAATGTGTTATTTAACATCAGAAACTTGTAAAAATTTGTACTTTTTCTTCGTTTTTTTTTTCAACATTAATTTACGTAAAATTACATGAAAAAGAGGCAAATTTACACATTTACATCAGAAACAGAGTAAATTGCACTAGCGAGGTGAAATTTCTACCATTTTTCATGTCATTTTAATTTTACACGTTATCTCAGGTAAAATTACATTAAACTTGATTTTTGTCAACTTGTTTTCTCTGAGCTTACAATTAAAACATATCCAAAAGCGACCTTTTCCCCCAACTTCCCGCTCTTTTCGATTCAATTACGACCAAATTTCAGAGTACAAGTTTCCTGAAACCTGCTCAGCATATTCCGTTGCAAGTCACGATGAACTGGCTGTATATTGTATTGTTTACCGCGGAACGGACATAAGCCTTCTTCCCAAAAACTGGTCCAAACGTCCAGTGGTATTTCAACGGCACTTGCTTTGGGGAAGCAGGATAGCAGAAGCAGAATGAAACAAAGAGGATAAAAAAGTGAATGTCTTTAGCGTTTTATTTATTCTATTTATAGATTTTTAGGATTTTTTTATGACTAAAAAGTACATTTGTTTTATCACAAGCTTGAAATATTGTTACACAATTTTATCACTTAAAACAAAAACTTACAATTCTAACCACACTTTTCAAAAACACCAATTATGAATTCCTGTAAATTCCCACCTTGAACGTGACTAAAATTTCACTTTCGTCTAGATTAGAGAAAAGAGAGAAAAAAATAAATACTCCTACCAACCTTATCAGGTATTCCAAGCAAAACTACGCATTCAAATCATTTTTATTCAAATTCCGTACCTATGTCCAAGACACCGGCCGAACAACAGTTCTGGAAACATACCGATTCCGCGTGATGATGATGCCGGCGAAGTGAGGATGTGGGGAAATAAAAACAAATTTAAAATCGACTGAACCCCGCGAACTAAACCAGTTTTGTTGTGGCGTTTGGCGAAATCGCAAAATTAGCATCACAATTACACCGGGAGACGATATTTTGCTTTTTTTTGTTGCTTTTAACCAAAATTTTGTTAAAAGCTTGTTTAAAAAATCAAATGGGCCATTTCACCGAATTTTCTCTCTCCTTAAGAGTTTTTATTTTAAATTATCACATAAAGATAGTGCATTTTATATCATTTCACCGAATTTCATCACCATTTAATGTTTCTAGAATAGCATAGGTCATTTCGCCGAAATTTACGATTTAAAAAAATATGTTTCAAAACTAAATTTAATGAAGCGTTGTTCTCGACTGTATTACACAATTAGGTTGTTTTTCGGCTCAGCAGTCAGAGACAAATTCAAAAACTTGTAGTTTTTTCTTTATTCCGACGTTTCGACGCGATATGCGGTCTTCTTCAGGGGATTAGAAAATACAGTTTTCATGTCCGGGGGCTTTTCAGCTAAAGCTGCATTTGTCAGGGAAGGTAGCATCAAAAGGTGTGTTCTGGAGCGCCAAAACAGCTAGATCTTCGATCAACAACGAACACGGAGCAATATCACCTCAAGACCTACCTTCCCTGACAAATGCAGCTTTAGCTGAAAAGCCCCCGGACATGAAAACTGTATTTTCTAATCCCCTGAAGAAGACCGCATATCGCGTCGAAACGTCGGAATAAAGAAAAACCTACAAGTTTTTGAATTTGTCTCTGACTGCTGAGCCGAAAAACAACCTAACTAAATTTAAGTTAAAAAAAAGGTTCAAAAATGTAGTGGGTCATTTCACCGAAATTTCGATTTCCTCAAAAAATATTTAAAATGTCACACAAAGATATTGCATTTTATGTCATTTTACAGAATTCCAACACTCTTTTGAATGAAGATCCCATAATGTTCCCTGGATAGCATGGGTCATTTCGCCGAAATTTACGATTTAAAAAAATAAGTTTCAAAACTAAATTTAAGTTAAAAAAATAGTTCAAAAAATGTAGCGGATCATTTTACCGAAATTTCGAATAATTTATTGTCAATATTGTCAAAAAAGGTAAAGCAGCTAAGTTGAAAATTTCACTTTATAACACACTAGGTCGTTTCACCGAATTCTTCCTAACTAACCTAACTTAAGTAATATTCTCAGAAAAATAGTGTGAGTCAACAAATTTCATAATTTGACGTAATTTTGCCAATTATTTGCTGTTTCGGTGAACCGACCCATTTTGTGAAAATTTCAATTAAGTATTGCTCTGATTGGATCTGGTAAATTTCGGTGAAAGTCGTTTCGCCAAATGAGACACTGAAAAAATCATTTCGTCAAATGGACATTTCACCAAAAGCTTTGCATACAGAATGTATGATAGAAACTTGAATGAATTTTATCGATAAAATAAGCCAGTTTAAATTTGTCCCGTGCCCAAAATTTTATTTGAACGTTTCTTGTCTAATTTTCGTACTGTGAGACACTTTTTGTTTGCTGTTGATTTTAGAAGATTTGACCAAAATTTAAAGTTAAATATCACTTTTGATAAAATGACCCACTCAATATTTAATTAATTTAAAGAAAATTATAAACTTTTTTAATTGAATGACCCAAATTAATAATAAGCAAACCTGCTTTCGATCACTTTTATATATTTTTGTGTTTCAAACAACGTCTTATTAAAATTCGATTAAATGACCCATTTCTTTTTTTATTATCCCCGATTTCACTAAACAATACTTTGCTAGAAACAGCACTTCTGTTGAATTATAAAGTTATATTAACTAACCGAATGGTCATTTCACCGAATCAAGTTTAATAAGATACTGTCGGTGAAATGACCCACAAAATTTGTGTTTTAGAAGACACATTTCCTATTTTTTGTATTTTTTGTTAATCGTCAATAACTTATAATTTGAATTCGGTGAAATGATCCATTACTTTTTTTTCTAATTTCTCGATTGAATCAGAAATCAATATGATAGGAAAATTCACTCGAACAAATAGCTTCAAAATTAACTCATTGAAAGGCCGTTTAACCGAATTACATTCAGTGTGGTGCTTTCGGTGAAATGACCCACCTAATAAATTTTTTTAGAACCCCATATCTCAAACAGAGCTCAGGCAGCTTTGTTGAAAATGTCACTTAGTCAGTAGTCACTGGGTCATTTCACCGAATTCTGTTAATTTTGGCAACTTACTAATGATTGAAGCAAAATAGAGTGAGTAATTTCACCTGAAGTATTTATAAATACTATTTGAGTTTTGTTTTAATGTTTTTTGTCAATTTTTCTGGGAAAAAACTTGTTTTTTGAATTCAGTGAAATGACCTATTTGCGTTGTTCTTTATTTTGTCTAACTTATTGAAAAGGTTTTCAACTGAATTTAACTCAAAACAATACTTTCGGTGACCAAAACTTACCAAAAAGTCTTTTTAACCGAATTTAACTCGAAAAATACTTTCGGTAAAATGACCCACTCACAAATCCTCAATACATTTTTCCAAAACTTCTGATTTCACAAGTAATCATTATGATGGAAACGTTACTGACATAAAAATTGATCAATCGAAAGACCATTTCATCGAATTCAATTTGGAATTATATTTTCGGTGAAATTACCAACTAACTTACTATTACTTTCAGAACTTTTTTTTAGAGAAAATGACCCAGTTTAACCTAACAATTTATTTTCCTTATTTTTGTAATTTTTCTGTCTTTCTAACAACATAAAATTTAATTCGGCGAAATGACCCTCTCCAACTCGTTTTTAATGTCCCCGAATTCAACCAGAAACCCGAGCAGTCGGAAATAACTTGGGAATAACATTTTTTGATATAAGAAAATACTAGGCCAATAACATTTTATGTTATTCATAACATCGTTATAATGTTTTTGTTGTTGGATTGTTATTGTAATAACAGATTCATAACATTTTTAGTTATTCTTCTTTGTTCAAATCTTTGTTATTATTTTTTGTTATTTTAACAACTAATTCGATCATCCCAATAACATTTGGAGGTATTCTTCCATAACAAAAAATGTTATTCCCAAGTTGTTTTGGCTTTCAACCAATAACAAATTTTGTTATGATAACATAAAATGTTATTAAACCCTTTATGCAAAAATGAATTTTTCAAGAAGATTCCATAACACTTTCTGTTATTTTAACAGTGTTTGTTATTGAAATGGCATAAATTTGTTATAAGCGTCTGCCCAGGAATCATATCGATAGCAATTCGGTGAAATGACCCACCACCGTGCTTTTTAATATGCCAACACTTTTTTCAGTAAAACGACCTACTGTGACACTTTTCTTAACACAACTTTCGTCGCCCGGTGTTATTCAAATTTTTCCCCTGAGAATGCAAACAAAACACTGTCCGTTCAACCCAATTCCACTTTCTAAACGGGACATCTCCCGCAACAGGTCACAAACACCGAATCGTCACTTGCCGATGATGGCCACAATTTTGGGATAAACCTCGACGGTTGCCTTCTTCGGGCCGAGAAAGTCCGTGTGGGCGAACTGCTCGTACGAAACGAGTCGCACCTTGGTGGTTCGGGACAGCTGCTGGCCAAGTCGCTGGACATCTCGGGGACTGACCACGCCGTCCAGACCTCCGTAGTGGAGGATCACCGGGCTGGTGCTGATCTTGGCCAGTTGGTACTCGGGGGGTGTTCGGGTGCCGTACCGTTGGACGTTCTTGGCGGTGCCGTAGTCGTACTGGCGGAAGCACCCGGACAGGATCAGCTGGCGGTAGTGGTCGAGCTGTTTGGGGGTAGATCCGATCGCTTGAACGCCGGCGTTGAGCTTGGGCAGCAGAAAGGGGAGGAAGTTCCGGACGTTGGTGTAGAGTTCTGCGGCGAGCCGCTGGTCACTGTTAGCCATGTAGGCGGCGGGGGCGATCAGGTTCAGGGAGGCGATCTTGGCGTTGTAGGAGGGGAGTTCCGAGAGTAGGACTAGAGCTGCGGTTGATCCTTCCGAGTAGCCGACCAGGTGGATGCGCTTGAACTTGGAGATCTGGAGGGCGGCGTCGATCAGGGCCGGCAGGTCGTACATGCCGATCTCGTGGAAGCTGAAGGCCCATGGATCGGCCGTACGATTGCCGAGGCTTTCCGGGGATGCTCGGGAATCTCCCAGCCAGACCTCGATCCCAATGTCCAGTAGTTGGGCTGGGAGGTTCGCGTACTGGGCCAACCAACCGGCTGAGGATTGACGTATTCCGTGCTGGAGCAAGGCGACTCCACGGATTGGGATGGTTGGTCGTAGCCGGAACGCTGCCAGGTCGTACCCATCGGAGGTCGTTACACGGTAACGTTCCGAGTTGATCTTGTAACGCCTTATGTAATCTTCCTAAACAAAACAAACATCAGCTATCAACTTGACGTCAAAACTTCCAAAAACTCCACCCGCTTACCGTACTGATCTTGCTGTTGACGCCCTTTGCTGCACTACCTGCGTCAATCGACGCAAGAACTAGCAGCAGCGACACCAGCACAACTTGGACGATCCCAACCGATCGAGACATTCTGGACGACTGACGAGGGCTCCGCAGGAGCGATCGCAACCTGGCGATGCCCGCCCAGAACTGGTTTTCTCCCCCGTCTCGCTTTGTGAACCTTCTCACGCATCCTTTGGGGCGCTGACGTCCCGAGGAGAATCGGCCAAGTCACGCGCTAAGGTTGGTTTGCTAATCGATCTAAACGGCACCGAATGGAGTTAGAGGCACTTCCGCAATTCTTCCGTCACGGGCTAATCGGATCATCTGAACCGCAAATTTTCGACCAGTCATGACGTTCCACAAATTGCTGGAATTAAATTCGGTTTCTACACGCTTTGTTGTCACTGACGCTTCATCTTGAACCAGTTTTTGCCGCCCAAAACAGTGGCGACCTTGTCCGGCGCTCGAGCGAATGAATCACTCAAAGTAGCGATCAATCTCCATGTGGAAAAGAAAGAAAACGACGACGACGATCGTAAAGGGAAATGACCATAAACTTGTAGAACGACTCAACACCTGATCGGGGCGAGTTCTACGCTCTGCTAGTATGGGCGATTGGGTGGAAGAAAGAAATTCTCGTGACCAAACGTGGACGACCTGTGCGGGCACGTTCCGTTATGCTGCCTGCAACTGCGGTCGAGAAGACAGAGTAGAGTCAATAAACTGGATTATTATCTGTGAAATGCTGCAGACACACGTTTGTTGGTGGGAAGATCTAGTTTTGCGGGTTGTTAAATTGATTGATCTCGTGAAAGCAGAATATTGATAAAATGTTAACGGTTTTACGCTTGGACATGATGACGTGACTTTTTTAAAGTATAAGGCCGTTGCAAATATTTTTCTAAGTTTATTTGCCCCCACGTCCAATCAATTTAATTAAAAAAAATTTCCAGTCAATTTTAATAAAATATATTTTACTTTTTAACTTTCTTCTAGAAAGTTTTCTCCAACCCGATTAAACCTCTAAAAAAAATTCGAGCTTGTTTTGAAATTTTGCCGAAAAAATTAAACTCCAAAAAACATCCTGTATTTTTTCGAGATAGATTTTTTTGTTAAGAATTTTCAGTGGCCTGTGAAATCAATTTGCATCCTGTAAAATTATTAAACTTTATTCTTGTTTTAAGCAACTTGCAATGCAATGTTTCACAACATTTTCAAGCCATAATAAAAAGTTATCCGTGGCCGTTTTGTTTTTTAATTTCAGATTTTTTTAACTTTTCTACTATTTTTGAACAAAAAAAAGGAGCTGTATGTATCACAAACAAAATTAGCAGTATTGCCTTTTGTTTTAAATCATACTTTTTGGAAAATTTTAAAAATATTTTTTCGAAAAAAAATTTGATTCGATCGAGTTGCTAAAGTCTCAAAATATTTTTCCGAGAATTTCAGAAAATTTCCTAACATAAGCATTCAAATTGTTTGCTCTACAGCATGGTCTTGTCGGTCTCTATTGCAAGATTGTTACTCCTCTTTCCTATAAATTTGTCTAAAAACTTTGTTAATTACTTCTACACGGAATAAAGTCAATTCTAGAGTAAATTTTCAAAACAACCTATCCCTCATGGGAAATCGTGAATTGTGCTGATAAATTTGAGAACCACGCAGGATAATATTCGCATTTCTAGTGCAAATGCACCATTCGCATGAATACTTCCTTCGTGGTTCTCACATTCATGCACAACAATTCACGATTTCAAGATCAAAAATCAAGATTTATTTTAAAAAAAATGGCAACACTGATAAATATGTTTAAGAGCGAGTTTTTCACCAATGTGTAACAGGTCGTATCGAGGTGTTCCGATTTGGATGAAACTTTCAGCGTTTGTTTGCCTATACATGAGATGAACTCATGCCAAATATGAGCCCTCTACGACAAAGGGAAGTGGGGTAAAACGGGCTTTGAAGTTTGAGGTCCAAAAAACCTAAAAAATCTTAAAACTGCTCGCATTTCCGTAAAACTTCATCAATTCCAACTCTCTTAGATGCATTCGAAAGGCCTTTTGAAGCACTTCAAAATGTGCCATAGACATCCAGGATTGGTTCGACTTTTTCTCTTAGCTTTTGCAAATTACTGTCAAAAATGGTTATTTTTAAAACCTTAATATCTTTTTGCAACAGCCTCCAACACCCATACTCCCATAGGTCAAAAGATAGGTAATTACATGGACTATAAGCCTACGGAAATAACTTTTTGGCCAATCGCAGTTTTTCTCATAGTTTTTCGATTTTTCTAGAACAAACATTTTACAACGTTAGTTTTTGCCCTGT
Organism: Culex pipiens pallens; assembly: GCF_016801865.2. Taxonomy (NCBI): domain Eukaryota; kingdom Metazoa; phylum Arthropoda; class Insecta; order Diptera; family Culicidae; genus Culex; species Culex pipiens. The sequence continues at coordinate 194,854,767 of NC_068938.1, read as the reverse complement.
AGGCCGCCATAATGGCACTTTTTGGTCTCAATTTTGTCATATTCGGCATCCTCGGACAATTTCACGTAAGTTAGAGGTATTGGAGTTGTAAATTTGATTGGAAAAATTGCCATTAAGAATGAATTAAAATATTTTTTAACAATTTGTTGGATTAGAGGTAAAACAGGTTTTCGCCTACTTGATACAGCATTTGACGTATTGATCACAGGGTAAATAAGATCTTTTTCTTTTTTCAAAAATGTTTTATTTAATTATTTTTTAAATCAAATTTGCAACTCCAATACTACTAACTTACGTGAAATTGTCCGAGGATTCCGAATATGACAAAATTGAGACCAAAAAGTGCCGCTAAGGCGGCCTACAGGGCAAAACCAAACGTTGTAAAATATTTGTTCTAGAAAAATCGAAAAACTATAAGAAAAACTGCGATTGGCCAAAAAGATAATACCGTAGACTTATAGTCCATGAAATTCCCTATCTTTTGACCTATGGGAGTATGGGTGTTGGAGGCTGTTGCAAAAAGATATTAAGGTTTTAAAAATAACCATTTTTGACAGTAATTTGCAAAAGCTAAGAGAAAAAGTCGAACCAATCCTGGATGTCTATGGCACATTTTGAAGTGCTTCAAAAGGCCTTTCGAATGCATCTAAGAGAGTTGGAATTGATGAAGTTTTACGGAAATGCGAGCAGTTTTAAGATTTTTTAGGTTTTTTGGACCTCAAACTTCAAAGCCCGTTTTACCCCACTTCCCTTTGTCGTAGAGGGCTCATATTTGGCATGAGTTCATCTCATGTATAGCCAAACAAACGCTGAAAGTTTCATCCAAATCGGAGCACCTCGATACGACCTCTAGAACAAACCGAGCAATATTTACAAATACTGCCTCTTAACCCTTGTTCAAAACTTGTCTTCAACAATGCATTAAAAGACTTCAAAAATTAAAAATTTCAAAAATAGTGTTTTGCGTAAAATGATTTTACAAAAACAAAAAAAAAATCGCGGGCCGAAATTCAGGAAAATTGCTGTAAACAGTTATTTAAAAAAAAGGGCCAATTATTGATTTTTTTTTTTTTCAATGACCAAATAAGGCATTATGCATTATTTTGAAATATGTTTGTTGAGAACACATTTTATGAACGATATGGTGTCTTGAACAAACCTGTAAAAGATGGTGAGGTTCAGGGTTTCCAGGTTGCCAGATAAATCTGGGAATGCCAGAATTTTAGGTGTCAGATTAAAGATTTATCCTTCTCAGTGTCTGTTTTTTCACTTCATGCTCATTTTTGAACAACTTCTTGGTTCAAATGAATGAATTTAATAGAAAATAAAAAAATAAAATGTGTTTTTCGTAAAGGAAACGTAAATTCAACATTTTTGAGGCAATAAAATCAGTTAGTCCATCTAAATTCTACAATCTTTTGAATTAATTCATATCCCCCCTCCTCTATACCATTAGGAATTGGTAGATTCTCGTCTGCCAGATTTTTAATCGATACTTTGCCAGATTTTTCAAATTTTAAATCAGGTGGCACACTTGTTCCCCTCCTACTTCCTTGTTGACAATTTTTCATGCAAAAAAAAAACATTTTTCTATGGAATTCGGAAAAACGCAAACGACAAATCATAAATCATTTTCTAAAGTGAAAACAAACTTATTTTTACCAGAAATTAACATTCCAATGGCTATAACTTAATAAGTGTGCGTTTTATAACTCGCAGTATGGTATTCGCAGTATCAAACGATTCGAAATTGTGCATGCATTTTAATTTTAATTTTCAAATTTTCACAAAATACCTTTTTTTTAAATACTCGAATGTTCATGATTTGCAATATGAGTGTTAAATGAAGCGAATTTTTACCTGATTTTCATTCAAGAACTATCGTTATCGTTATCGAGCCTCGATAATTTTATCGTTAACAACCTTGGAAACGGCCTACTTTTCCCTACTAAACATGGAATGGAATGGAGAACTAATACCTTTCAATACCAGTGCTGAAAAATTCTACTTTTCAGCACTGAAATGGGTGCTGTAAAGTTGAACTTTTCAACACTAGTATTGAAAAGTAAAATTTTTCAATATTTTTTTTTGTCATTGGCGGTGAATTTAATAAACACATGAATTTTTGACATAAATTTCCATTCAAGAAGTTTTTTTCGCAATTGCAAAAAAATGTTGAAAGCAACTCGTTGCAAAACTTGATTTTTTCAACACTCGTCGTATTTATCCAACCGGTAAACCTCGTTGGATAAATGTAGAACTCACGCTGAAAAAATGTTCTGCAACTTGTTGGTTCAATTTTTGGAAATGATTATTGAAGTACATTTTTAACATTTACACTTCTGAAAGTTTCATGTAGATATTTCGTGACTGAACTGAGTAAGAGACGATTTAAGTTCACAGTTTTACCATGCGCAAAGCGAACTGTCAAAATTTGTGAACGTTTTTCACTTAACACCGAGTTGATTTACGGGTGCCACGATATCTCGAGATGGGATGGACCAAATTGACTGCAACTTGGGGTGAAGACTCCCAAGACATAACTCGTGTGCATGACGAAGCCCGATTTAGAAATTTTGCTTTTTAAAAAATTACAAAAATCAAAAACTGACGATTTTTTATATGAAAAACACAAATTTATTTTTATCTTTTTTTAAAATAAGTTTTATGAAAATCGGCCTTCGTCATGCACACAGGACCGGTTTAACGAGTCTTCACCAAAATGTTGAGCCAATTTAGCCAAAGCAGTGTTGAGATATCGTGGCACCCGTTTTTTGAAACTGCTAACTTAAAAACGTTACTTAATCCACCTATAGGTGGTTGGTGCCTTCCTCACATTTATGGTTTACAATAGGGTCCTAGCACACCATTTGTTTTGCTGGCCGGTACAAAATTTAACCTCAATCTTTTTCATGTACGTATACGCAATACATGTGCACGTAAAAAAGCAAAGCAATCCACTTTAACGACCCCAGGGTCTTTTTGTGGTCTCTGTTGCAAGTTTCTGCTCATTTCTAGGCGTCCGAAGGTTATGTGTGGTGAGTCACCCAAAACCTCTTTTACGCAAATGGACCGACGTTTTACTTCCCCATCCGATAGAAGGCCAGGAGGATAAGGCGGGAATTGAACCCGCGCCCCATAGCAACTTAGGGATCGGCAGCCGAAGCCGCTAACCAACGCGCCACGAGGCCCTACCTGCACACGTAGATAACTCTATTGGAGAGGGAAAAGGATGTATTTTTGTAACCCATTGGACATCCCTTCACCCTCACCACAATTAGTCATGTAACAAAACATAGGATCTAATTTGAATACTAAAATTGAGCTAAAATTAGTGATATTCCTGTTTACAACGAAAATATTTTTTTTATTTTGATTTTTTACAATAGGTTTAAATTAGATTTTTAAATCAATTTTGAAAAATTGATTCCACGGCCGATTTTGACATAAAGTATTTTACTTTAAACCTCGTTCCAAAGGGACCATAGTTGATCTGTCGTAAATGTTGTCTTGACAAATTCTTTTATTTTTTGCAATAAAATCACCCTTACCAAGAATTACGATTCACTGAATTTGTTATATCACTTTTACATACGATTTTTTCAGTTCAACCATAAAACCCTTTTTTGGTTTAGTACTTGAACATTGACCTAGTGAGAATTTTGGCTCTAGCATCGAGTCGATTAAGGCTTGAACGCGAGCCAAATCGAATCGAGGCTCGAGCTAAAATGCTCGACTTGAACTCTAAATTTAGCTTGAAAATGTGGGAAAACGAACTCTTGTTTTTTGGTCAGTGTGTAGTGAGAGGTAATTTTGACGTTTGATCAATTCTCAATGTGAGTGTTCGTGCAAAAATGCAGAATCCATCTCCTGTTTTGCACCGCTAAAATGGGAGCACTGCCATGCGGTGCAGCGGCGACGGTGCAAATGACCGACACCGCTTCAGCTGTCAACGCGCGCGCGAAGGAGAGAGCAACAAAAACAAAGTGCGTGTGTGACACCCAGTCACAACAAACCATGCGTGGCAAGTCACCATCGCGAATTTAATCGCAAAGTTAAAGTTGGGCTAATTGTGCGACAAATTTATTTCGGGTTTATTTGCAGTAATTAGGGCAAGTAGTTTGAGTAGTGTAGTTTGAAATTTATTGAAAAACAGCTGCGAAAACCTGTAAGTAAAATAGGAAAAGAATTAGTGCCGTGAGATGAGAAAATAATTAAAATTACTTACCAAAGGTTCAACCAAAATCCCGAATGGAACCGTACCTAGGAGTGAATCGGTTTAGTTGCTGCTGTAACCTGTAAGTAGAGAAAACAGAAGAAAATGCGCTAGATTATTGATAACAAAAATACTTACCAGAAGTTGAACAACAAACAAAAAACCGCCGCTGCCTGGAACCGTCACTTGAAGGGAGTTTGTACCTGAAAGGTGAAAAGAGTGGGAATAAGGAAGAGGATAAGGAGGTGAAGGAGTGAAGGAAAGGATTGCAATCGTAGGAAGGAGACCAATTAAGTAAGTGGAAAAGGATTAAATATGTAAACAAAAACTAAAATAAAAACATACTTACAGTTTTGAAGCTGTCGCGAGACGACTGCTGGACAAAAAGTTGGTTTGATTATTACCACCCGAACAATGTCATCTGTCAAAAGCAACTCCAAACAAAATATATTTATTTTTTTAATTTTATCAAATTTCAAGTGGACGAACAAGTTTTGTGTGAAAAAAGGCTTAAAGGTAATTTTTGTTACAGTTACTTGAATAATTTCTAACCAGATTCTTTGTAGTGTCTTTGGTCAAACTAAAGAAGAGTGATGGCGGCGGCAGCGGCATTGTCGGTCTGGTCCGTTCCTGATCGACTTTCCAATACGACCGACGGAACAACTTCCTATCCCGGGACGATCCGTTGCAGATCGGCAATCGAAGATCCTGTCGCGGTAGATACAACATTGTATTCCAGACTACAAAATACGCGAGACCTTAAACGATGATGGACTTGAGGCAGCAGGAGGAAGTTTCATGTGACCACGAGTGGAGAAAGTCATATTTATAAAAAATGAAAATAAATGAGAAAATATGTATCTACTTAGTTTTTGTTTCTTTGCAAAGAGGTCTTTCGATTTCTCATCCAACGATGGGTCGCATTGTGCATCCGAAAATTATTTTCATCAAATTATCTGAGATTTGGCTTCCAAAAAACGTAGAAATAACACTTAAGTGCTCATAACTTTTGATAGGGTTATCAGATCATTGATGTTTTAGGCTCATTTGAAAGGCTTTTCAGTTATCTAACTAATGATGGATCACATGATGGACCCGGACACTTTTTTCATCGTAATATCTGAGATCCGGCCTCCAAAAAGTGTATAAATAACATTTAAGTGCTTATAACTTTCGAACTGGTCATCAGATCTTTGATGTTGTAGGCTCATTTGGAAGGTTTTTCAATTATCTAACTAATGATGGGTCACATGCCAGACCCGGACACCTTTATGATAGAAATATCTGGGATCCGGCCTCCGAAAAGTGCGTAAATAACACTTAAGTACTAAAAACTTTTGATAGGGTTATTAGATCTTTGATGTTTTAGGCTCATTTTAAAGGTCTTTCAAATACCTTTCTAAAAATATATAGCATGATCAGTTTTCTTATAAAAACCACCCTTTTTAAAATCTTCCGAAATTTAACTAAAATCGTTTTTTTAGCATAACTTTTGAAGTACTTAACTAAACTTAATGATATTCAAAAAAGACTCAGGGGACCTGAAGACGGATCTAACGACACAGACCCGGACAAAATCGGTTGAACCAGTTCCGAGAAAAGTGAGTGAGAAAAAAAATTCTACGTCCATCCACACGCACAGACATTTGCTCAGAATTTGATTCTGAGTCGATATGTATACGTGAAGGTGGGTCTAGAAGGCCTATTTAAGAAGTTCGTTTTTCGAGTGATTTTATAGCCTTTCCTCAGTAAGGTGAGGAAGGCAAAAAGCTTTATCTCGGCAATGGTACATCCAAATATCTTTATATTTATTTTGTTTATAGATGAAAATGTATTTGTCAATGCCCTGTAAAGAGATTAAGAAAAAAGTTGAAATGTGTGTTCATTCCAACCTCTGACATTTTTGACTGGTGTTGCACTGGTGAAAGTTGAGCATTTTTAAAATGTTTATTTTTGAAGTAAAGTAAGATTTTAATTTTGAATTAACGTAATATTAAAAAAAAACGATTGAATCGTCAAAAATTTCAAACATTTAAAACCAAAATATGCAGCACTTCCTAAAGGTCATTAGCGATTCATGTAGCCCAATACCGCGCAAGAAAGAGAGCAGAGGGCAGGAGAAGATGAAGATCATTTGGTTGAAAAGTTTTACGTTTGAATTCTTTGAATTTGAAGTTGGAGGAGGAGGCGCATTTTTGATTCTTAAACTTTCCATCTAGTTTGTAAAGAGAGCTGAGTTGACGCGCTCAAGTTGTAATGACACTTGGAACTGGATTTTTGTTTTCGGCGGGCACGTTGATGGTGACTAGTACCTGTCTCGTGGAAGAAAACTGGAGTTAAACAAGATGTGTCTGTTGAAACGAAATCATGGATCATGGAATCATGGAAAAATCCAGTTGAATATCTATTGCAGGAAATCAACTTTACAGAAAAAAAAACAAGTAATGGGCTATCTACAATCACTTAGCTTAGAACATCTAAGTAAAGTAGTTACTTAGGAAAGTACGCAACTTACGGCCGTCATCCACAATCAACTTAGAAATTTTGCTGGGCTGATATACGTTGCTATGCAGTTGTTTGTTTACCTTTGATATTGAAACGTCAACTTACCGTAGATTTTGAAATTTTTCAAACCATACGTCAGTTTCTAATTTGATTACTTTTCCATTGTAGAAGCTCGGCTTTATTTCCATTGATTCAAATTCCTAAGCTAAGTGAAATTTTCTAAGCTAAGTGATTGTAGATAGGCCATAAGTAACAGCAATTACCTTAAAAATTCACAGCTCAGCCTTCAAACTTCTAACCTAATGAGCGATTTTCTGATCCGATTGCCTAACCCGTAAACATCACCACCACGTCCTCGACGCAGATCCAATCAACTGTAATTACTTTATCGAAATTCCGACCTCGAATCACCACCCCCACCATTCAACTCCAGAAACACACACAACACAAACATCTTCGACACGGTTGAGCTGGCTCGTCCCACACCATTAGAAGCTCAACCACCCCAACCCAGCCCAGCTTATTGTCCTGTCCTGCTGCCAGAGGATGCTCATTGGAGCCTCATTAATCAGGATCGTGATTAGACCAGCAGAAAAGCAGCAGACCACCACAACAAGACAAGAATCGCCCTCCGTCGGCAGAATCCTTCTCTCGCGCTTTGTTCGATCGGGTTTTAATGACCGTCAAATTATGGTGCAAACGATAGCGGGCATCACTTTCTCGAAATGACACACAGGAAGCTCGGCAAACCAATTCAATTTAGGGAGGAGATTTTCACCCCCGCCACGATCAAAAGGAGCCACTAATGGTCGCGCGTCAATTTGGAAATTCTGCAGGCGGTAAAGTTGAGTTTATCGACGTTTCAACATTTCAAAACCTAGCAGACGAGGGTAATACACCTTTGAGTGCACCCCATCTGCCACAAACTCATAACGTCGCGCAGGAAATGAGCACTTTGGCAGGAGTGTGCAGAAGTAGCTCAGTGTGTGGGACATCAGCCACATGTGTCCTTTGGAACGGGTTGGGTGGTGACAGTGGCACCTTTAGTGGCAGGGAAGGCGAAGACATTTTATGGCTAAAATTTAACCAAAATCCAAAAAAAAATCTGTGAAAAACAATTAAAAATATCAACAAAAAAAATCAAATTATTCGCTCTACAGCATTGCCTTGGCGTTCTCGATTGCGAGATTCCTACTCGAAGCTAGGTATCCGAAGGCTTGATTGTTGAGGCAATTGCAAACCTCTTTTTACACCTTAGCTTCCATCTACCCCGGGATTCGAACTGACGACCTTTGGATTGTTAGTCCAACTACCTACCAGCGACTCCACCGAGACAGGACCCAGGTAGACGACTCCTACACCTGGACTGAGCTAATGACCTAACCATTTTAGGTTAGTCCGGGGCCAACATTTACTTCCCGTCCGACGGAAGGCGTGATCAGACAAATCTCATCTCGAAAAATGTCACCGGGACCGTTTGGGATCGAACCCAGGCCGACTGGGTGAGAGACAACCACGCTTACCCCTACACCACGGTTCCCGGCAATTAAAAATATAAAAAACGAATAATGCCAATATTTAGATCCTTTTTAAAATCAAAAAGAAATGTTTTAAAAAATGAATCAAAATCAAAAAGGTAAAGCAAAGAGAAACACAAGAACAAAGTGAACAATTTTATAATATTATAAAAAAAATCATAAAACTACAAAGGAATAAAGCAAACATTCAAATAACAACAATAAAAAATTTTATGGACATCGGTAAAAACATCGCTTACAAACAATTTCCGATTACTTTTAATAAAAAAAAAAAGAAAAAAAAACATAAATTGAAAAGACAGCATTTTACGATGGATGAACTATGGTCCCCTTGGAATGAGTTGTCAAGTAATCAGTATCTTTTGAAGGATTTTTTTGATCGATTTGGTGTCTTCAGCAAAGTTGTACACCCAAAGGAAATATATATCTCAAAATCTGCAACAGTGGATTTGCTGCAGAAAATGTCACATTTTATAACATTTTTTGCAGCAGGCCCGTAGATCATTTTTGCCCGCGTGTAAACATTTCAGCGATCTGCAGTTCTCACCAACACATATAATGCTTGCCCGTCCCCGAGCAACACTCCAAAGAGAAGAATATGTTGGTGCTCTTTCACTCACATTTCATCAAGCGTCCATAGCGCGGTGGTAGCGTGTCGGACCAATAACCAAGAAGTTGGTGGTTCAATCCTCGTACTGTTAAGGGTTTTTTTTTAATACAACCAAAAAGCCGTCGGTAATGTCGATAATTGTCGGTAACGGGCAAAAATGTCATATCCCTATATCGCAAAAAATGCATGAGGACAGTTTTCATGCAGATTCTGATATACTTTCATGCCACCATGCATCACAATCATGCGACCGCCGTTTGGGTGTAGGTATGGATAAGGACTACACTGAAAAAAATGATACACGGTGATTATAAAATTTTTGGTGATTTGAAATTTCACTTGATTTGAAAAATACTATTTTTAATTTTTTTTATTTTCAGATCTAGAGTTTTTTTTTATTAGGTCCTATAAACATATGAAAGACGATAGCTTATAGGTAATTTTCAAAAAAAAACTCTGGAGATATATTTTAGGGGACATCAAAGGCCAAATTTTTAGAAATTAAAAAGTAAAAGTAAAAGTAAAAAGTGGAATTTTGATGAAGGGCACCGTTTTCAAGTTATAGCCATTTTTAGGAAACTTTTTTGAAAATAGTCGCAGTTCTCATGTTCTTAAATGTAGTGCTAATGTTTGCCAATATGAATCATTCGTGAAATTTACCGATCTTTTCGAAAACAATATTTTAATTATTTTTTTTTTATCAAAACTAACAATTTAAAAGGGCCAAACCTTCAATATAATGCCCTTCTGAAATGTTAGTCTTGATTAAAAATTATAATTAAAAATGAAAATAGTGTTTTTTTTGCAAATCAAGTGACAAAAAGTGAAATTAAAATTCATCAAAAAAAATTTACCGTATTTTTTTTTCAATGTAGTTTTTATTCACTCCTACAACTTTGCCGAAGACACCAAACCGATCAAAAAAAAATCCTTCAAAAGAAACAGTTCCAGCCGGATTAAAAAATACAAAAAAACCCGAATCGACCGAAATCTCAGAGAATTGCTCTAGAGCGAGCAATTCCAGCTCAAATCAGGAATTTTTCTGGTACTTTTGTACCCGACCCTCTCCGATTTCAATGAAATTATTTAGACATGTTATCCTAGGCCTATATAAGCCATTTTTGTATATATGGAGACAATAGTACTCGAAAATGACATTTGAGAAGGGTGAAAGCCAAAAAATATTTATGTATTTAAAATTACTGTATCTCGAAGCCGTTGCATTGTATTAAATAGTGGTCAAAGACAAACTTGTAGGAAATTGGACGGGCTTTCTGAAAAAAATCTCTGAAAGAAAAATACACGTAACTTCTATGAGACTTTTCAATTTTTATGTTTAATAGTTAAATTTAAAAAGTGATGTCATGATAAAAATTTTGAAAAAATAGTTTTTTGGTGGTTTTTGGCAGTTTCTTTATGACAGACTTGATTTTTCAGTCTCGAGATTTTTTTTTTGCCGGAAAGCTCGTCTAATCCCGATTTGAGCTGGAATTGCTCAGTTTTTTATCGGCTTAGCAATCGTAAATAATTGCGACTGACTTTTTAAAAGGGACAAATAAAACGATTCAAGTGGTAAAAAACCTTATGAATAACCAAGAAACATCAAAGTGCGTTACACATTCCTCTTCTCACGAGTGTATTTTTTTTTTAAATTTCGAATTCATAAACATAAATATTCAATTTAGATACGAAAGAGGCTTAGCATCATACAGCGATTCAACATCAAACAGAAGGTATCAAAATCAAAAGTGTTCTGATTTGGCAAAAATTTACTTGGTCAAAATAATAAGACCCTTTTTTTTGTTTGGCGATTAAGGTGCTCCTATCTGGAATAGGGTGGTCCAAAAATTGTAATTTTTCGTCGATTTTCGCAAAAACCAATTTTTTCAAAAAATCATATCAAAATCAAAACCATAAACAAGCTTAACTTTTGAAAAGGTCCTATAAAAATAACATTTGGTGCTTTGAAGGTATCGGTACCAGAGAGCTCATGTCTCAACATATTTTTATATCCTAGTAATTCTGTACATAACATATCCAAAAATTGCGAATAAACATTAACAGGATTCGGAGATATGTTTTTTTGAACATGAAAACGGTTTTTTTTTTCGCACGGCGATAACTTGAAAAATCAAGCGATGGTCTATACTTTTTTCTGGGTACTAAAAGTTGCGTCTTTCAATTACGAAAATTTTGATACTTTTTTTTTTTTTAATAGTACCTCCGACGCCACTGTCACGTCAAATTTCACACTGTGCACCGTGGGTGCCACTTTTAGATCTCGCACCACCTGCAATGAATGTCGAGTGTTGAAGGTGATGTGTGGTTGCCGTGTGGCACCAGGTGGGGAAATTGTCCCATCATCTACAACCAGTCAAACCTGGCGCTGGTAGCTGCTCTTCAAGCTGTTGCAACGAAACCAGCCCGAGTCAGTCCATTTCCGCTCGCTCTCTCTAATGCAAAGTGACGTGTCTCCGCACGACCAATCCAGAAAAGTACCCATCACTTCACATGTGGTACTCTCGGTGACAGTGCGGGGCAGGAAGATTTGTCACAGTCACACTCAAATTCTAGGCTGTACGAATCCTTTCAACCTGCACTGTACCATCCGTCGTAAGCCCGAGTTTGATGAAAGGTGCACACAGATGAGGATGATTGGGCGACAAGGATAACGCGTCGTCACCCAAGGATATGAATAAATTTCCTGTTCGAGGTGAGGCAACAGTGTCGTTGGCACACAAAGTTGGCAGCAGCTTTTGAAAGCAAATTATTCGTGGCCAGCTTCAACAGAGAGAAAGAAGAAAGGGTTTGAAGACTTCTCCGAATTTGATTTGGGACTGGTGCAGCTAATTTGGTGAATAAAATAAATCATGGGGAATTTTTTTGCACTGGGGAAGATTCAAGATTTTGAAGCAAGCACGTCATTCGATGCTTTCCCCAGCCAATCTAAATAAATTAATTTGACGCAGTTGTGCATTCAGTGTTTTGCTTGAAGCTAGCAAGTCGTGCAACTATGAAACCATAGGCTTTCTTCAGTTTAAACTTGACAATGTTAATAAAACATCTATCTTTCAGTCTCATTATTGTGCAGTAAGTGCACACCCCTATTGACACAAATTTGCCAAAAATTGACCTTTATGATTACCCCTACCAAATCAAAAAATGCATACAATACCAATTTAGTTCCTCGCTGGCGGGAGCTGGCTCTCGCGGTGAATCGATTGGAAGAAAACTTTTCTCGTTATCGAGCAAACACAGCAAACTACCAGCAGTTGGAAAAAATCGTTTCAGAAATAAAAAGTGAACTTCAGAAGTTACAGGAAAGGTGTGACAATCTGGAACAGCAAACAGAAAATCTTCAAAGTGAAAATAAAAACCTTACGAAACTGTTGGATAAGTACAAAGATCAAAACGAAAAGGGAAATCGTGCACTGGTTGAACCTACAAAATAACTATAAATATTTCACGCCCAAAAAAATTGTGTCCCAAGTATAAACAATGTTTATTGAAATAAGGGCAGGGTCGCCGAGCGGAAGTTCCCAGGGATTTTTTTTCCTGTGTGAGCAATTCTCCCCGAATAACGGAAATGGATTTTATTTGTATTTTTTTTTATTTGGCTGAAACTTGGTGCTGGCCTTTCCCATGACCGAAAAAGCCTGTGTACCTGAAACTTGGTGCTGGCCTTTCCCATGACCAAAAAAGCCTGTGTACCTATATATATTCGAAGATCTGAATCTTTTATAGGATTTTTCTGATCGATTTGGTGTCTTCGTCGAAGTTGTAGGTATTAATGGGCTGCTCAGAAAAAATAGGTACACGGAAAAATTAACTATTTTCTAAAAAAAAAATTTCGATTTCGCAAATCCATATTTTTAATTTTTGAAATTTTGAAATGTGTTTTAGAGGACGCAACTTTTGAGCCATAAAAAAAGGACAAAAAATATGTTTTTTTCAAAGAAAAAAATAACTTAACTCGAAAAATTCTTTTGACTTCAGTTGCAATCGAACAGAACTTCCCTTTTATTGTTGAAATATTCAAGATATAGCGAATCAAAGTTTAATTTTAACTGGAAAAGTTTCATTCCTCAAAGTATAAAAGTAGTGCCCACGATTGTTCATTCCTGGACAAATATGTTTTGACAAGTTGAGAAAATTTCCTATGAAATGCAGCGAATAAAAATAAAAGACACAAGAAAAATTAAATTTTTGAGGTCTCTTCCAATCAACCTTTTATTTTCTGGCATCAATATCTAGAAACAATTAATCCATTTTTTTTCATTGACATAAAAGAAAACATAAATTTTAAATCTTTCTGATTCTTTCGATTTTTTTCAAACTTGTTTTTTACTCAACTTTAACATTTAAAATGGGCTATATTGAACAAATGGCCCTTTTGAAATGTTTGCTTTGATTCCAAAATCCGGAATTGTTTTTGCAATTCCGTCGTGAAACTATTTACTTTTCCTGTCATTCTTGAGCGACGAAACAGCCTACTTTTCTATACCAAAAATAACAGAATCGTATAGTAACCCTTTTCAAAACAAATGCTGAAAAATTCTTCTTTTCAGCACTGAAGTGGATGCTGAAAAGTTGAACTTTTTAGCACTTGTTAGGAAAAGTTATACTTTTCAAAAAAAATTGATTTAAACGATTCATTGACTCAATGCATGGACATTTGTCCTACACCCAGAACTGGACATCGGCATACGAGAGGATAGAGAGCACGGTTCGGTAGTAAAATGGTACTGTGAACGGACGGAGAGGATTAATCCCGAAATTACCGAGAGTACTTTACTCATAGGTTCATTTTCCAAAAAAGTTCATCTTTAAAAAAAAATGTGTCTGTATCGAGACTCGAACCCAAGACCTTCGGCATATTGAACCGTGCCTTTGCCGTATGGGCCACCATGGTACGGTGACTAAGTGGCGGTCATTTGTCCATATAAGCCTCTCAATGGATGAACTGTTTCAATGAACGAATGAACACGCGAGAGGGATATACTCTCGCAAAATAGTACTTTCCTGACGATCTTTTTCGGGAGGACTATCCGCTCGTTCTTTTACTTTGGGTGTATAATTCTGTTCAAAGGGTGTTTTTCGGAATTGCAAAAAACGTTGTATGGAACTCGTTGCAAAACTTGATTTTATCAACCTCGATGGTTAAATGTACGACTCGTGCTGAAAAAATCTTCTTTTTGCAACTTGTTGCATAAACTACTTTTTCGACATAATCCGAAAAATGTATCAATGTTTCATATATATTTTCAAATTTCAAATAAAATATTGGTGCTAAAAATAAAAAAATGTTTGAATGATCATTTTTGATGACATTTTCTTTCTTTTATTCGCTTTATTTCTGCAAACAGAGCAGAGGTCCAACAGCTGCCAAAATTGTATGGATGAACAATTTTTTCAATATTCCCATTTTCATGAAAAAAAATCAGGAATGGACAATCATGGACACTTTTTTAAAGAAGGAAACTTTAGAGCACTTTATGAAAAAAAAAATCTGTAACTGACTTTTCGATTGCAAATTTGATTCTACATTAAAAAGTGAAGTCAAAACAATTTTTCGAGTAAAATTTGTATCCTATCAAAAGTATAATTCAATGACTCAAAAATGCATAGCAACAAGTTGTTGTCTTCTTATTACAAAATTGTCAAACTAACGGACCCAATCCTGCAACAACGTGATTGTATAAATAGTCAAACTTTGTTGTAAATTACTTTGTGGACAGTACTTTAGGGGATGAATAAAAAAGTATTTCGATAGTGCCCGTAGTTTTGGAGATACTAAAATGTCTGTAACAAAAATGCACCGTTAAAACCTCCTTTTTTGCTGAAGACACCAAACCGATCAGAAAATTCCTTCAAAGATATAGATTTTCGAATATTTACGTACCATTTTTGTATGGACAGCTGCCAAAATTGTATGGATGAACCAATGACATAAAATGGCTTCTTTGGTCATAGGAAAGGCATCAAAACAGCTTGGTGGCTTGGGAGAGGTCAGATGTCGTTGTATGACGCTTGTTGGAGATTTATTGTTTCAATTAACGAATGAACACATTTGTTATGATGATGTGAGTTTGTAGCAGTATTCTTTAGATTTTGGAACTGAGCACTCAATAAATTTTGAGGGAGCGATTCCCTTGGGTGTAGGTATTCAAAAATATTCACATTAAAAAAAAAAGATTTTAAATCAATAAAATGATGATTTGAAGATTGCAAACTTAAAATTTTCCAAAAATTAAGTACAACAGCCAAAAGAAATAGATTAGGTCAATCCCTGAAATCATTATTTGACACGTTTATGTTTTGATTAAAAGAGAAATAAAACAAACAAGTGAAACTATTTTTGCCCAAGGAATTCAATAATGACATTTTTTGCAGAAGACAGAAGGGCAGATTTTTCAATATGTTGATAGTAGGTACTCAATTGAATAGGCGAAAAAAAATAGCAAAAAAAACCTCTTTGTTCATAGTAAAATTACTCACAATGTTATAATAAATCAAAGTTAAAAAAAATGCCTTTCCAAGTCCCAGCCAACTGTACGTATACGTACGTCATCGGTGGGGAAGTTTCAAGATTCATTTCGAACAACGGTAATTTCAGTTCAGTATCGTCATTCGATGCTTTCCCCCAGCCAATTTATTTCAATTTACCTACATATGCCACTGCAGTTTTTGCCATTCAGTGTCTTCGTTCGAAGCTGGCCAGTCGTTCAACCATGAACGTGTTAGTTTTCATATCGTAAATCTATCCTTAGTGAAACCGTTGTCACAATTTAAAAAAAAAGATATTATTTTTTCAGTTTTATAGTCAAGTCCTTGTAGGGGCCAGCGATTTGCCGTACCTATCAAAATATAGTTCCGTGACGACGATTACCAAAGGTTATTACGAACTGTATTATAACAATCAAAACGATGCCAGGCTTCAGCAACAAATCCACAGCATGTACGATGCCTACAACGGCTTGATTCCACGATGGAGCCAGTTGGAAAAATCTGGTGCAAAACCGAAAAGCGTTAGCAACTATTAGATGAGCACAAAGGTTTAAAATGAAACCACGGAAAGCTGTTGTTCTTTTCATGTCATAGTCCAGGCCACGAACGAGCTTGGACATTTCATTTAATTTATTACTAGTTTCAAAATGCCCTCCAAATTTGCTGTACACAATTTCAGTTTACGACAATTTTGCATTATTAAGCAAACTTTTAGCTAGATTAAAGGAAATAAAGTCATCAAAAACTAAACAACTTTAAAACTGCCCTCAAACCCTTTTACGGTCCAATTCCATTCACCTATTTTGACGGCAACAAGGGACAAAATGAAAATACGAAAAAAAACTACCCAATAAAACCCATTTCACGCAAACGCTAGACTGCACTTTCAATCCTTCGACATCGTCCTGTGCGGAGAAGCAAGAAAGAACTCTTTGTACCTATTAAGGGCTCTGCTGCTGCAGGCAATGGTCATTTATCGTGAAAAGCGATTGGATTTTCTTTGTTTTTGTTTTTCCTCCCCAACTCCCCTTAACCTCCTCACAGAGGAGAGCACTTTTCCGCTTCTTGACACATAAAATCGTTGACTCACTTCTTGATTGCTTCATCGTCATGTTCCTCGCAGATCAAACGGTTTTTCCACGGTGGTGCTTTTCCAACACTCCCCCTCTTTCGGAAAAACCCTTTTTGTTCATGTTAAGGGTGGGGGAAAATTTCGGCTAAGCTCCGGTTTGGCTTTTAAAATGACTCATTTTGATGGTAGAGAACATGCAATTTTGAGCATTTTTTGTATTTTTCTTGAAATTTTTTAGGTATTAATATTAATTTTTAATTTTTGTATTTTGTTCTTTTCCAAATAAATTTCTTACAGCATTTTAAATACATTTTTTTCTTTTTTGTAAAAAATGCGTTTTTAAATTTTTCTAGTTATTCAATGAAAGTTGCTTTGCAAAGCTTCTGCGTCACGTCATGGGCTTGACGTAATTGTAATAAAAATTTACAATTTTACAGCTCACCAACACCACACACCATCATGTCCGAGTGCAAATAGGCATAGGAAAAAGTGTGTGGTAGGTACTTTACAAAAATTATTCCACCAACCATCAAAAAACGCGGCTTGGCGCGCCTGCAAGGTA
Organism: Culex pipiens pallens; assembly: GCF_016801865.2. NCBI lineage: Eukaryota > Metazoa > Arthropoda > Insecta > Diptera > Culicidae > Culex > Culex pipiens. Next base: position 194,837,757 of record NC_068938.1, on the reverse strand, counting down.
GGCAACCTGCATCACCGAGTATTTTCGGGGGAGGTGTAATTGTGTGTGCACAAAGCACGGCGGCATAAACTTAATCCTTCCGGAGCTTTTTAGAGGTAAGTGAGGAAGAGGGGGATAATGAATTAGTGTGCGAAGTTAAGGGGGGTGGGGGGTCACCCCGGGTTAGAGAGGTACAAAACCACACGCCAATTAGCGCAGCTGAACTAGCTGAAATGGTTGCGCTCGCATTTGATACGGTTGACCTGGTTCAAGTAGTTTGGGGTCGATTGTTTGGTTTAGATTACATGGGTTTGGATATTTGCGTGCTCTTTTGTGTACAAAAGAATACAAAATAGCAGGAAAATACAATTATAAAACAAGGGGTTTCCAGCATCAAGGATTACTGACCAGTCTAAATGGAATTACCAGGATTACTGGCAATATGTCATGAATTACTTTGATTTCCCAGAATTACTTGGGATTTCCAGAAACCACGCAGAATTGCTCAAATTTATAAAAAAAAGTCAAAGTAGTTTTGTCACAGACATAACCGGAATGGCGTAGACTACGTTTTTTTTTTTTACTATTTCTAGGCATGAATCAATACATAATTATTGATTTTGAAGGTAAACGAGAGCATTGGATGGATTTTTGCAAGAATGCTAAGAGCAGAATGAGGGGAGGGCAGAGAGGTTGGGGGCGAGAGCAACCTCAGAAAGCTGTGCATTCCGTCGCCCCCGAAGACCAAAATTTGTTCCTGAAATTTAAATTCAAATTAGTTCGCTGCCTCGTCCCGGGTGGGACAAGGGCAACTCTTTCAACACTTTAGAATTGGATGAGACGTAAATCTTTCAGAAGCGCTCGCCGCGAATGCGACGAGCTAGTTGGATGTCCTGATTGTTTCACAACCACGGCCTGACCCACGAGAGGCTTTTCGGAGGAAGGCAGCAGGCGCGCGCCTCATCTTGTTGCTGCCTCGTCCCGGGTGGGACGAGGGACGGGGAGTGAGGCACCTCCGAACCACAGCAACCACGAAAGATCCTAACGGTCCGGCCATCGAGAGGCAACTGGCTGAAGGTGACGACGAGAAGGCGATGCGCACTTCTTTTCCACTTCTGGTCCCTCTCTCCTGCTGCTGCTGCTCTGGTCTCTCTCCTGCTGCTCTGGGCTGAGCTTTCCTGCTCCTGCTGCTGCTGCTGCTGCCTGTCCGACGTCTGAGACGTGAATGATGCTCACAAAACTGGCGCGCGTTCTTATATATGATTTCGGCCCGCTACTTCCCCTCCTTTTTCGCGACCGACACTCGGTCGCGTTGCTCGGATGATTTTCCCCTCAAAATAGGTACTTGACATTCCCGTCCGTGAGTGGGAAGCGCTCATTTTGCTTGCAAAATCTCTGCATTTGGAAAACATTTTAAAACATTCAATTGTTTCAATAGTTAAACTATTTTGCCAACAATGAAAGTTTTATAGCAAATTGCTGAATAATTTTCGTATCGAATGGAACATAAATCGTGTCGATTCGATTAGAGGGAAGGAAGATATAAGCGTTTGACGGATGACGCAGTTAACCAGGGCCTTCGGCCCGGGTTTTTTGGAATGGCACCCCAGTACCTTCGACAAAGACGTAGTCTACGTCAATAACTTGGAATTACTGCCTAGCTTCCAGCATATTGAGAATTGGATCGAATGACAGCTGTCAAATGCACAAAACCACGTGCTTGGCAATAGTACGTCCATCCCGGGAATTCCCGTCACAAAATTCCCGGGATTTTTATATGTTGTACGGGGCATTTCCGAAATTAAACAAAAATCATAATTTGGCCTGGAAATTACATAAGTATTAAAATTAATAAGTTTAAACTATTCTAAAATTTTACATAAATTGGTACCATTTTATTTGTTGTCATTTTTGTTTTTAGACATCTTAAACCAATTTTCAAGCTTCAAAAATAAATATTTATAAGATACTTATTTAATTTGAATTAGAAATGTGGTGCATATAAAATTCAAAGCACAACAGAGAACAGCAAAAAATTGTTTAACACTGGAACGCCCAACGCATGTCCAACTTACACAGACGCCCAAGCCTCCCAAAAAAGAAGGAACAGTAACTTCAACACACTGGTTCTCGGGCATTACTCAACCAATCGGGACGATTCTTGTTTCCAGTGATTTGTAAGAATGTCTAGATGATCCTAAAATTGTGCAGAACTTAATTCGATCAAATCTGTAATTTTTGCGATCAAAAACATCGTTCTACCTTTTTTAAAACGACTGCCGCCGCGGAATTTTTGGCGATTTTTTTTACATGCGAAAAAAAAAGTTGGAACGATGTTTTTGATCGCATAAATTACAGATTTGATCGAATTTAGTTCTGCACAATTTTAGGATCATCTAGACATTCTTACAAATCACTGGAAAGAAGAATCATCTTGATTGGTTGAGTTATGCCCGAGAACCAGCGAGTTGAAGTTACCGTTCCAACTTTTTTGGAGCCTTGGGCGTTGGAATGTTAAGCTATCTAAAAACTGCTATCCTTGTTTAGATTGATATTAATAGTATTGACCTAATTCTATAAATTTAAAGCTTGAAAAACATAACAAATATAAAGAAAACATAGATTTTATTACTTTTTCAAAAACTAAAAACTTTCCGGGAATAAATAAATATTTTTCTCGTTTTCCGGGAAACTCAAAACCTGGGAAAATTAGACGTCCTGCTTGGAAATCCTCGAACAAGTGGGTAAATAGTGGGTTTGATTGCATTTAAAATTCAAAGCACAACAAAGAACAAAAAAAATCTTCAAAACTATCTAAAAGTGCTATCCCTGTTTAGATTGATTTTAATAGTATTGAGCTAGTAGTTTGATTTTAAAAACATAACTATAAAGAAAACATAGATTTTACGACGTTTTAAAAAATTTCCCGGGATAAAAAAATTATTTTTTCCGTTTTCCGGTAAACTCAAAACCCGGGAAAATTGGACGCCCTACTTGGAAATCATCGATCATCGAAATAATGTGGTAAACATCAACGTCAGTTTGACAACTGATTTTGACGTTTGAGTGTTTTTCATCCGAATACATTTGAATTAGAGAGCATCCAAATTGGCGGACATTTCGAATCCGCTCTGTAAATACTGCTTACAACCATAAAAAGCATCAAGGAAAAGCAAAATGCATTCTGCCGATTTACCTTTAAAGAATTACTAGTAGTTACTTGAATTAATGGGAAATACACTCAACCCCCGGTGGTTGGTCACTTTTTCGTTTGACACTTTTTTAGTTTGTACCCCGTTGGTTGGTCAAAGTCAAACTAAAAAGTGACAAACTGTCACTTTTTACACGGCGCTCACGCATACTATCAAAACCAACGTTTGGTAGTGAGTGTGAACTCCGTGTAAAAGGGGTGTCAAACTAAAAAGTGACCCCGTTCGTTTGACAACAGTTGGTGTCAAACCATCGGGGTTTGAGTGTACACGAATTACTGAGCAACTATGGAATTACTCGAATTACTACGGAATTACTAGGTAATTCCAGAATTACAGGAATTACTGCAGAATTGCGGAGTAATTCTGGAATTACTGAATTACTTACTCAAAATCCGAATGATCCCGTACTAGCTGTAACTTTGGTTTCATACATGAAAATTAATAGGCAATAAATAGAATTATAAAAGGTTAATCGAAATTATCTTTTTAACAGTTATTTTTTATTATTTTATTATTTTCTGAAGTTTGTTTTCACAAACAAGAATCATGGAATTACCAGGATTACTGGGATTATTAGGAATTACCAGGATTACTCTGGAATTACTCAGTAAATCCGGAATTACAGAATTACTTACTCAAATTCCAAGTAATTCCGGATTAGTGACCAGTCTGACACGATGCTGGAAACCCCTTGTTATAAAACAGGAAAAAACAACATTAACTCAAGTTTTATTATGAAACCAACAAGCCTACCGATCCATTTATTACAAGATTACATTTAAAAATGCATTTTTTGAACAGTAATCCCGAGCAGACGGTAATAACTTTGGAATAACATTTTTTGATATTTGAAAATACTGGGCCAATAACATTTCATGTTATTTATAACACGTTTTGTTATTCGCCGTTATGATTTTTTTGTTATTGGATTGTTATTGTAATAACAGACTAATAACATTTTTAAGTAATTCTTCGAACAAATCATTGTGATTATTTTTTGTTATTTAACAACTAATCCGATCATCCCAATAACAGTTCGAGGTATTCTTCCATAACAAAAAATGTTATTCCCAAGTTGTTCTGGCATTCATCCAATATCAGACCGATAACAAATTTTGTTATGATAACATAAACTGTTATTGAACTCTTATGCAAAAATGGATTTTGCAAGAATATTCCATTAGACTTTTTGTTATTTTAACAGTATTTGTTATTGAAATAGCATGAATTTAGTTATTACAGTCTGTTCGGGATATCGGAAATAAATTAAAACATATTTTGATATAAATTTTGGATGATATCAGAGTTCAGTCTTTTTTTATTAAAAAGTTTAACCATTTTTTTCTGAATTTTCCTAATCAATTCCTTCATTGTTTCCAAAGATATCAAATTTATAAGAAAATCTTTATTCATGATACAGATTATATGTAAAGATTTTTATATCGACTGTCAATTTTTTTCCAAAATTTGTAAGAACAAACAAGTCAAACGAAATTGCTCTTTGGTCAAATAAAAAGCACAGAAAAACGTTCTGTCAGAGATGTAAAACTCGAAACATTAATTTATAGTCCCCTTAAAAATTTCAAAAAAAAATCAGGAGGCAAAAACATAAAAGTTGCGGCACAATTTAGAAATTCATTGACACTACTTGTACAATTTATTGTAAACTTTTTTAAAAACATTACATAAAGTTTGTTATAATTTAGGATTTTCAGATTGGGAAAAAAATATTTTCATAAATTATTGATATTTTGCATTGTTTTTTCAGTAGCATCACATTAAAATGTTTAATATAATACCTGAGAAGGTACATCTCTTATGTAAAATAACTGTAATTTTACCTCTGAAAAAAAAAAATGTTTTTTTATCAATTTCTGGTGTAATGTCACATTTCAGTTTTAATTGAGGTAAAATTACATCATAAAAGAGGTAATATTCAACATTTCAAATTTACATAATCTTTTACTGTGAACCGTGATATTTTTTTTGAAGATTTGAAAATTCATTTTATTGAATTATTTTTGACCTATAAAGCTTCAGTAATAGAACAATTGTCATAAAAACAAAATTTGCACACTTGAAGTCTGATTTTAATAACAAAAACAATGACTTTTAGAGTCATAGTTTTTATTTTTTGAATCAGATTTAAAGTGTGCAATTCGAATAAACATTTTCATCGAAATTAGTTTTTCAAACATCGCTAAAAAACTTTTTTTTCCAAAAAGGAGCATGGACATTGTGTGGCCTGACGGAAAATAATTTTAAAAAAATATTATTATTATTCCTGTTAATGTCACCGGGTTTACGGTACCTGTAAAAATTGTGCAAATTTACATATTTATATGTGTAATTTTGTTTATTTTGCATAAATTGATGTAAAATTACATCGAAAAGAGGTAACATATTCAATCTTCCAAAATTCAACTTTTATTACTGTGAATGTTATAACATTGTTGGATCTCCAACAAAGTTTAATTTTTGCAATATTTGTTATTTTTACATATTTTTTTAAAGTTAAATAATTTTAATAGAAAATTCTATTAAAAATATGTACAGAAAAGCAAAAGAACCCAAATTTCATAATAATGTTGAAAACTGAAAATGTTAAAATGGCTCAAAATTGTTCAGAAGTTTCCTTAGCTCAATGTTTTTTCTATTTAGCCGTTAGGTGGTCCTAGCCAAGTTTTGAAAATAATAATAATAATGGGTAATTCTCTACCAACTCACACGAAATCGGGAAAAGTTGCCCCGACCCCTCTTCGATTTGCGTGAAACTTTGTCCTAAGGGGTAACTTTTGTCCCTGATCAAGAATCCGAGGTCCGTTTTTTGATATCTCGTGACGGAGGGGCGGTACGACCCCTTCCATTTTTGAACATGCGAAAAAAGAGGTGTTTTTCAATAATTTGCAGCCTGAAACGGTGATGAGATAGAAATTTGGTGTCAAAGGGACTTTTATGTAAAATAAGACGCCCGATTTGATGGCGTACTCAGAATTCCGAAAAAACGTATTTTTCATCGAAAAAAACACTAAAAAAGTTTTAAAAATTCTCCCATTTTCCGTTACTCGACTGTAAAAAATTTTGGAACATGTCATTTTATGGGAAATTTAATGTACTTTTCGAATCTACATTGTCCCAGAAGGGTCATTTTTTCATTTAGAACAAAATTTTTCATTTTAAAATTTCGTGTTTTTTCTAACTTTGCAGGGTTATTTTTTAGAGTGTAACAATGTTCTACAAAGTTGTAGAACAGACAATTACAAAAATTTTGATATATAGACATAAGGGGTTTGCTTATAAACATCACAAGTTATCGCGATTTTACGAAAAAAAGTTTTGAAAAAGTTACTTTTTGCGTTTCTCTTTGTTTCGTCGTCCGTGTCTGTCGCGGGTGACCATGAACGGCCATGATCGATGACGACCAACTTTTTTAAAACTTTTTTTCGTAAAATCGTGATAACTTGTGATGTTTATAAGCAAACCCCTTATGTATATATATCAAAATTTTTGTAATTGTCTGCTCTACAACTTTGTAGAACACTGTTACACTCTAAAAAATAACCCTGCAAAGTTAGAAAAAAACACGAAATTTTAAAATGAAAAATTTTGTTCTAAATGAAAAAATGACCCTTCTGGGACAATGTAGATTCGAAAAGTACATTAAATTTCCCATAAAATGACATGTTCCAAAATTTTTTACAGTCGAGTAACGGAAAATGGGAGAATTTTTAAAACTTTTTTAGTGTTTTTTTCGATGAAAAATACGTTTTTTCGGAATTCTGAGTACGCCATCAAATCGGGCGTCTAATTGTACATAAAAGTCCCTTTGACACCAAATTTCTATCTCATCACCGTTTCAGGCTGCAAATTATTGAAAAACACCTCTTTTTTCGCATGTGCAAAAATGGAAGGGGTCGTACCGCCCCTCCGTCACGAGATATCAAAAAACGGACCTCGGATTCGTGATCAGGGACAAAAGTTACCCCTTAGGACAAAGTTTCACGCAAATCGAAGAGGGGTCGGGGCAACTGCTGTGTGAGTTGGCGGAGAATTACCCTAATAATAAAACAGCTTTTTAAAACTGAACGCTCGCGCAAGCCAAAAAATGTGAAAAATTGTTTTTAAGAGAAGACATAAAAATTAAAGTGATAACCTATAAAAATTTAGACACACAGTGAAAACCAATATGGCAAATTTGTGTCAAAAATGTGTGTACTTTTAAATCAGAGGCTGGTGAAAATTTCATCAGTTTTTTTTTATTTCACTATTTTACACATATTTCAGGTAAAATTACACAATAAATTTTCCATCCCTGCCAAATTCATTTTTTTAATTGAGCATCAAAAGTTTTATCCTTTCATTAAGAATATTTCAGTACCCAAAATCAATTATTTTTCAAATTATCGATCAGCTGAAATCAGTTAAAATGGTGAGGATCTATGATTTTTATTCCATTATTGACATGTTAAAAAAAAATTGAACCACAATGGCAAAAATACGTTTCAAATAATTCGGACAATTTCAATATAATGGTTACAACTTTGGTAAATTACACATTTTTCTAGACCAAAACTTGGCCAAAGTGTCAACACATTCCAGAACATTTCTTCAAATTTTATTTCGGGTACCGAAATGGAAACAAATTTCGCGAAAACGATAGAAAAAAGCAAAAAGAAGAAAAAATAAAAAATAAATTGAGAATGTAAAACTATCTTCCAAATGCTATTTTTTGCACACCAATTTTTGAACAGCATTTTGTAGTTTATTGTGTCTGTGATTTTTACATCATAAAAAAAAGAATTATTGAAAAAGGAATTGTTAGAAAATATGCAATAGTATTGCATTTTGTTTTACATATTCCCAGTTCGTAAAAAAAGGATTTTGTTTCTCAAAATGCAGTTAATTCAATCAAGCCCAAAGTATTAGTGAAAACTAGGTACTTGATACTAATTTTGGATTTTTGGAACCACTAGTTTTCAGCAAATTTGATAATTTTAGGTACTCAATCTTCAAGTCCCTAATAGAAAATCCCATTTTTGATAAAAAATTTAATGTTTCCAACAATAACTTATTTTTAGAACAAAACATAGCCCACTTATTTTTATTTTAAATCTCTAATTATATTTTTATAATTTAAAATATTTTTGCTACAATAGAGTCACAGATGGATTCAAATATTTTCTATAGAAAATAAACGTTAAAGATTCAAATATTTTCTATAGAAAATAAAACGTTAAAGCTCCCGAGACTCATAAATCCAGCAGCGGCAATCAAACTCAAAACGAACAAATTACGAGTGCTTCGTCACTTCTGCTATAAAGTCCAGTCATAGAGCGGAGAATAGAGGTAAACAACACAACACCACCACACTCAGTGGTTTAATGGAGGAGAATAAAAACCGAAGAGCCAAACAATTCACAAAAAGCTCAAAAAGAGAAAACAAAAGCGCGCCATCTATCTGTCAGTAGAAATAGTGGTAGTTGTGGTGGAGAAAAAAATTTCACTTCTATTTTTTGAGTGCACAGTAAAAAAAAACATTTTCAGAGTATCATCAAAAATATTAAAAAAAAAATATCAGAAATAATGTAAATTTACACCTTCAAATAGAATTACACGAAAAGAGAGGTAAGTTTACATGTTTTTAATGGTAAAATTACACGTTTCTTCTGATAGATGGAATTTAAAAATGTTTTTTTAACTGCGTACATTTTCGCTGCCTAAGCTTTGAGTACCGCGCCAGTGTTGTGTGTATGAGTAATTGTTTTATTTCCTCTGCTCTCATTGCTCTCCCAGGATAGAATGTACTCTAGTGTTTATTGCCCAGTCAGCATTCGAATGAAATGGACTCCCATTTAGTTCGCTTCTCCGTGTCGTTCTGCGGCAACCGCACATGTCCTCGTCGAAAAGTATGTTATTCGGCAATAAATTAGCTTGAAAAGCTCCGGGAAATTTTATCTCGACTCTCTGGACGCTCTTGATGAGAGAAAGCCGTCTGGACGGACTTCGATGACCCACTCGGAGGAAAAACCAATAGAAAATGGAAATTTTCCTTTCGACTATCCTTTTTATTTTCTTTTTGCCTTGCACTATCATAATTAAATCACTCGAGCCCCCCAGGAGAATCTATATTTGCAGTGCTCTCGCTCAAGTCGTTATCCCAGGACAACTCTGGAGAGATGAGCTAAATGACACTTCAAGGATATTTTTTTCTTTTTGAAGGAAGAGGAAACGCCCTTAAGGACACTGATAAAAAAATCTTACTTTTTAAATTTCAAAGCTCAATAATTGCACACTCAATTTTATGTAAATTTAAACGCAAAAAATTATTATGCCCCAAAAAATCAATTTGAACTTAATTTCAATAAAAAAAAACTTAAGTTAAAAATCGAATTAAATACTTTGAAATTTTCTCTCAGTGCTTCACCCTTTCAACAAAGCCACCCCCACCCAGAAACCACCGCTCTCAAGTGCAATTATATTCAATTTCATTAAGTCAAGTTCGAGAAGCGCATCGAATGCCAACACTTCCGCGTGCTCTCCAAAGCAGATAGAGAGTGAAAGAGCAAGAAAAAATAACCTCCATGAAGTGGCTTTTCCACGGTGGAATTTTCCTCAAACCAGACAGTGGTGGTCTCGTCGATGAAGTGCTCGCCCGTTCTCGGGCTGGGTGGGTCTGCCAATTTTATACGGTTCTAATTGACATCGGAAGCTTCGTGAGCCTGCTTGAATGGTTTTTTTTTTTGCTTCTTCTCAAGGACGATATCAGAGAAGAGTGATGATAGTTATTAATTGAAGTGGGGAAAAGCGGGTGACAAGGGTTATGAATTTAAAATGGTGGAAAGAGGATTCGAACTTGTTGTATAATTTTGAAATTTTGAATTCAAAGTTGAGAGTTTGAGTACTTGCCAGTCCCTAATAGAAAGTTGCCAACGTACCTGGAATGAAAGAGAAGATGAATAAATATTATTAAAAATTTAATATATATACTAAATAGTTCAACTGCCATTAGTAAATAATCATTCTGTGAAAGAAAATAAAAGAAAAAATATTGAACAAATAAATAAATAACCATAAACAAAGAAATAAAACCACTCAAAGAACATTCCAAAGGTTACGTAAGGATGTAAACAACAAAGTAAAAATATGGTGAGTTAGAAATTTAAAGGTGTAATTTTACATCTTGTTTATGTAGTTTTATCAAATTTGGGTGTATAAAATGGAATAACATAGAAATAGATGAAAATTTTACATGCTTTTGATGTAAAATTACATTGAGACAGCCTTTGTTCCAGAGAGGAAAATGGTAATCTTAGAAACTGAGCAAAATTTCATCAATTTCAAGCGTTTGTTTAAATGATTTCCCATTTTTTCCTAAACTGCATAATCGCTGTGAAATTTCCAGGGGTTTATGTAAATTTATAAAGATAAAAATTGAAAGTTTCTGTAAAAAAAATATGTACTCATTCATCAGATGAATAATTATCATGTTTTTGTACTGTGTAAAATTACCATAAACTAGCACTTCCATCAATTGTTTTTTAGCTTAAAGGTTTAGATCAGCGATTCTAAACGGGGGTACCGGGCCTACTTGATTTACATGGCAGGCGGTACCAGCCTAGAAGAAGTTTGAGAATCGCTGGTTTAGATGATAAAATAAACTATTTTTCAATAAATCCCTTAACAAATTAAAAAATTAATCATAAATATGATTTTAATCTTATCAAATTGGAATTGCATACATATTAGAAATTTTTAAGCTTTCAGTGAACCAACTGGTGATTTTTAATTAGTAATATAAATTTGAAGTACTTTTGGGATAATTTTCACGAAGAATATCGATGTGAAGAATTTGGTAACATTTTAGAACGTATTTTGAATTGAAATAAAACCTCTTCATTAAGTTTTAATTACCCTTTAGTACCTGTTATTTTAAGTTTTTGTCCCCTTCCCTTCAAAATCCTCTAAAAAAAATTTTTTAGCTTAAATGTTTTTTTTTTTTGAAAATCTTGTACAGTTGATTGAAAATTACACAGATGAATTATGGTAATATTCATCAGGGAATGATGATAGATTTTGTATCAAAAAATGTGTAATACTGCATCAGGAACTGGTGAATTTTCATCAGATTTTACAGCAGGTTCACATTGGTCAACATACCAAATTTTCAACATTCCAAAATTCAACTTTTTTTCTGTGTATTAAGAATGAATCGTTATAAATGAAATATGAAACATACACAGAAAGGGGGAAGTTTAAAATTTTGGTTGGTTGAATATAACCTCTTTTTTGAGTAAAAAATGTGTAAAAGTGTTAACCTGACACCATTTCCTGATGAATATTACTAGGGTTAGTGAATTTTCACGATGTCGCGGATAGCGTGAAATTCGTGAAATTTGAAGATTTCCGTGAAATTCCGTGAAATTTATCAATTTGCTCAAATCAATTGTTTGGAAATAAATATTTCATTTTAAAGACTTTTTGAGTACATTTTATTGGTTTTCAATTGTTGAACCATTTTATAAATTGAAACCTAACATTTGAAAAGGGCATATAACTTATGCAAACAAATGAAATTAAAAGTTTAACAGTTTTTATTAGTAAACTATCTAAATTTAGTAATATTTACATTCGCTGAAATTTGACTACTATTTTATCTGAAAGGTATAATTTCAAAAGAAAACATTGAAGCTTGTTTTATTCAAAATTAAATAAATATTAATTTTGATCTTTAAAATTACGTTTTCAGAACATTCCAGTTTTTTCTGAGTCCAGTTTAATTTTCACGATATTTGATTATTTGTGTGAAAAGTCCCCAAGGAAGTTATACAAAATACGTTTTTTTTGTTTTCTGTATTGAGTTTGAATAAAGTTTTGTAGATTTCTTTAAAGATTTAATTATTATTGCCTTTTAACTTAATTTTTGAAAAGTGAAGTGAAACCAATTAAAAATATATTTACTGGGCCTAATGTCGCATACTATTCAAGTTAATTTAATCACTTTGGCTGAATTGTTAAATCTTGCATCGATATGAAATTCAGTAAAATGGTAAAAGATAAAATAGAATGCAAATCAGCAAAAACATTAAAGCTATATAAGTCGAATGTTAAAAAAATCAGTTCAATAAACAGCAATTCCCCACGAAAACAGCATGATTCGAAAAAAAAGTTCTCCGATCGGGCTCAAAATTTTTCTGGGGGATCCTTGGCCGAAATAATTAGACCCGTATTTTTTTGTTTGGCCATTAGGGTGACCTACGCCGTGTTAGGGTGGTCCGAAAAATGGCAATTTTCATCGATTTTCGCAAAAACCACTTTTTTCAAAAAATCATATCTCCGCGCCATTTCATCCGATTTAAGCTGTCCTAGACGCAAAAGAAAGGTGATTAGTTTGGCTATTTGGGAAAAATAGTAAGAAGTTTCGAAAATCTAGCTTAACATTTGAAAAGGTCATATGAAAACTTAAAATGCTGTTTTGAAGGTCTCGGGACCAAAGAGCCTATGTCTGAAAATATTTTTAACGGATTCCTCGGAAAATTTCACATAACATATCAAAAAATGGTGAAGTTATGTTTTCGATACTCTGAGATACGATTTTTTGAAAATAAAAACTGGGTTTTTCGACGCGCCACGCGCAAAAATTGGAAAATGACGAAAACGGGGAAAAATCGACTTTTTTCACTAAAACTGCGATAATTTTAAAATTTCAGCGATGACCTATAGATGTTATGGTACCAAAAGTTGCGTCTTTTAATTACGAAAATTTTAGTACCCTAACATGTATAGGTCATCGCTGAAATTTTAAAGTTATCGCAGTTTTAGTGAAAAAAGTCGATTTTTTCCCGTTTTCGTCATTTTCCAATTTTTGCGCGTTTCGCGTCAAAAAACCCAGTTTTTATTTTCAAAAAATCGTATCTCAGAGTATCGAAAACATAACTTCACCATTTTTTGATATGTTATGTGAAATTTTCCGAGGAATCCGATAAAAATATTTTCAGACATAGGCTCTTTGGTCCCGAGACCTTTAAAACAGCATTTTAAGTTTTCATATGACCTTTTCAAATGTTAAGCTAGATTTTCGAAACTTCTTACTATTTTTCCCAAATAGCCAAACTAATCACCTTTCTTTTGCGTCTAGGACAGCTAAAATCGGATGAAATGGCGCGGAGATATGATTTTTTGAAAAAAGTGGTTTTTGCGAAAATCGACGAAAATTGCCAGTTTTCGGACCACCCTAACACGGCGTAGGTCACCCTAATGGCCAAACAAAAAAATACGGGTCTAATTATTTCGGCCAAGGATCCCCCAGAAAAATTTTGAGCCCGATCGGAGAACTTTTTTTTCGAATCATGCTGTTTTCGTGGGGAATTGCTGTAAATAAAAATATAAAAAAATATCCCTTCATCTCGTTTCAAAAAATTAAAATAAACTTTTTGAGAATTAAAAAAAGTTTTTTTCTGTTTATTGAAAAATACTATATAAAAAAGCATTAAAATTGTTTTTTTGTAATTTTAACAAGAGATTTTCAGAGTGACTTTAACATTTTTCACGTTCCGCGAAATCCCCGTGAAATTTTGTGATTTAAAATAAAGGTCCCCGTGAAATTTGCAATTTTTTAGCGTGAAAAATCACTAAGCCTAAATATTACCATCATTTTTTCTGAGTAGGCTAGTAAAATGATTTTTACGTTATTACAGTTAAGCCGTTGCAAATATTTTTAATTAATGAAAATAAATTCAAGCAGTTTTATGTCTTATTTGTATCTGCAGCTTAACCGAAATCATGTACAATACATTTTGTGATATTTTTTGTTCAATATTTGATTTGATTTGAAATTTGATTTTTTTTTTTTGCTGTAATTTGAGAGTTGTTTATCTTTGACTAAAACGGATATTTTGCTTTATTAGTTCGCCCATATACTGTTTATATTAGTTCGCCTACATACATATTTTGAGTTATAACAAAAATTGTAAGAAAAATTAATACTACGATTTTTGGAACAAATCGTTATTTTCCGAAAACGTCAAATAAAAATAAAGCCAAAGCTCCTTTTGATAAGTATTTTAGTGTTGTAAACTTCCGTGAAAACTATTTTAAAATCTTAATTTTTTTTATTTAAAAATGAAAAAAATACCGAAACCTGATTTTCTAATTTTCTAAAACGATGTTTGATTATTATTTTTTTCAATATATTTTTTCAATATATCATCAATTAAACAATTATAACAATTTCCATAGCAATTTGTTCTTAACAAATACATTTAGAAAATAAGGTAAAATAATTCAAAAATCATATGATTGTGTATTTTTTATTTTTTTCATTCTAACTATTGACATAAAATTAACATAAAATTTGAAGAAAACGAAATGTTAGCAAAAAAAAACTTTTTTTGGTTATGTACATCGAAACATGCTTGAAATTATTGCATAGGCAGAGGAATGCATTTCAAATTGATTTTAGCTGTTTGCACTTAAATTTGTATTGAAATTTTGATGTTTGCTGGCAACAACAATATAAAAAAATATTTGTAAAAATAAATATATATTTTTTTTAGTATGACTCCTAAACGACGCTAAATTGATTTTTAGTTTTTAAATTCAAGATGGCGGCCGAAATGGCGATGATAAAATATTGGAAACATGCATTTTGTAATTTAATAGGCAATCAACAGTTCAAATTTGACTAAAATGGGGTCGCAGAACTCAAATTTGATGGTAAAAGTAAGAAAATAAAAAAATACGATATTTGTTTTGTTCGTGATTTGATTATTCGAAGAGGTTTGTACCTTCGGCTAACAGAGCCTGAACTGTATGTGATTAAAACGACAACGATTTAAATTATTTCAGTTCTATTGTGCAAAAGCACTTCCCACAGCTCTTCAAGCAATATTCAATTAACCAAATTGGCTTCATAGTGCCCGTTTTGACCCGTAACAAAATTGCCTTCCCAATCCTGGCTAGTTGCTCTCTTGGCGTTAATTCCACAGCACATGTTCGATCCAATTTCCATCCTCCAACATCATGTGCAACCAGCACAAGTGTTGTGTAACACACAGTTTTCCCCCAACTACTTTCGTTTTTTGCTACTAGGTACAAATTTGACCAGACTAGTAGTTGCCAGCAATGAAAACACAACAACATGGGTGTGTGTGTGTGCAAGTGTTGGTGATGGCCAAACATGACCGGGTTTTTTTTTGCGGGACTGCCTCTCGTCCGGAATTTTCCCAAAAACCTGGACGAGGACGGGGACGACATACGGTACGCGCAACAGTGGCCAATTTCATTCCAGATCAAACAAATTTTCATATCTCATGTTCCGCAAAACCTCTTTTGGGGAGCTTGTCGCACACACACGTACTCACGAATACACACATAACTGACACGGCAATGGTTGTAACCTGCTGCTTCAAAAAAAAAACTTTAAGGGGTGAGTCACTCTGCAGTGAGTGGGTGGTACAGACTTTCTGAAAGCTTTCGGTCGTTATTCCAATCTACCCCCGTCCTCCCTCCCACTCGAATTTCCCTTTTTCTGGAGCAACAAAAAAAAAAGCGAAAACATTTTCATCAGTTTATTTTGCAGCCGGAAAAAAAGAAGAAAAATCAAGCGAAGAAGACTTGAAGCGACGACGAAGGGTCTCGTAAGTGCCTAAATGAATTGGCCATTACTGGGTAGAAATTTTCCCCTGCCCCTCCTCCACATCTTACGTGTGTGCATACATGAATGTCGAGATGACTAAGTGCGGTGGTTGTGAGTGTGTGTGAGACATTATGTAGGTGTGCTGGGATGTCAGCAGAATTTTTTTGGCAGCATCAGCTTTGAAGGGCCCTTTTTCCCGGGTTCATCATCGAAAGAGACAGCAGATTGTGGGTTTTTTACTTTTTTTCGGAGAAAATTCCTGGAACAAACTGGAGCAAGCCAATTTTTGAACGATTCTGAAAACGAGGAAGTGTTTTGGGAGGGAAAGTGATGCTGAAAAATTTGCACTATTAAGGTGACAAGCTGTTGGCTGATGAAGTATATGTTGCAGGTGGTAATAAATGGAAGCTTCTGATAGTTTAATGGAGGCGGAGAAAGGTGAGAAAAGATAATGGGGTGAGTTTTTAAGGTAATTCGGCATGTTAAATTTAAGAATTGAAAGAAGGAGAATAAAATCTTAATAAAAGTTTTAATTGGCCTGACAATAAACATAATACATAAAACATAAAACATAAAACATAAAACATAAAACATAAAACATAAAACATAAAACATAAAACATAAAACATAAAACATAAAACATAAAACATAAAACATAAAACATAAAACATAAAACATAAAACATAAAACATAAAACATAAAACATAAAACATAAAACATAAAACATAAAACATAAAACATAAAACATAAAACATAAAACATAAAACATAAAACATAAAACATAAAACATAAAACATAAAACATAAAACATAAAACATAAAACATAAAACATAAAACATAAAACATAAAACATAAAACATAAAACATAAAACATAAAACATAAAACATAAAACATAAAACATAAAACATAAAACATAAAACATAAAACATAAAACATAAAACATAAAACATAAAACATAAAACATAAAACATAAAACATAAAACATAAAACATAAAACATAAAACATAAAACATAAAACATAAAACATAAAACATAAAACATAAAACATAAAACATAAAACATAAAACATAAAACATAAAACATAAAACATAAAACATAAAACATAAAACATAAAACATAAAACATAAACATAAAACATAAAACATAAAACATAAAACATAAAACATAAAACATAAAACATAAAACATAAAACATAAAACATAAAACATAAAACATAAAACATAAAACATAAAACATAAAACATAAAACATAAAACATAAAACATAAAACATAAAACATAACAGCAATTTCCCACGAAAACAGCATGATTCGAAAAAAAAAAGTTCTTCGATCGGGCTCAAAATTTTTCTAGGGTTCCTTGGCCAAAATAATTAAACCCGTATTTTTTGCCATTAGGGTGACCTACGCCGTGTTAGGGTGGTCCGAAAAAAAGCCATCTTCGTAATTTTTCGCAAAAACCACTTTTTTCAAAAAATCATATCTCCGCGCCATTCAATCCGATTTTAGCTGTCTTAGACGCAAAAGAAAGGTGATTAGTTTGGCTGTTTGGGAAAAATATAAAGAAGTTTCAAAAATCTAGCTTAACATTTAAAAACTAAAAATGCAGTTTTGAATGTCTCAACCCAAAGAGCCTATGTCTGAAAATATGTTTACCTGATTCCTCGGAAAATTTTACATAACATATCAAAAAATGGTGAAGTTATGTTTTCAATTTTCTGAGATACGATTTAAAAAAAACTGGGTTTTTCGACGCGCCACGCGCAAAAATGGGAAAATGACGAAAACGGCAAAAAAACTTTTTTCACTAAAAATGCGATAACCTCAAAATTTCAGCCATGACCCATGCATGTTAGGGTACCAAAATTCGTAATTGAAATACGCAACTAAATTATCGCAGTTTTAGTAAAAAATGACGATTTTTTGCCGTTTTCGTCATTTTCCCATTTTTGCGCGTGGCGCGTCGAAAACACCAGTTTTTTTTTAATTCGTCTTTTACGTCTAAGACAGCTTAAATCGGATTGAATGGCGCGGAGACATGATTTTTAGAAAAAAGTGGTTTTTGCGAAAATTTACGAAAATTGCCATTTTTTGGACCACCCTAACACGGCGAAGGTCACCCTAATGGCCAAACAAACAAATACGAGTCTAATTATTTTGGTCAAGGAACCCCCAGAAAAATGTTGAGCCCGCTCGGAGAATTTTTTTCTCGAATCATGCTGTTTTCGTGGTGAATTTCTGATAAAACATAAAATTTAACCATCATATTTTTCTACAATCCAAAATAAAATTTATGCAATTCTCTACGACATCGGTCTTTTTTTATATTTTATTTTTTTTATCTATTTAATTTAATTTCTTTTAACAGCTTTTCAAAAATATGTTTTTAAAAGTGAGCAAACATGGGCACTAATTAAAAAAAAAAGAATAACTGCGACTATTTTCAAAAAAAATACCTAAAAATGGATATAACTTGAAAACAACTATTTTCAAAAAAATGCCTAAAAATGGATATAACTTGAAAACGGTGCACTTTATCAAAATTTCACTAAAGTACTTTTTGATTGCAAATTCGATTTTACATCGAAAAATGAAGTTGAAATTTTTTTGCGACCAAAAAAAAAACAGTTTTGATTCAAAAATTCATAACTCGGTCATAGATTTTTTGCACATTCTGAAAATTTCTGAAAAGTTGGCATTTGATGTCCCCTAAAACATATCTGAAAATAAAAAAAAATAAAAAAAAGTGTTTTTATGCAAATCAAGTTTTAGTGACAAAAAGTGAAATTAAAAATCTACCGAGTATCATTTTTTTCCATTGTAGTCCTTTTCCATACCTACAACTTTGCCGAAGACACTAAATCGATCAAAAAATTCCTTAAAAAGATACAGATTTTTGAATTTTCATCTATAATTTTTGTATGGACAGCTGCCAAATTTGTATGGAATATAATATGGACAAACTAATGATGCAAAATGGCTTCTTTGGGCATAAAACGGAAAACGAATAACCGAAATCTCAGAAAATTGCTCAGCTGCCCAATCTTGATTAAAAATTAATTTACCTTTTTTATGTAAATAAATAAAAAGTATAATTTTCCATCAGAAACTAGTAAAATCATCATCTTTTTTCATGTAATTTCACATTAGTTCATATTTTTACACATTTAATTTGGTAAAAATACATCAAAAAAAGATGAATTTACGTGTTCAAATTTTCAACTCAACTTTTTTGTTATTGTATACCGGGTAAAATTTATTTCTGATTAAGTTGCACACTCAATAAAAAAATATTTTGAATAGTTTAATTTCTGTT
This sequence comes from Culex pipiens pallens, assembly GCF_016801865.2. Classification (NCBI taxonomy): domain Eukaryota; kingdom Metazoa; phylum Arthropoda; class Insecta; order Diptera; family Culicidae; genus Culex; species Culex pipiens. The sequence continues at coordinate 194,818,618 of NC_068938.1, read as the reverse complement.
CGTTACATTTAAAAAAACAACTATAAAAATTCTCTTGCTGGAAATTTTCCCCTCCAAAAGCAATTTTTCACACCCGGAGATATTCATTAAACACTTCTTCCTTCTAACTTGTTTATACCACACTTTCAACACCAGGTTCCTTTTTTTTTCTCGCACCAGCTTTATCTAGCCATAACACGACCGCTCGCCGCTGTTTTTGCTCCTGCCACCATCCTTCACGGAATTCCATTTTTAGAACAAGTAAACGTCATTCCCACTCATCACTTGCACCGGCAAAATACACCTCTTTGGGACAACACAACTTCAACGGGACACCACCGACACCGACAGGGTACATTTTTCATGGAGTATTTTTTTCTCGGTTTTTGCTGTTTTCCTGTTTTTTAGCTGTCTGTCCAAGTTGCACAAATACAACAGAAAAAAATGATGAAGTACAAACCAGATATCACCTCTTCGTTAGTTTTGGGATGCACTGAAAAAAGTTTGCACTTTGAATTCTTGTTACAAAAGTTTATTCCATCAAAATTTCGCACAGTTTCGCTTCGTTTTTTTTGTGAAATCGTTTTTTAAAGTTATTTTTTTACAATTTGTAGTATACTTCTTCGAAATGAACCAGAAACTTACTTCAGTGTCCTTTCGATGAAATGTGGTGTGGTTCAGTTAGCACGAGAAATGACACCTTCCTTGGTCCCAAAAGAAATTCCCCGAACTAGAATGGAGCGAAAAAAAAACAAGTAACCGAGAAAAATAAAACTCTTTCCGTTCTTTTGGCGATTTTTTTCCCAGTCAGTGGTCCCAGTTGTTTATTTGGGATAAGGCGGAATAAAACAAAATTTATGCTTTCGCCAGTTCGAAGGTGAAAGGCGGTTCATTTTTCGCGGGGATTTTTCCTTCCCTTATCGTTAGGAAGGGCTTTTTGTTGTTGCTCCAACTCCAAAAAAAAGAAGGGGCTTCATTCCAGAGAGGAAAATTGGATGAACATATTTGGCTTTAGAGCTCGTGTCCTGGAATTCGAATGGGATTTTGCACCTTCCTGGGAAAAGCCCCCGCTCTGACAGGAACTGTTTGTATGGCTTTTCACTCGAGATTTGCACCTGTGAATAGTGAACAGGTTCGTGGAAGATGGTTTGCAAGGTTTTTGAATTCTGAGTAAAATATGATTTGACGTCGTCGGTATATTGAGTCAAAAACGTAGACTTATCAGAAAAGAGAAATTACACTACCAAAAAAGCAAGACGTTTTTATTAAACTACTTAAACTAAGAAAGCTTTTCATAAATATATATTTTTTCAAAGAAGTTTAAAGTAAAAGTACTTAAGCTTTTTTACAAAATACTTTATTTTTGAAAATTTTAAAAATATCATAATTTGCAAAACCGATATCAAACGACACAACTTTTTTTTTTGCGTCGTTTTATACTTAGGTTGCTATTTATACAAATTTGAATACTTCAAAAAAATACAGTATTCGTGATAATTTGAGTATTTTACACAAGAAATGTGAATGTTAAGAAAATCAATACACAATTTCAAATCGTCAGGTAAAATAATATTTTCGAAAAAAAAACTGAATTTTGTGGAATTTTCAGTATTACACACTCAAAACACAAATGTAGTCAAAATCTATACAAAATTTCACATCGTTGATACCGAAAATGCAAATTAATCAAATCTAATCTAACACAAACGCATCCAGTCCAATGAAAGCATGCTAGAAAGTCTTGTGATTAGATTACGCCCCAAGCACTTTTCTTGTCAATATTAATGATTGCAATACATCTGCGAACACTGTTAAAAATGTATTGCAAAAATTAAAGCGGCCAGCCCTACTGCGTTGTGTTTACCGCAAAGAGAATTCTGAGAACGAGAAGGAAGGATTCGTGGACATACCGTACCAAACGCTCCGGTTGATACCCAAAATGCAAATTAAGAACATTTCAGTATTTTCTTAACACTGGAACGCCCAACGCATGTCCAACTTACACGAACGCCCAAGCCTCCCAAAAGAGGTGCACTTCAACTTCAACTCGCTGGTTCTCGGTCATTACTCAACCAATTGGGACGATTCTTGTTTCCAGTGATTTGTTAGGATGTCTAGATGATTCTAGAACTTTGCAGAACTTAATTTGATCAAGTTTATAATTTCTGCGACCGAAAATATCGTTCCACCTTTTTTTAAAACGACTGCCTCCGCGGAATTTTTGGCGAATTTTTTTTTACACGCGAAAAAAAAAAGTTGGAACGATGTTTTTGATCACAAAAATTAGAGATTTGATAAAATTAAGTTCTGCAAAGTTCTAGAATCATCTAGACATCCTAACAAATCACTGGAAAGAAGAATCATCTTGATTGGTTGAGTTATGCTCGAGAACCATTGAGTTGAAGTTTCCGTTCCAACTGTTTTGGAGCCTTGGGCGTTGGAATGTTAAAAGAATAATATGATGTGGAAATTTTAGTATTTCACACTGAAAACAGTTATGTAGTGAAAGTATGTTCTAAAATTCGCATCGTTTGATACCCACATTGCAAATTTCGATTTTTTTAGTATTATTAAACAAATACGGTATTCTGTGAAAATTTGATGCAGTAAAAGCTCTTATAAATGTAAATGTTGAATTGCTCCGTGGACCACAGAAAATTTTATACAGCAAAAGCTCTTATGTAGAAAAATCAATACATTATTTCGCGTTTATAAATAATACAAACTTAAGTATTTTCGAAAAATATACGGTAGTCTATGGAAATTTTGATATTGCACAATAATTAAAATATGTGGTAAAATCTATACAACATTTCGTGTCGTTTGATACCCATATTACACATTTGGAAAATTTGAGCATCTTCGAAAAATATGGAATATTGTAAAATGTAAAGTACTGCACAATAAAATCCCTTATGTAGTGAAAATCAAAATAAAAAAAAATTAAAATTTCAATAACAAGCCATAGTCTAAACATTTGCATGCAAACAGTGTTTTAAAATGCATTTTACACTAGTTCGTTGATTTTCTATCATTAGTTTTCAAAAAAAAAATAAGATTCGATGAAAACAAAAAAAATAGCAAAAAAAAAACTTTTTGCGAAAATAAACATCGAACAATTTTCAAAAATTCGGATGATTTTTAAATCACCCCAATATGCAAAAAAAATGATTCTAAACGAAGAGGAATGCATTTTTTATTGATTTCAGCTGATGGCACTTAAGTTTCCGTTGAATTTTTGAAGTGTTTAGGATTTTTTTTTGTTTCCAACTCTGACAAAAGCTTTAAATAAAATTTATACAAGCCTAATTAAAAAAAAAGTTTTTAACGTTATTCGATTTTCTCTCAGAAGCTGTATCAAACAAAATTGAACAAATTAACAATCATTTTCTAGAAAACTATCCTATAAATCTTCTGAAATTTATGAAAAACTCTTTCTTCTAAAAATATATCAATATTGAAATAACAAACCATAGTTTTAACATTTGCATGGAAAAAGTGTTTTAAAATGTATTTTATACCTGCCCGGTTGTTTTGCAATCATTAGTTTTAAAAAATGTAAGATTTGACGAAAACAAAAATTTTAGCGAAAATTTTTTTTTCAAAAATTTTAAAGATTTTTAAATTAACCCTAACATGCTGAAAATGTTTCTAAACGCAGGGGAGTACATTTTAAATTGATTTCAGCTGATTGCACAAAAAATTTCATTGAAATTTTGAAATTTTTTGAACAAATTTTTTTTGCCCCCCCCCCCCCCCCCCCCCACCCCGATTTTTCGGGCCAACTTTGAAGGGGGGGGGAGACAAAAATTTTAAATAAAATTTGTATCAGCCATATTTTTTTATCATTAACAATGCGTGATTTCAATTTCAAATTTTTGCATCTTTTGACCATAGAAATATCTTGCAGTCTAATATTTTTGCAGAATATTTAAGAAGTCAGTGAGGCCGTTTCAAATATCTGTTGAAGCAAACAAATAAAAAAATATTTGAATGAAAAAAATGTTTTAAAATGCACTTTACAACTGCGCAGTTATTTTGCAATCATTGGTTTTCAAAATATCTAAGCATTGACGAATGTTTTTTTGCTGAAAAAAACATTTTACAGTACTGTTTAATGGAATTTTACAAAAAAAAATCTAAATATTTTTTATCGATCCCAGTGTTTATTTAATGCATGAAAATGCATTTCAAATTGTTTTTAGTTGATTTGAGTTCTAATTCCATTAAAATTTTAAAGCTTTTTGGAAAATATTGTTTTGCCATTGGGACTGATTTCGAAGGGGGGGCACTGATATTTTATTGTTTTCGTTTTTTTTTTTCATTATTTTTACTGAAAAAAATATTTATTTCAGTAAAACGGTTATTTCCCCGCTTTAGAATGGCGTCCGATTATTGATCAACTCAAAGACCAAAACTGTGTCGAAATGTAACATAGTACTGAACTGCATGGCAGAGCCTCGACCAGATGTGGAAAAATTATAATTTTAAAACTCAGAATTTTTTTTAACTATAACATATTCTAAATTATGACATTTCAGTTTAAAACCCAAAAAATCTTCCCCCAAAACTTACCTGTCGCATACGCCGGCTCGATCTCGTCCTCCGAGTGCATCTGCTGCATCATCGGCGGCACCATCGGAATCTGCACCGGAATCGGCAACGGCATCCGGTCGTAGTGCGAACACTCCACGTACTCCAACCCTCCCGCCTGACTGCCACCGTGCAAACTCGCCCCACATATCCCGCCACCACCCCCCATCACACTGTCCCTCCCTCCCATACCTCCTCCCATGCTCACCATCCCCATGCTGCCCATCATGCTGGCGGGGCCACCTCCCAAACCTCCGACCCCCATCCCGATGACCATCCCGAGCATACTGCCGCCCATGCTGCCCATTCCGGTGCCGATGCTTCCGGGGCCACCTCCGCCCATGCCTCCTCCTCCACCCCCGCCCGGACTGGAACCCGAGCCGGACCCGTGACCCGATCCGGAACCACCGGTCGAGCCCGGGCACGATCCGACCCGGCTCAGCGTCCGCGGCGTGTCCACCGACGACGTGGTCGTGGTCATGTAGTGGTGCGTGTGCGGATGCGGGTGCGGCACGGCGTAATCGCCGGTGTCCCGCAGGGAGGTCCCACGCGTCAGGGTGTTTCCGGCGGACTGGATCGACGGTTGCACCGCCCGGCAGATGATGTCCGACAGCTGGTTGGCCTTTAGGTTTCGATCGATTGGAAGAGTAAGTTAGAATTGAACAGCAGCAGCAGCAAACAAGCAGAAATCGTGAGAAATTGGGGTTAAAAAGCCATTGTTATAGTCCAGGGATAAATTGGGTGGCTGAAGGACGGAGATCTTGAGGAAGTTGGAGCTGGTGTTTGTGGTTTTTAAAGTGAATAATTTAAAAATCTTATGGACATTATACAGAATCAACGCTTTCTAAATGATTTTTTATCGCAAAATTCAACATTTTGATTGAGTTTTTGATTGAGATACATAATTATATCTTGTTGTTTCAGTATTCTCAATTGAGTGTTCAAAACGTCTTATGACATTTGCTAAATATATTGAAATTTAAACATGTTGATTATTTTCAACAAATTGCAATATCAATTATGTAAAAGTAAAGTACAAAAAATGCTTAAAAAATTCCTACATCTTGCTGAAACAGGTCTAAAAAATTGTTAGTACTAAAATTACGTTTACGTCCAAATTTGAACAGGCTATAACTTTTGTCAGTACACAGTACACAAAAAAGGAAACCAGCTGCGGGTCTGGGTGTAACAAAATGCAATATTTTATAAAATGTTATGTAACATTACACCCAGAAATATGTAGTTTATCACTATGCGAAAACTACTTCAACAAAATGTCAATGATTGTTGACAGAGTTTATGTCAGAACCCACTATAAAGAATAAATCCTGAGCTTTAACAAAAGTCCAGTAAACAAAATTTTCAGTTATTGCTTTTGGGTGTTTCAAATACCTCTGACTCAAAGCACTTTCTAGCTTTAAACTTAACTTTTTACTTAACTTTAACATTAAAAACAACCTAGAATAAAGAAAAATGTTTTTTTACCGTTCTAATTTTTTATAGAAATTCACTTCTTTTTATTTGTAATTTTTTTATTCCACATAAATCGAAGTTAAAAAAACATAATATGAAACCATCAAACCTTCCAAAATAAAACTTTTTCTCTTGTGTAGTTAAAGTCTTCAAAAAAAAAAGAATTATTAAATAGTAGTTTATGCAACAAGTTGCAAAAAGAAGATTTTTTCAGCACGAGTCGTACATTTATCCAACGAGGTTCACCGAGTTGGATAACTACGAAGAGTGCTGAAAAAATCAAGTTTTGCAACGAGTTCCATACAACATTTTTTGCAATCCCGAAAAACACCCATTGAGTGAAATTTTAAGTCAATTTTTTTTCATGTATTTTGTCAATAAATCGTTTAAATCAAAAAAAAATTGAAAAGTGTTACTTTTCGAAAAAAGTGCTGAAAAGTGTTGCTATTCAATTCTGTTATTTTTGGTACAGAAAAGTAGGCTATTTCGTCGTTCAAGAATGACAGGAAAAGTAAGTAGTTTCAGGACGGAATTGCAAAAAAAATGTTTTGCAATTTCGTTTTGAAAATACATACACAGTACAAAAAAGTCTAACTTTGTTATGTTGGAAAATGTTATTGTTGGATATTACCTTTTAATGTAATTTTACTTCAATTTAAGTGAAATATGTGAAATTACATTAAAAAAATATGTAAATTTTAAAATTTACATTTTTTATGTGTAATATAATATTTTTTGTGACAAAAAATCTGTCTACATTTCTAGATGTAGTTTTACTTTTCAACACTCGTTTCTGAAATTTATACCTCTCGGCGCTATATTGGTCGAGGTTACATTTATTTATATTTCCCTAAAGCAAAAGCAAATTTTCAATATTTTCGAGTTTAATGAAATGAGATGAAATTTCTCATAAATATTTTCTAGAATAAATAGTTTGCTGTTTTGAAAGAAATTCAAGAATTTTAACACGTCTTTAAAAAAAATTCTTGTTACAACATTTTAAACATTTTTTAAACCATATATGGCATTTTTGACGATATTTGTAGCATCTTAACTGTCAATTATTGGTTCTGAAACAATACTTGTAAAATTTAGAATGAGGGCAGCGAATGACTGCGATTACACGTTCAAAATTGACACTATTTTGTACTAGGTTAAATAAATTTTATTTTTCTGATCAGAATGGGATTTTTTCAACTAACACAGAGCTAACGGTGTAATTTTTACGTACTTTATATGTAATTTTACTTTAACTTTTGTGGACAAAGCGGAATTCACATAAGCAATAGAAATTTGCAAATTTTCGAAGAGGAATATTATTATTTTTTATTATTTTTTGAACACTAAATTTTGGTTTCGTTTAGAACAGGCACGAAAGTAAAAAAAAAAGTGTAAATTTGGAAGGTGTGATATTACCTCCTCTATTATGTAATATTACCTCAATTTTTAAAAGTGGTAAAACACTAGGTAATGGTTGAAATACACATCTTCAGAGGTAAAATGACACATTTTTCATGTATTATGTTTTTCTCCATAAAAATAAGTTTGAATCGGAAAATGGCTTGCTTTTACGGATTTTTCGGCCAATGCTTATCTGAGACCAGATAAAATGAGTTGCTACTTAATAAGTTTTCTGTGTTATTAATACAGCAATAAAAATATATCTGCAAATTTATAGCAATTATCTAGCCAAAATGGTTATTTAATGTGGAAAAAAATTGATTCGTGCTTCTAAATCGGTTTTATTCAAAGCTTAACTAGTAATAAAATTATTATTTTCTAGAAAAAAATCTAATTTCATGTGAATTTTTAGCAATATGTAACTTTTTAATTACGTACCGTAAACCGGGGTGACTTTGATAGGATTTCAATTTGTTTTTAGAATATTTTCCAACAGGTAAGGTTTTTCTCAAGATTATTATTTTTAAAACATGTACTGGGGTAGACCACACAAAGTCCATGCACTATTTTGGCAAAAAAGTTTTTTCAATCATGTTTAGAAAAAAAATTACGTTAAAAATTCTTAGTTTTGATTCCGGGGTGACTTTGATAGTCATAGTTTTTCATGTTTAAATCATATTTAAGATGTTCAAACTTTATTTGTCCGCTAAATGTACCATCACTAAAGTAGCTGATATAGTTTTAAAGAAAAAAAAATCAATGTTTATATTTATTTAACTAAGTTTATAAGCTTTTTAGCAAAATACATATAAATTTTAGGAAAAAGCACGATTCACAAGTTTTCACATTTTACATGAAATTTGTTCAACTGAAATTGCCTTTTAATTTGGAGATTTTTTTTTTAAATTGTGTTTCAAAAACACATATTATTTATTATTTACAAACTTTTTTAACCTTCTCCTAGTGGAAAATTGTCCAAAGAATCCGAAAATGCATTCCGATTTCCGATTAAAAATCATGTTCATTGAGAAAATCAAGACACTTTGAGAAGTTTAAAATTATGACTTTCATCAACATTTTCTTAACTTAATAGTTAACTAGCTTTTTAAACTTGTCAAAATTTTATGAAAAGTTCTTCTTGAGGTACTTTGAACACTTCTCTACCACGGTCAGTATGTTTCTAAACCATTCCTTACGTTTTTTAATTGTACTCTTCATTTTGCGGAAAAATCGCAAACCTTTCAAAGTCACCCCGGCTATCAAAGTCACCCCGTTTTACGGTAACCTCAAATGTATATGTATCATTTTGAAAGTTAATAAACAAATACACAAATATTGTGCTTTTTAAAATGAAACACAAAAAAACCATAGTAATGATCTTCTCGAAATAAATAATATAATTTGCACACTTTATGACTGAAATATGAACAAAAAGCACTTTTAAACATAAAAAAGTAAGCAGACATTGTGTGGCCTACCCCAGTATATTACTAATTGAAAATACATTTAAAAAAATAATTATAAATTCTTGGTGACAACTTTTTTTTAAGTTTTCTGTTTTGCACAATATTATTTCACAGAATTTTTTGCAAAGTAATGATTACAATATTTTTACTAGAGTGTAAAAACTTGAAAACTACACAAAATTATAATAAACACTAAAAAAACATCAATAAGAATTGTAACACAGTTTTGAAGTTTTTTTTTTAATTGTTTTTTTTTCAGATTTTTTTTAAATCAAACATAAACCTAGAGCTTTATAGGACGAATTTCGTCCAAATGAACTCAATTTTGTCATAGAATAGGAAGGATTCTATTCCTAACTTTGTTTCAAACTAAAAAAAGCATTATTTTCGTTTGGAAACGGATTTCACAAAATGTCCTCAAGATCTTCCAGAACCACTCGACCAGCTCCTCTTCCTGAGATCGCTTTACACTACTATAAAATGAAAAGAGTTTTCTTTTTGGAAACATATCACTCAAAATAATATGAGGTGTTATGGTGTGCATTGATTGTGTGGTGTGGTGGTCTGGGGAAGGATCATCTACCTGTGGACTATCAAGTGACTGTCTACGGGAGAACGTGCACACCGGAGTGCAGGGCAGATCCGGCGGCAGTTGCTCCAGAAACTGCGGACTGTGACAGGGACTGTGGCACGGACTGTCGCAGATTTGCTGCTGCTGCTGCTGCGGAATTGGAGGTGGCGGTGGCGAAGGTTCCGGCGGTGGAACCGCCACCACCTGCTGCTGCTGGGGACAACTGTTGAGACACTGCGTCGACTGCTGGTGCTGGGACTGGGCCAAACTGTACTGCTGCTGCTGCTGCTGTTGGTAACTTTGGGTTTGGTAGGGAAGTTGCTGCTGCTGCTGGGTGTTTCGCCGCGGAGACCGACCCCGGTCCACGGCCGTGGCACTCCAGTAGCCCCAGGCCATTGCTGCGGACGCTGCGACGTACTAGACGAGCAATTCTTCGATGGCACACACTTTTTACGGGCGAAACTTTGCCGCACTATCGTTTTTTCTTGTAACTTTCTCTGCTACGACAAAGTTTCTTTCAACGTGGTCCGAGGGGAAACTTTGCTCTTATCGAGAGTGTCTTTACGATACTGTAGATCTTATGACCTAGCTCTGAAATGAGACAAAGTTGGGCGTGGTTGGTTTACTTGGGGGACAATGGCAAAAAGTGAATTGGCTCCCGTGAGGTTGTGAATCTTTTGGTTGAAAATTAGGGATTCCTTTACTGTTAATATTTTATGAAAAATAAAAAATAGTTAATTAATAAGATGGTGTACCTTCCACATTGAAAATAATTTCTGAATAAATTTGTTTAAAAATTTTTTCTCTTGTTTTTGGGAACACTCAAAATAAATAGTTTAAAACCAATATTCGAGGGAAAAAAAAGTCAAAGTAGTTATGTCACAGACATAACCGGAATGGCGTAGACTACGTAAAGTTTTGATATGTGAACCATTTCTTAATTTTGATGAATTAGCTAGACACTTGAAATACATTAACGGAATAAGATCGTGAATGCGATCGGTAAATTCAATCGGGCCGTGTACGTACCGGTTGTTGAAACAGAATTTATATACGATTCGAATTGACTTTTACTAGAAAGAGATGGCAAATCTAATGCGAACAAAACCGCAGCTATCATGTAAACATACTTTGAATGTGTTGATAAATCTTTGACTAGACAACATCGAATGGAGGAAGGAAAGAGAAGAACGAAAAACTATTTTTTCGCGAACCGAATGAATGTTTGGTAGCACAATGAGGGGGAGGGAGAGGGGTTGGGGGCGAGAGCAGCCTCAGAAAGCTGTGCAGACCGTCGCCCCCGAAAACCAAAATTTGTTCCAGAAATTTAAACTGTAATTATTCATTGCGCTGCCTCGCCCCGGGTGGGACGAGGGACGGGGAGTGAGGCAACTCCAAAGAGTTGGGAAGTTTAACAACTAGAATTTGGAAGTTTCACAACCACGGCTTGACCCACGAGAGGCAACTTTTCGGCGAGAAGGCAGCAGGCGCGCGCCTCATCTTGTTGCTGCCGCGTCCCGGGTGGGACGATCCAAACGGTCCGGCCATCGAGAGGCAACTGGCTGACGATGACGACGAGAAGGCGATGCGCACTTCTTTTGCAGTTCTGGTCCCTCTCTCTCCTGCTGCTGCTGCTCTGGGCTGAGCTTTCCTGCTGCTGCTGCCGGTCCGACGTCTGAGACGTGAATGATAGAATGGGCTGAGCGCGCGTTCTTATAAATGATTTCGGTCTGCTACTTCCCCTCCTTTTTCGCGACCGACACTCGGCGCGTTACTCGGATGATTTTCCCCTCAAAATAGGTACTTGACATTCCCGTCCGTGAGTGGGAAGCGCTCATTTTGCTTGCAAAATCTCTGCATTTTGAAAACATTTTAAAACATTCAATTGTTTCAATAGTTAAACTATTTTGCCAACAATGAAAGTTTTATAGCAAATTGCTGAATAATTTTCGAATCGAATGGCACATAAATCGTGTCGATTCGATTAGAGGGAAGGAAGATATAGGGTAATTCTCTACCAACTCACACGAAATCGGGAAAAGTTGCCCCGACCCCTCTTCGATTTGCGTGAAACTTTGTTCTAAGGGGTAACTTTTGTCCCTGATCACGAATCCGAGGTCCGTTTTTTGATATCTCGTGACGGAGGGGCGGTACGACCCCTTCCATTTTTGAACATGCAAAAAAAGAGGTGATTTTCAATAATTTGCAGCCTAAAACGGTGATGAGATAGAAATTTGGTGTCAAAGGGACTTTTATGTAAAATTAGACGCCCGATTTGATGGCGTACTCAGAATTCCGAAAAAACGTATTTTTCATCGAAAAAAACATTAAAAAAGTTTTAAAAATTCTCCCATTTTCCGTTACTCAACTGTAAAAAATTTTGGAACATGTCATTTTATGGGAAATTTAATGTACTTTTTGAATCTACATAGACCCAGAAGGGTCATTTTTTCATTTAGAACAAAATTTTTCATTTTAAAATTTCGTGTTTTTTCTAACTTTGCAGGGTTATTTTTTAGAGTGTAACAATGTTCTACAAAGTTGTAGAGCAGACAATTACAAAAATTTTGATATATAGACATAAGGGGTTTGCTTATAAACATCACGAGTTATCGCGATTTTACGAAAAAAAGTTTTGAAAAAGTTACTTTTTGCGTTTCTTTTTGTTTCGTCGTCCGTGTCTGTCGCGGGTGACCATGAACGGCCATGATCGATGACGACCAACTTTTTCAAAACTTTTTTTCGTAAAATCGCGATAACTCGTGATGTTTATAAGCAAACCCCTTATGTCTATATATCAAAATTTTTGTAATTGTCTGCTCTATAACTTTGTAGAACATTGTTACACTCTAAAAAATAACCCTGCAAAGTTAGAAAAAACACGAAATTTTAAAATGAAAAATTTTGTTCTAAATGAAAAAATGACCCTTCTGGGTCTATGTAGATTCGAAAAGTACATTAAATTTCCCATAAAATGACATGTTCCAAAATTTTTTACAGTTGAGTAACGGAAAATGGGAGAATTTTTAAAACTTTTTTAATGTTTTTTTCGATGAAAAATACGTTTTTTCGGAATTCTGAGTACGCCATCAAATCGGGCGTCTAATTTTACATAAAAGTCCCTTTGACACCAAATTTCTATCTCATCACCGTTTTAGGCTGCAAATTATTGAAAATCACCTCTTTTTTCGCATGTTCAAATATGGAAGGGGTCGTACCGCCCCTCCGTCACGAGATATCAAAAAACGGACCTCGGATTCGTGATCAGGGACAAAAGTTACCCCTTAGAACAAAGTTTCACGCAAATCGAAGAGGGGTCGGGGCAACTGCTGTGTGAGTTGGCGGAGAATTACCCTATAAGCGTTTGACGGATGACGCAGTAATCCAGGGCCTTCGGCCCGGGTTTTTTGGAATGACACCCCAGTACCTTCGACAAAGACGTAAGTCTACGTCAATATTTGCTTAACCCAAAATGATACAATTGAAATTTAAAGTTAAACAAGAAAAAATGACGTCAATGCAATGTTAAAAACATACAAAAAATTCCGTAAATTAAATTGAAACCTATAACCCTCTCTAAAAAACAACATCAGTTTAAAAAAAACCTTTGCCTTTTATTAATGTCTTATGCAAACGAAAACTTATTGACGAATCAAAGAATCTTTTTTCAAATAGTTGATTTCAACAAAAAAATATATTGCCCAAAATACGTAAAAAAAAAGATTCTAACGAATAGACACCTATTTCAATAAAAATAGTTTTTGATTTGACAATTTTCTACGAAATTCAGTGATTTTATGAAATATTAGTTTTTATGTAAATAAAAAGTTTCAGTCCGAGATTGGTGCGCTGGAAGTGGGGACGCGAAGTCGTGATTATTCAGGTTAATTTTTTGGTGTACTTTTGTGTCGCTATTCGTATGGAGTGAGTGATTGTGGTAATCGAATAATAGCATCATTGGTGCGCTGGAAGTGGGGACGCGAAGTCGTGATTATTCAGGTTATTTTTTTTGTGTGCTTTTGTGTCGCTATTCGTGTGGGGTGAGTGATTGTGGTAATCGAATAATAGCATGACTTACTGAATAGTTTGTGTCTTGAGCGTAATTTTCGTTGAGTAATTGGTGTTTTTTGTGATTTTTTTTTTTTGTGATTTTAATTAATTGTTTTGTGATTTCCTATCCTATATCATCGTTGATCGGAAGGCACGGCGTCGGGTAAATTGTGTATATTTTTTTCGAATAAGGTTTTATTTTTTATGGTGAAAAAGCCATTTCTATATAATGATCGAAAGACGCACTGACATTTTGGATTAATTAATAGTGGAGCGAAATAATTGTGTGTGAGTGACTTTGTTTGTTAACCAGAAAGACCTTCCCATAGCATCGTTGCTCGGAAGGCTCGCCGACGGGTCTGTTATGAAAGTCCTCCCCATAGCGTCGTAGCTCGGGAGGCATCGAAAAGCCAATACCTTATCCTACTAACCCAAAAAATATTAATCACGTGATGCTTGAAGGAGATGCTGTGGATTCAACGGTCTCAAGCGGTATCAACAAGTATATAGCGAAAAACTATGTGCTTGATGAGTCTGCAACTTCAACTATCGGACTAACATTCCTCCCTTTCGTTGAACTGCAGGCTTCTTGGGAGGGCGCCGGTATTGACTAATAAAGTAGGGATCTTCAGAGGTTAAACAGTGAACGGATGGTTGGCTCCCACTGATCATTTTTGATTCATTGTTTAACTTCAGCTGATCCGTCAATAACGGATTAGCAGCTCATTGGCAGTCAACCATGCTCATGCTCATGCTCATGCTCATAAAAAGTTTCAGTCCGATATAAAAAATATTTGACTGAAACTTTTTGTGCACGAAGCCATTTTTCATCACAAGTTCTGCCATACAAACCTCCATACAATTTTGACAGCTGGTATGTAAATAAGCAATTCTCTACGAAATCGGTCTTTTTTCATAATTTTAATTTCTGTATTTACAATTCTATTACAACCAACCATTTTGTAACGTCGTTATATTAGCAACTATTGGTTCGATTTACAATGCAAAAATATGAAACGTTCGTAAAATTTTCTGATCTTTTAAAAAAAAATGTTTTTATTTTTTTTTAATCAAGACCAACATTTCAAAAGGCCCAAACATTCAATATTACGCACTTTAGGAATGTTAGTATTGATTCAGAAAATTTAAAAGTATTTTTATCGAAAAGATCAGAAAATTTCACGAATTTTTCATATGTTAACATTGAAAATCAAACTAACATGGGCACCAGCTCAAAAAAAATGAATAACTGCGACTATTTTCAAAAAAAGTTACCTAAAAATGGCTATAACTCGAAAACGGTGCACTTTATCAAAATTTCACTGAAGTACTTTTTGATTGCAAATTTGATTTTACATTGAAAAATTAAGTTGAAGAATTTTTGCGACCGATATTTCGATTTTTAGATAAAACAGTATTGATTCAAAAATTCATAACTCAGTCAAAGATTTTTTGCACATTCTGGAAATTAATGAAAAGTTGGCATTTGATGTTCCCTAAAACATATCAGAAAATAAAAAAATATATATATATTTTTTGCAAATCAAATTTAAGTGACAAAAAGTGAAATTAAAAATCATAATTTTTTTACCGTATATCATTTTCTTCAGTGTAATCCTTATCCATACATACAACTTTGCCAAAGACTGGTGTCAAAAAATCCTTCAAAAGATACAGATTTTTGAATTTTCATATGTCATTTTTGTATAGAAAGCTGTCAAATTTGTATGGAAAATTATATGGACAAACTAATGATGCAAAATGGCTTCTTTGGGCTTACCGAAGGCACCAAAAAAGTTTCAGCCGGATTAAAAAATACAAAAAAAAATCGAATGACCGAAATCTCAGAGAATTGCTGAAATATTCAAAAATCTGTATCTTGGGAAGAGATTTTTTAATCGATTTGATGTCTTCAGCAAAGTTGTAGTGCGAGTTGATGACAATACAGAGAGCAACTCAGTTTTAGAAATACATTTTTTATTATTTGTTGAACAAAAAAACTTTTTTTTTATTTTTTTTCTATTTATTTTTTTTTATTCAACGCTCCCAAACATTTATTCTATTTCAAAAATATTGAAAATGTACCTCCTAAAAACTACAAAAAAAAACATTTCAAAAAGCAGAAACAAATAAACAATAGTAAGTTACTAACCATTTTGAATCGATCAATTCAGCATTTTCAGTCAAAGCCATTTGAAGGTTAATTTCAGGCAAAAATAAACATAGTTTTGACCTAAAAAAGTGTCAGTATGGGTTAACTAGCAGAGACACATTTGCCACATCATTAATTTTCAATCTTTCTAAATGTTCTTTTCTTTTAAATTGATTTTAATTCAGAAAATCTTAATGATTTAGGTGTTATCCAATTAGTCTTGATTTTTCACGATATCTTGAAATGGTCCAATTTTTAATGTTAAAATATGAAATTCTCAATCTATCGAATGAAAATATTTCCAAAATTTCAATATGAAGTGCTGAAAAAAGAATATTTTTTGGCTCTTTTGCAATGTTGACATGATTTATAATTTTTCAAATATTTTTAATCTGAAAATTGAATTTTATACAAAAAAACAGTTTTTATTAACATTAACACACATAGACACTATCCAACAAAAAACACAAATATACGTATTTTAACCTAAAATTTACCATCAAATGGCTATAACCTGAAAACGGTACACTTGATCGAAAAAATATTTAGTTATTTCGCGATTTTTTTATTTTGATTTTTTGAAATTTGATTTTAATTTTAAAAATGAATGTAAAAATGACAAAATTTCAAAAGCCTCAGTATTTTAAAAAATAAACTATTTGAGAAAAAAAACTTGCAAACTTTTCTGTGGCTCAAAATTTTTCCTTTTTGGTCCCCTAAACCAAATCAATAAGCAAAAAAATATTTTTGTAAATTTCACTTTATGTGAATAAAACTCTTTTTATTTCAAAATACATATTTTTAAATATTTTCATATTATTTTATATTCACAGCTGCCAAAATGTCATCTTGAATCATAGGAATGCACCACAAAAATATTGAGCTAAGCCTACAAATACAAAATTTGAAATAAATTTATATTTTCCTAGCGAATTGCTCTTTTAACACTGGAACGCCCAACGCATGTCCAACTTACACGGACGCCCAAGCCTCCCAAAAAAGTTGGAACGGTAACTTCAACTCGCTGGTTCTCGGGCATAACTCAACCAATCGGGACGATTCTTGTTTCCAGTAATTTGTAAGAATGTCTAGATGATCCTAGAACTTTGCAGAACTTAATTTGATCAAATCTGTAATTTCTGCGAACGAAAACATCGTTCCAACTTTTTTCAAAACGACTGCCTCCGCGGAATTTTTGGCGATTTTTTTTTATACGCGAAAAAAAAAGTTGGAACGATGTTTTTGATCGCAAAAATTACAGATTTGATCAAATTAAGTTCTGCAAAGTTCTAGAATCATCTAGACATCCTAACAAATCACAGGAAAGAAGAATCATCTTGATCGGTTGAGTTATGCCCGAGTTCCATTGAGTTGAAGTTACCGTTCCAACTTTTTTGGAGCCTTGGGCGTTGGAATGTTAAGAAAAAAAAATCAAGGTTTACCAGGGTCGAGGAAGAGACAAAAAGTTTACAAAAGCTAAGTATGTATCAAAACTATAAATTGTACTGCACTTTTTTTTTTTTTTCTTTTTTTTTGGGAGGGTGGTCCAGCCGCACATCGTTGATGTTGAAACCTCTAAACTGGGCCCTCGTCCTGTCACGTCCGTCAGTAGTCTTGTCGTACATTACAACTAGAATCAGATCTGCCAATGAATTAGTACACTTCGACCAAATAAACACTGACGCTGTATGGATCTGACTCTAGAATAAATGCACAGTTGTGTGTTATTCATAAGTCCAACTAATTCAATTATTCATTTAAGTCCAAATATTCATTTGCTAACTACTTTGGATTGAATATCTAAATTTTAATCTAAAATCCTCTAAACTTAATGTTCAAAACTAAACGTTCCTTTAACTGTTGCAGTACTACTTCTATCAAAAAACAATAAAAATTTGTGAACTGATATACAAATAGGATAGAATCCGCGATTTGAAAAAGAAATGACCATTTACGTCAAAAGATTCGTAGTTCCTCGATTCGCAACAATGGTCGATACAACCATAATCCGAAAACCGTTAGTTCAACAGATCAACGAATTTTGTCCGATATCATTACATTATTGATTGATCGAGACTCTATGGACAATTTGACATAAAAGAATGCCTAGTATTCTACATCAATCAAAGTTCATTGACAGCATTACTCTAACTTAACAATTGCAACTAAATCCCACATTGTGATAGTGAAAAAGTCACAGAAGCAGCGGTGTCTTGTGCAATTGTGATATTTTCACTATCGGAGAACTACCTAGTTCACGAAGACAGCTTATCGGTCAACGCTTAAGCCCTGGGGCTGCGGCAAAGCGAGTTCTCGTAGCATGAAGTGGTGTCCATAGTGCTTATAAAAAATAATGTATGCCCAAATTTTAACTAATGCACTAGGATCAAATCATGCCCCTTGACTTTACAAGGCCCAGGGATAAATTGTACTGCACTTTTTTCACAAACGAAAGAAACTTATTGAAAACGTGATTACAGTTCAGCTATTAAACAATTTTTTTTTTGCGTAAAAAATGAATTAATTTATCAAAAAATCATAAGAACAATTGTTTGAAAGAAGTTAAAAACTTAAAAATGTATAAATTAAATAGGAAACCCAACATAATCGAAGCCTTACTATAGGCAACTTTAAAAAAATATTTAAAAAAAATCTTGATTTCAACCCTTTTACAGAAAGAACAAAAATACTAAACACCTATAAATTAAAAAGAATATTATTCGACATAAGGTCTAAACATTTTTAAAGAAAAAAAAATGGTCTGACCTGAAGTGAGAAATAAAGCGTTGAAGAATTAAATAGAATTAATATGGTAATAGAATGAAGTTTTAGTAAGAACTTAATTTGAATAAGAGCCTTATGTTGTAATCCAAAAATTCAAAAATAACTCTGTGATAAAAAAGAAAATTTAAAAAGAGAATGCATATCCGTCTAATCTAATGTCTCTTTCAGGAGGAGAAATGAAACCAAATGAAGTGGAACTTTGTTCTCATGAATATTTCTATTCTAAAGAACAAATCCAGAGTTTTTTTTTTAAAAAAAAAGGTCCTATAAACTATTATGTTTCATATGTTTATAGGGCCTTTTCAAATAAAACTCTGGAAATTCTCTAAAATCATATGGTCTTAAGAATCCTTCATTAAGAAAATACATCACACGATATCTCTCTGATCCAACGCAATTAACCGAAGCAGTCAAGACTAAACAAGTTAACACCCCGGCACCGTAAAGATTCATCAACCCCAACTGAGCCAGAAAAACGCCCACCAACAACGATGGAAACCGGAGATAGCTTTTCTTTTCATTGCCATTTCAGCCCACCCCCACCCAAAACTCATTATCTACCCCCTCCCACCCTTAAAACACACTTCCCCACATTTCACTCAAACTAGCGCTAATAATGTTTACTTTACAGTTTTCCCACAGAGACTTGACGACGACGACTACGATTTTCGCGAAAACGCGCGGCTTTGGTTGGTTATAATTTTGGCGCTTTTGGTTAACTTATGGTTCTTATTTGGATTTGCTCACAAAGTGTGTCGTAAAGCTTCGTCGTCTGGCGTCTTGAAATCCAACACCCATAGTTGAATCCAGCCGCGAAAACGCCCGCCGCGGCGTTAAAAAGCTAATATTTGCACTCGTTTAATCAAAAGTTGGCAGTTTGAGGGATTGCGATAGTTTTGTTTGGAGTAGTTTTGCAAAAATGGCTGAAAAATTTAAGAGTCAAGAGATTTTAATTTATTTTTTTATAAAATAAATCGAAATGTTATAAATAAAAAGCAAATAATATTTTCTGCACTCCTGCAACAATTTGAAGCACTTTTTCCCTCCACAAAATCCCATGAGCAGAAAAAAGATCTTCCTGAATAGACCAGAAATTTGTGTACACTAACGAGCGTTCAAGGAGCTCAATTCAAAAGAGATAACTCTCCCTCCCTCCCTCACCTCCCCCAACTCTCTCTGGTTGTGGGGTATATTACCGCCGAGGTCGATGAACTTGGCTTCTTTTCTTCGAAGCTTTTCATCAGGACGAACCCCCAGGTGAAATATCCCACACCCTCTTAGAGCAGACTAGAGACCGAGTAGGAGCATGACGAGACTTTAAGGGTGTAAATTCAGCATCATTTTCGCCCACCCCCTTAGACGCCCTCCAGAGTTCTATGAATAGATGAGCTTTTCAGGGCAAGCTTTGCTGCCGATTCTCCTTCTCCTGGAAGGGAACAAATGAGGTCAGTGGCCCCACGCAGAAACAGGAACTTGGGAAGATTCAGAAACAGAATCGCTTTTCATCATATTCTCAAAGCAGATATAATTTTGCAAAAATGTTACCACACACTAACATCACTCGACCTCCACGGAATTTATTTTCTCAAAATTCGAGAGTTGGAGATAGACGAGTTTTGTCAAGGTGAATCGATAGAGCGTCGAAAATCGATGCAGTGTGATTTTTTGACGATTTTTCCGATGAAAATTCATGCTGAATCTTAATATTTACGAAGATGGAAATGACGTCCAGCCATTAAGTAAAATCTTTAGTAAGAAAGGCAAAAAAACATATAACGTTTAAGATTCAAATGAAATAATAACGAAATTCTACTTTACTAATTTTAACTTTTAAAATCCTTGAAAAAATGGACTACCAAAATTATAGCAGTTCAATAGTGCCAATAATGGAAAGTTGAAAAATGTGCATTGTTTTGATTTGAAGAAAACGCTATGAAGTTCAAATAATTTTAGTTTAGTAAAAAAAATATGGCTGCTATTTCGCAATTTTCAGATCTTTTTCATTGAAATAACTTCAAAATTAAATCCAAATATAAAAAATTAGTTGTTTTAGCCCTTTTCAAAAGATACTCTTGATCCTAAAATTGTATTATTTTAATTGAAAAGAACAGAAAAATTTATCAAAAGTATCATTTTTTAACATCGAATATCGAACCAATAGTTTTCGAGATACCGCGAGCTGAAAACTTAAAGGGTAATGTGATAAATCCGAGGAAAACAATTTTTTAACAAAATTTTAACTTTCAATAAATGGCAGTATCTCAGCGACTAGCAATCTGACCAACAATATCAAAACCAGAAAAAGCAGGAAATTTTAAAAGATTTTAAAATATTTCAGCAGGGGTGCTTTTCCCTCATGAAAACCCTATTGAAGCTTCGATTTTTTGTTCCCAGATCTAGAAAAAGATAATCAGAAACATTATGAAACAGCGAGAACAAAATTTTAGTGTATTTAAAAAAAATATCTTTATAGATTTAATAAATTTAATAACCTTGATAAGTTTGATAAATTAAACTTAATTAATTTCATAAATTCGATAAACTTGAAATTTTTTATGAATTTCATAAATTTCATAAATTTTATAAATTTTATAAATTTTATAAATTTTATAAATTTTATAAATTTCATAAATTTTATAAATTTCATTAATTTCAAAAAATTTCATAAATTTCATAAATTTTATAAATTTCATAAATTTCAAGAATTTTAAAAATTTCATAAATTTTATAAATTTCATAAATTTTATAAATTTCATAAATTCTATAAATTTTATAAGTTTTATAAATTTCATGAATTTTATAAATTTCATAAATTCTATAAATTTTATAAGTTTTATAAATTTCATAAATTTTATAAATTTCATGAATTTCATAAATTTCATAAATTTCATAAATTTCATAAATTTCATAAATTTCATAAATTTCATAAATTTCATAAATTTCATAAATTCTATAAATCTCATTAGTTTTATAAATTTTATAAATTTCATAAATTTCATAAATTTCATAAATTTCATAAATTTCAAAAATTTCATAAATTTCATAAATTTCATAAATTTTATAAATTTCATAAATTTCACCAGA
This sequence comes from Culex pipiens pallens, assembly GCF_016801865.2. Lineage (NCBI taxonomy): Eukaryota > Metazoa > Arthropoda > Insecta > Diptera > Culicidae > Culex > Culex pipiens. The sequence goes on along the minus strand of NC_068938.1, from coordinate 194,797,065 downwards.
AAATTTATTTAATTTATTTTTACTTAATTTTATAAATTTTATAAATTTGATAAATTTTATAAATTTTATAAATTTTATAAATTTTATAAATTTTATAAATTTTATAAATTTTATAAATTTTATAAATTTTATAAATTTTATAAATTTTATAAATTTTATAAATTTTATAAATTTTATAAATTTTATAAATTTTATAAATTTTATAAATTTTATAAATTTTATAAATTTTATAAATTTTATAAATTTTATAAATTTTATAAATTTTATAAATTTTATAAATTTTATAAATTTTATAAATTTTATAAATTTTATAAATTTTATAAATTTTATAAATTTTATAAATTTTATAAATTTTATAAATTTTATAAATTTTATAAATTTTATAAATTTTATAAATTTTATAAATTTTATAAGTTTTATAAATTTTATAAATTTTATAAATTTTATAAATTTTATAAATTTTATAAATTTTATAAATTTTATTATTATTATTAGTTTTATTAAAGACACTTTACCATTGCAATGGCATTCGTGTCGTATAAATTTTATAAATTTTATAAATTTTATAAATTTTATAAATTTTATAAATTTTATAAATTTTATAAATTTTATAAATTTTATAAATTTTATAAATTTTATAAATTTTTATAATTTTATAAATTTTATAAATTTTATAAATTTTATAAATTTTATAAATTTTATAAATTTTATAAATTGTATAAATTTTATAAATTTTATAAATTTTTTAAATTTTATAAATTTTATAAATTTTATAAATTTCATAAATTGTATACATTTTATAAATTTCATTTTTTCATAAATTTCATAAATTTCATGTATTTCGTAAATTTCTTAAATTTCATAAATTTCATAAATTTCATAAATTTCAAAAATTTCATAAATTTCAAAAATTTCAAAAATTTCATAAATTTCATAAATTTCATAAATTTCATAAATTTCATAAATTTCATAAATTTCATAAATTTCATAAATTTCATAAATTTCATAAATTTCATAAATTTCATAAATTTCATAAATTTCATAAATTTCATAAATTTCATAAATTTCATAAATTTCATAAATTTCATAAATTTAATAAATTTCATAAATTTCATAAATTTCATAAATTTCATAAATTTCACAAATTTCATAAACTTAAAAAAAATCATAAATTTAAAAAAATGATAAATTTTATAAATTTAAAAAAAATGATAAATTTTATAAATTTAAAAAAAATGATAAATTTTATAAATTTAAAAAAACTGATAAATTTTCTAAATTTCATAAATTTTAAAATTTTCATAAATTTTAAAAAATTCATAAATTTTAAAAATTTGATTATTTTTCTAAATTTCATTAATTTTATAACTTCATAAATTCCAAAAATTTCCAAAAAAAATCATAAATTCAAGAATTTCAAAATTAATAAATTTGATAAATTTTATTCAAGGCATGAATGCCACAAAAGTGGTAAAATGTCTTTAATAAAAAAAAATATGTATTTATTAAATTTATGAATCCTGATAAATTTATTTAATTTATTGATCTTTTTTTTATAAGGCTGCTACAAATTTTATTTTAAGTTTTTGTCACCCAAAAGTTTGCCTGAGAAATAGAAGGGCAAATTTTTTTTTAAAAAAAGCCTCAAAATTTCAATGGAAATTCAAGTGCAATCAGCCGAAATTAATTTAAAATGCATTCCCCTGCGTTTAGAATCAATGTTCGACTTGATTTAAATTTTAGAAAATTTTCAGTGAACAGCACCGCAAAAAGTTTTTTTTTGTTTTCGTCAAATCTTCATTTTTTTTTTTAATTTTATGATTGCAAAACAACTGAACTAGTCTTGTGACTGCCCATAATATGTATCTCTGCAAACTGTAACAAAACTAAATAAACGTGTTTAAAAAAATAACTAGTGTACAATGCATTTTAAAACACTTTTTGCATTCAAATGTTGAGACTATGGCTTGTTATTTCATGCATATTTAAAAAAAATCCTAAATATATTTATTTTAAATCGAGTATTGACAATTTTCATAAACACAAAAATAATAAAATAAACCTAAAAAATACTTCAAAAATGTAAGCACATTGATTCAGAGTAGAAAAATAAAAAAATAGTATTTGAAAAATAACCTGAAGCTTGATAACACTTATAATCTCAATGTTTTTTTTTATAATTAAAATAACAATTTGCAATCATATATTTGATGATACTTCGTTTCAACCAGAAAAGAAAATATTAATATTAAATCAAAGAACGCTTAAAACATCTTAACTGTTATTGTTCTTTTAAAGAATTTAGACAAATATCTAGGAATTCGTTTAACAAAATGTGTTCCCAGGCAGACGTCAATAACAAATTTCATGCCATTTCAATAACAAAAACTGTTAAAATAACAAAAAGTGTTATGAAATCTTCTTGAAAAATCCATTTTTGCATAAGGGTTTAATAACAGTTCATGTTATCATAACAAAATTTGTTTTTGGTCCAATATTGGTTGAAAGCCAAAACTACTTTGGAATAACATTTTTTGTTATGGAAGAATAACTCCAACTGTTATTGGGATGATCGGATTAGTTGATAAAATAACAAAAAATAATAACAAAGATTTGTTCGAAGAATAACCAAAAATGTGATTAGTCTATTATTACAATAACAATCCAATAACAAAAAAATCATAACGACGAATAACAAATCCTGTTATAAATAACATAAAATGTTATTGGCCCAGTATTATCAAATATCAAAAAATGTTATTCCCAATATATTTCCGTCTGCTCGGGTTTACCAAATTTCCTTAAAAATTCTGTAAATTTTGATATTGAACTTTTGAATTATTGTTGATTAATCTAGTTGTCAGTATTTAACTGCTTTAATTTTTAATTTTTAGTTTTTTTTTTCAAATTGACTGTTTAAATAATCATTTTATACCTATTTTGAAAATCGTAAAAACATTTTTTTTTTTAAATCAGTATTTTGTGAAATTTTAGGAGTATTCATATTTTAAACCTTCTACATTTTTAAAGAGTTTGTTTTTCGCTTAATCTTTTTTTTCGTAAAAAATATTTCTTTTTTAAACCATTTCTAATTATATAATCAGATAGGCCAACCAGTGTAATAAAAAAAACAGCTATAATCTCTGAACTCTGAAAAGTGGAGATAGACTATGACGTATTTTTTAATTTCTCCTTAAAAATCATGCGTCTCCATCAAATTCAACTGAAAAATGAGATCACAAGTCTCCATTGAATTGCATCGCCCTCACATAACCTCAAACAATGCAACGTGAAATTCCTTCAGCTTAACTTGGATGGTTTCGAACCCTCGCAAATCAAAACCCATCCACGTGTGGTTACCTCAAGTCCAAGGTACTAGGACACGACGCACAGAGGACATTCCGCAGTGGAATCGTCAGTTCTTTGCCAATGAGCTTGAGCTTGAAAAAATGACGGTTGAAAATGACGAGGACGAAAAAAAAAGGAGGAAAAGCAGCGTTAAGGTTTGCCAGGACACCAAAGTCGACGGCGATAAAGTGCGCTTAACGTACACACGTGTGCAGCACACATACAGGCACCGAACACACACACACGTACAACCTTGTTTATGAATAGAGATGTCGTCGTCGGCGTTGTTGTTGAATGCACCACTTTTGTATGGAGGCCCCCGTGACTCCACTTTTAGAGCGTTGTTGAGGAGGATCGAGCATTGGTTGGCACTAGGACACATACATGGACGAACACACACACATACACAAGGACGAGGACGAGGCCAAACTGTGCAAAGTATAAATAAACAACCTTTAAGCCGGGCTGGAGAGCTCGCTGGTACTTTTGAACACATTTTCCCCCCTCTCCTCCTTTTCCCCAAACTAGAGCAGCAGCAGTTGAGTGCACTAACAGTTTGTATGTGTGCACGTGTATGTGTGTGTTTTATAGTGGCGAAAAAGGTAAAAGGACGGTAAAAAATTATATGAGTACTACATGGTACAGAGAGAGAGAGGGAGAAAGAACGAGGAAAAGCAAGCAGGGTAGGATTTTTGCACCATTATTGTCGACCTAGAATATCCTGGAGAAGGATCAAGCTCAAACCTTGGGCAGGGAGACAGAACGTGGTGGTGACCTCCACACTACACTGTGCTGGCATTGCAGCACACTGTTGTTCTAGTGTTCTGTTTTGTAGGGGAGACTTGACTGAATAATATATCGTTTATAATTTCTTATACAATTTTGCATCAATTATATCTAAACAATTCGTGCAGTATTTCACAATTCTTGAAAGCAGTTGAAAAGGCCTGAAACCTGATCTAAACCAGATAAGGCCATGACAAAATTTTTTTATATATTTTTCAAAAAAAAATTCAGAGTTTTACTAAATATCGAAATTCATGCCTGATTTCCAAAGTTTGTGGAATCTCACAAAAAATGCAGAATATAAATTAATTATTGAAAATATATTTTTTATAAAAGTTTACCTCTTTAACCGATCGGTGGTCCCAAAATTGAAAATGTGTAAAAAGCTTCTTCATTTGATTAAAATGACAATATAGGTACCTATTCCAAATAGTTGATTGAACAAGTTGTCAATGAAAATTTTAATTCTAATCAATAAAACTTTTTGGCTCCCTTTATTTAAAAAAAAATTGAAGACAAAAACTTGCAATGGCCTAAATGCTTTTAAATTGAATAAATTTTATCCTGATTTTGTTTAATCATATTCTTTTTTGTTTCATTATGATTAAAGTTTTTGTATTTTTTTTTATTCTTTTCATAAAACTTTTTTTTTTGATTATATTATTTTAATCTGCATGTTTTTTTTTTCAATTCAATTATGTCAATTTAATCTTTTTGGATATAAATCTTCTAAACTTGACTGCTTTGAATTTAATTACTTTGAATTTGCTTTATTTCAATTTGGATTATTTTCAAAAGAATTTCTTTCTAGTTAGATCTTTTCTTCCTTTGCATTAATTGATTATTTTATAAATTATTTTTAGTTTCTATTATTTTATCAATTTAATTCAATTTAATTTACTATTCAATTCATGTGAATGTTTTTCATATAAATTCATTTTAAAATTATTTTTATTTGAATTGAATACAATTTAATTAGTTTTATTTCGTAAATTTTATTAAGATTAATTCCATTTTTAACAAATATTATTTTTTATATTAAGCAATATCAATTTTTCAGGTGTCAATAAAGTTATTTTTTTTATTTAAATCCTTTAGTTTTTTCAATTTTATCATTTTAATTTTATTTGTTTCAATTTAATTGTTTAAACTATTTTTAATTGAAATCTTTTCAATTTAGTTCTATTCAATTAGATTCCTTTGAATTTATACATTTTTGATTAAATAGTTCTCAAATTTATTCTTGTGATTTTATTCTTTTCGAATCAATTCTTTTCAATTTTATTGTATTCAATTTTATACTTTTCATTTTAATTCTTTTCAATTTTAATGTTTTTTTATTGTACTCAATTTAATTATTTTTAATTAAATTATTTTCAATTTAATTATTTTTAATTTAATTATTTTCAATTTAATTATTTTCAATTGAATTATTCCCAATTTAATTTTTAATATTTGAATAATCTTCTAATTTAAATTTAGTTTTTTTTTAATTTATTAATATTTAATGAAATTCTCATAAATTTTATTAATTTCAAATGAAAATTTAAATTTAATAATTTTCAATTTAAATATTTAAATTACCTTTTTTATTTTATTGTTTTCAATTTCATTATTTTGAATTGAATTATTTTCAATTTTATGTGTACAATTTAATAATTTTCAATAGATTTTTTTTCAATTTATTTCTATTTAATTTATTAATAATCAATAAAATTCTTAAATATTTGATCCATTTCAATGATTTTTTTTTATTTAATTCCTTTTGATTATTTTCAATTTAACTTAGCTTCATCATTTTTATTTAAATTCTTGAGAAATAATTGCTTGAAATTGAATTTATTTTAAAAAAAATAATAATAAATCGAGTTCAATTCTTTCAAAATAAACATGAAAATTATGGTTTCCAATAACCAGCCAATTCAAACTCGTTTTTATCGCTCATCTTGAGGTAAAAAAATAATAATAACAAATCTTGAAATTTCCAAATAAATTAGTTTTGGCTACTTGACTTGTTTTACGTAACTTTTCCAATGTACTTAAAATATATTTTTTTTGTCTGAAAAATCGTCAAAAATCCATTTTCATCCAATTTTTGATCATTTAAAAAAAATGAAAAGAAGAACTCACAAAATTTAAGAAAACTTTAGGGATCTAAGTTTAACTTGTATTATGTGATTTTCCAATGTTTAAAAAATGTATTTTTTGTGTCAACTTTGGCTGTGTTTTCCACAAGGTAAATAAGCATAATAAAACATTCAAATAAATGAAATTTAAACAAATAAAAACAAGAGAAAATATGCTTTTCGCAGAACAAACCTCCTAGACACGGTAAAAGTAACAAATTTCGAAAAAATAATTTAAGAAGTAGAAAGGTAATTGAAGATGAATTTATTTGTTTTATTTGAGAGAGAATTTCAATTTCTATCCGATCATCTAACTTTATTATCATTATCATATTTGAAAGAGACTTTCAAATGCAAGAAATATGCAAAATTCTGAAAAAAAATCCAAAAATTCCTGGTTTGAAAATTTAAAACAAACAAACACACGTTTTGCGAAATCGTGAATTGAATTGCTCTGTTTGTTTTTGCTAATAAAAAATAATAATTTTGTAGTATTTTGATATATTTTTTCTTATATTAGTAATTGCTTAAATAGTTGTTGGTAAGTGTATAAAATTAAAACAATCCATCTCTCCCCTACTGAGTGCGTTATTCAACCAAAGAGGGGGGTAAGAACCCTGAGAGGAAAAAGAAGACGAGGTCACAGGCAAATGCGAATCCACATACAAACACACACAAGCTTAGAAGATGTAGTGTGACAAACAAGAACCCCAACAAGAACAACAACGTATTTCCATTGCATCAAACAACGTCATCAAACCTCCTTCTATGTCCGTGCTCGACCTGCATTTCAATGTGGAAATGAGTGCTGCTCTCCCGAGGGAATGTCAAGTGGAAAACAATCACCCCCGCAATGACGGACGGACGAAATGGAACCCAAATAGGTTTCGATTCCGAAAATAGGCAGGACTTTTCCCTCGGGGGGGAAATGGACCGATGTTTGGAGGATTTCGATAGGCTTTTAAGATTTTTGAGCTTTTGAAATTCGATTTTGAATCGAAAATTTAAGTGAAATCAAATAAAACAATGCAGCAGCAACGTCCACTAAATCTGAAATGCAGATAAAATCCGATTGCATTATGATAATTTCAAAACGAACCGCAAATGTAATCCCCACCTAATTGATTATCTGTAATGGACACCACAAACGCTGAACTGATCAAAGCTAAAAGTGGTCCCCATCGCCGGTGGTGTGGTCTCCCAGCGAGAGTTCCAATTGGTCCGCAAACAAATTTAGCAAATATTGAGCCATGTGGCACTTTTGCACCTAATCCAAAATGCACAAAAACACACACACGCACAGATTTGTGTTGGTCGTTTGAAGTTAATACAAACACGCACACACACACAAGTTCATTTAAATCGTGCTGGAAACCACATTTGCAAACTAGGAAGAGAGAGAGAGATAGTGAGGGCGGAATTTGCAATTAATCAAAATCCATTTATAGTAGGTACTTGAATGTGTGTGTGAGTGTGTGTGTAACGTGAGCCCTGTTTAGGATCACCTGGACACTCGCACTAACAGGGAGGAGGGGTGCTAAATCTGATGATAAGAAGGGGCAGGAGGAAATTCCACTTTCATCAATAAATCAGTATTCTATTTTCCTCGGACCTTCCCACCCCCCTTAAAGCATCCTTTTTCCGATTTTCCAATCAGTGTGATCAGGATGAGCAGTGGGAACAGTTGATAAAGTTGAAAAAATTTAACTGATTTTTTAAAACCAGCCTTAAAAATATTCAAAAGACAACATAAAACAATCAAATAACTTTAAACGACAACCCATCATACCAAAAATTAGAATAAATATACGCCAAAAAACATAAAGAAAGCGAAAGAAAAATAAAAACAAAACAAAAACAAAAGTGCAAACTGAACAAAAAAACAAAACTGAACAAAAAAAACTCCTGAGAAGATAAAAACTAAAAGAAAAAACTGAACTAAAAGAAAAAATCAAAACAATATTAAAAAAACTAAAAACAAAAAAAATAAAAAACCCAAAACAAAGATAAAAAACAAACCTGCAAAACTAAAGGATATAATAAAACAAAAAAAAATAATCGAACTAAAAGAAAAAACGAGACCACCAAACAAAAAACTTAAATAAAAAAAAACCAAAACAAAATTAAGAAAAAAAACAAAACTGTAAGAAAAAATAAAACTGAAAGAAAATAAAAAAATTAAAAGAAAAAAAACTAAGAGAAATAAAAACTAAAAAAAACTTAAACGAAAATCAAAAAAAATACTCAAAAAAAATACTAAAAGAAAAAACAAAACAAAAAGAAAGAAAACAAAACAAAACTAAAACAAAAAAAAACAAAACTAAAAGAAAAAAAAACAAAGCTAAAAGAAAAAAACAAAACTTTAAGAAAAACAACAAAACTAAAAGAAAAAAAAACAAAACTAAAAGAAAAACAACAAAACTAAAACAAAAAGATAAACAAGCTAAAAGAAGAAAAAAAACTTCCTGAAAAAAAATACAAAAAACAGAAAAAAAACAACACAAAACTGAAGAACAAAGAAAACCAAAAGAAAAAAAAATTCAAAACTTAAAACTAAAAAAAAAAATCAAAAGTGAAAAAAACCAAAAGAAAAAAAAACAAACAAAAACAAAACTAAAATAATAAAAAATTAACAGAAACAAAAAAAAAGTTAAATAAAATAAAAATTAAAACAAAACCAACAAAACTAAAAGGAAAACAAACTAGAACAAAACAAAAAGAAAAAAATAAAACTGAAAGAAAAAAAACTAAACCAAAACAAAACTTAAAGGAAAAACCACAAAAAAACTAAAAGAAAAAAACAAAACTAAAAGAAAAAAACAAAACTAAAAGAAAAAAAAACAAAACTAAAAAAAACAAAACTAAAAGAAAAAACAAAACTAAAAGAAAAAACAAAACTAAGAGAAAAAAAACAAGTAAAAAAAACCTTTCAATAAATAAACTAAAAAATCAACCAAACGCATTAAATAAATAAAAAAATAACAAAATTGACCAAGCTCAAAAAATAAACCAAACAAAACAAAAAAAAACACTTTTAACAGAATCAGCAATTCTAATGAATGCAACAAAAACAAAAGTATAATCGAATTAAAAAGTAGTTGAAAACAACAAAAAGAATGCCAAAACAATTAACATCCACAATATAATTTACAAATCAAATAAACTAACTAACAGAATAACAGAAAGAGAAAACAAAACTAGTAGAATAAACAAAACTATAAGTAAAAACAAACATAGAAAAATAACAAAATCATAAGAATGATAGAATAAATTAAAACTATAAGAGATTGGGTCAAAGTGATTTTTACGGATTTTATCATTTCTCAGGTTCTTCTCGATAAAACTGAATTCTGTTAAAGGGTTGTGTAGGGGACATCTTAAGATGACTTCGCTGAAAAAATCTCGTTCCTAGAACAAATCCTGTTATTTTGGCAGCTGTCTAAAGTTGAGGTACGTTTTTGGCCAAAAAAGACCTCTCGAAAAATCAATTTTCTAATATTTTTGTTGGAATTGCTCGAAAACTACCCAAATGTTTGAAAATCTCCACTTCAAACATTGTAGCATGTCAATACGATTCCCTCGAACAAGAAACACTGTCGGATGACTTGTTTTTACCACATCGTTGTATTTGAGCATCATTTTAGTTTCATTTGACCCAATGTCACCCCCTCTAAGGGGTGAGTTTGGGTCAATTTTCAAACTATTGGCATCTAAGGTAGTGTTCATCAAAAACCACCGTATTTTGGAAAATGTTAGTAAACTATCTTAGAACAAATCTACGTTGAAAGATTGTCGATGTTATTTAAATTGTTTTTGGTATTAATAAATTACGAGATGTGTATCGTTTTTTAACCCATAGTCACCCCCACTGACGATAACAATTTAAAAAAAAAATAATTTTAAAAAGAAAAACTAAGTCAAATAAATTACCAAATTAAAAAAAAAACCTAAAGTATACCCAAACCAAAAACAGAATCACAAAAATAGAAGAATACACAAAACAAGAAGAATACACAAATCAAATAAACAAATAAATGCAACAAGAAATAACAATATTCATAGATCAAAAACCAAAAAAATATAGCTCAATGAATAAAACCAATAGTAAAGGAAATACACACATAAACAAGGCAAACCAAAAAAACAAAAAAAGAACTAAACCATTGATAAAAAAACGACTTAAATTTAGCCAAAAATTGTACAAAAATGATTATTAAAAAAGATGATATAACGAATAAAATCAATCAATCAATCATGTTCCCACTGTTCGGCACTGCATCATCAACGAAATTTCACCCCATTTTGTGAAATGAAATGAAAGCTCATCAGCCAGGATCGGAGAGTGATTTTTTCCTGATGAGGAAACGAGTGAGAGGAAGAAGGAAATCAATTCAAATTCGAGTTTGACCACATTGAAGAGCACCAGCAGCAGCACTTGTTAAAAGCGTACATGGGGAGGATTCTATGCGGAAATGAGGATAGTCCGAGTCAATTAATTACCGACCAGTTGAGCCTGCAGGCGGGGAAGAGTAATGAGATTTTTTGTGCTGCAGTCCTGGAGGCTGGCACGCACCTCATTAGGTGGGAAATAAGTTTCAATTTTCAGATTTAATTGGAAGGTAGATTTTAGGTGAAGTTTAGATTTGAATTTGAAGCAAGGGTGACTTCTTTTGCGATGAAATCAAGTTTATTTGTAATAATAGATTTAACAAAAAAAAAATAGGATAAACTTTCTAGAAAATTTCTTTCGTGCCTTTCGATTGATGACTTTTCAGCTGCAAATTTTGCCATGTTGTCAGTTTTCCCCCAACCTTTTTTTTTTTTTTCAAACAGTCCCTCCCCGGAACGACTTCCTCCGGGCTTGACCTAAAGATGGATTTTTGTCTCTCTGCCTGAGATTTGGGGCTTATCCGGGGTCGAGCGAAACGGAATTTTTGTTGGACCTTGTCTTTTCCGCCGAAAAAAAAATGCGGCTCTATTTGTGCTTTGTCTGGCTGACTGACTGGGCTGGGCTGGGAATGGCCGGAAGCAAATCTCACGATTCATTGATTTTTGAAGGTTGTTGGATTTCGAGCGCAGCGATATTTTTTTTTGGGAGTCCGAAATTTCCTAATTTCGGTTTATTTGACCTTTCGTCTTTTTTCAGTTGAGACCTTTTTTTAGATTTTGAATAAAAATAACTTTAAATCAACTAACAAGCTTCGCAAACTTCCCCCTCAGAACAGCTAATTTAATGTTCAACCTTCTGCATAAGCTGCAAAGCGCAAACTTTTCGTTCGCAAAGCTCCTACTAAAACAGGATTAAATTTTCAGTCTCCGGCAGCAGCTTCGCACACACAAAGTTGAGTCGTTTTCCCAAGGTTTCTCCCCACTTCTCTCGATTTGAGTGAGGGGGGAAATTCCAAGAAAAGGGCCTTCACGTGTCTCTCCACCGCACTGACTGCGGTTTTTCCGGGGAGCTTTTCCACCTGAACTTTTCATCATTTTCCGCCTTCACACGATGAAAAATTTTCAACTTGGCAGAAAAAAAAACGAATCGCTTTTCAATATCGTCGTCACCCAATTAGAGATCATTTCAAAGTTGAGTGAATCGCTTAGACGAGGAGGGGGAAAAGGTCATAAACAAGTCATTTGCAGAAAAAAAAAAGTTGGCAAACTGTGGGCGAAATCGTTAATGCTAATGCACAAGTGGCCACACCCTCCCGGGGCGAACGGCGAAATGGCACAAAAATAATGAAAAGTGCGGTAATTAAAATTTTCCCCATTTCCACGTGGTTTTCCTCGGAGAAAAAAAAATTAAAAAAGGGAGTCGTTCTAATTGATGGCGTGTGGTGGAATGTCAAGGGTTTTGCTCTTTGGGCTGTGGGCACAAAAAAAAGTTGGCAAAATGAGCTCTGAGTGAGCTGTGAGACCACAGACAGAAAGAGGGTCTGTGGTGCACCACTCTGACCATGGTTGACTGCGTTGACGTGGGTGGGAAGTTGAGTGGGATGCTCTAAGTTAAATTGGTGTCCTTTGCAATTTGAATAACACAATGATTTGAAAAACATTTTTTTAAGTTCTATATTGAACTTTGAAATGGCTTAAAATTTAAATCAATTTAAAGACATGGCAACACTGCTTTGAGCTTTGAGTTCACCCAAAATAAATAACATAGATTGTTGCGTTATTGATTTCACTAAAACTTTGTGAGTACTTTCAGTATGACTGAAGAAGTCATTTTGCATCGTCCATACAAATCGACATAAAATTTTCACAGCTCTTCATATATTTACAAAACATCGAAAAAAAAATTGGCAGTGCTGCCAATTTGTCGAAAAATATATTTTGGATTGTCAAATCAAATTTGACATCCAAAATTCAAAGATTACTTTACATTATTTTCAATATCCCGCACCGTTTTTTAGTTGTATCTAAGTATTGAAACTTTAAGTCGAATAAATTAAATGGGTAAAGCTACACCAACAACTTTTCCGAAGACACCAAAACGATCAGAAAATCAAGATACAAATTTATGAATATTTTTGTATTGACAGCTGCCAAAATTGTATGAAGACTTGTATGCACAAACTAATATTTCAAAATGTCTTCTTTGGTCATAAAAAAGGTACACAAAAAGTTTCAACCATATAAAAAAAATCAAGCTTGGTAATCGATAAAATAATCGTCAATAATCTATCGTTATCATTATCGATACGAAATTTTGTATGCTGTTGCACTGTATTACAATTTTTTTTATGTACCAAAAATTTTCACACAATACCGTATTTTTTCGAAAGTACTCAAGTTTTCATAACTTGCAATACGGGTATTAAAAAAATTAAGAATTATCAAAAAAAATAGATATTTTGGGAAATTTTAATGATTTAAAAAAAATGTGAAAATGCATTCAAAATTTCACTTTCTTTTCAAATTTTGAAAATTTCAAAATTTTCTTTGAAAAACAGTACTTTGTGAAAATTTTAATATTTGAACAAAAAAAAATCTAACAAAATGAAAATGCATACCAAATGTCGCTTGTTCGGTATCAAAAATTGCAATAATTGCAAAAATTGCAATATTTACAAAAAAATAAGTTATTTAATGTGAAAATTTTAATTTTAAACAATCAAAAACACTTTAAAAAGCGAAAATGCAAACCAAATTTCGTTTCGTTTGATACCTATATTGTAAATCTTGAACATTTTAGTACTTTCGAAAAAATACGGTATTTTGTGAAAATTTTAGTATTTTCCGAAAAAAAACTCTAAGAAAGTGACAAGCATACAAAATGACTGACTTTTATGACTTTTTTAATATTTAAATTCTAGAAGTTTGTATTGCTAAATTCCAAACTTTTTGGAGTTAATAATTTCAGATTCTTTAAATTTTGAACTGGGTGCCGAATAGTGGTTCGCAAAACGGCCTCAATTTTGAACTGTCAAAGTGGAACCAATTTGCTGTTCGCCAAAAGTAGGAAGTATTGTTATCGATCATAAAAAATGTTTTTTTTTCGCCAGAATGAAAAATGTTTGGCTTTTGAAGTTGAAGTCAAAAAAACTTAAAAGAGTTGAAGGCGAGATCGCCATTTTTCATAATTATTAATGGAAGTTGTTTATGGAGTCGATGCGGTTGTATCCATCCAGAAGCTATCTTTATTTTTTATTACGTTTGAAAACATACTGGTTTAGTGAAAATCTTCTCTGTTTGCTGGATCAGCTTTGCTAGAATTAGCGATGTTTTTTCGCTGGATCAGGAAGAGCTGCAGGATTCCAGAATCAATAAGGGAATTTATCTGCAACATCGCAGAATGACACTCTTCCCGCAGTTCTTCGTCACCCGTAGAAGAGAAAAACCTCTTCTAACCGATCGAAATTTGAAAACAAACACTATTTTTCAGCAAAAATTGACAAAAACTAAACAAAAAGAACACATACTACTGATTATAAAACAGCTCATTTATCAGTAAAGAAAAGTCATACTTTTGCTTGAACAGCCTGCTACTTTATAGATGTAAACAAAGTGGGATCATTCGAAAATCACGTTACGCATTCTCTCTATTCATCATCCAGATTTTGAATATTGGTAATTTCGGACTTTTTGATTTTGCAAATTAAATTAAAAAAATGTATTTTTGAATATCTATTATTTTTGAATGTTTGGATACTTTGAATTTTTAATGTTGGAGCTTTCATTCTTGATAACTCTAAATAATCCTTTTTGTTACATCTTAATGTCTGTATCTTCGGAAAAAGTTTGAAATATGATTCACAAGATTAAAACATTGAATGTATTCAGTATAAAATAAACAATAAATTTTTTTTTAACCATTACACAAAACTCAAAAGAAATTAAATATACAGAGCCAGTAAGCCGATGTTAAAAGCTGAGTTGAGCGTTTAAAATAAATTTAAGAAATCTTCAACAATACATTTTTAAAATAATCTCTTCTTGAAGATTATTCCGACGTTTTTTATGAGGAAAATAAAAAAAAAGCATTTTCGAAAGAAATTTAAATTTTGTATTAGTAAAAACTTCTATGAAATCGAAGTTTTTGCACTCAGCGAAAAACAAGAAATTATCCTAATTCCTGATAATATTTTTCTTTATAACATGAAAGTAATTCTATCTCTTTCAATTATTTATTTATCAAAATTGCCATCCGCGTGAAATCCGCGCCTGAGCAAAATTAGCTAGCAAATCCGCGCCAAATCCGCGCTATCCGCGCCGTCCATAACAACCCTGAAGAAGTTGCAGCGTGAAATGGTGATGGTTTGGAATTATTTGAGACATTTTAGTGACATGTCATTTTATGCGAAATTAAGTGTATTTTTCGAATCTGGAATAAACCAAAAATGTAATTTTCTATTTAGAAAAAAAAAATCATTTTAAAATTTCGTGTTTTTCTAACTTTGCAGGGTTATTTTTTAGATTGTAACAAAGTTCTACAAAGTTGTTGAGCAGACAATTACAGAAAAAAATGATAAATATAAGATTTGAAGTTTCAACAAAAGTTTAGCAAAACAATTAGTAGGTATCGAACCGAACCCTCAACCTGCCAAACATATGAAAATTTCGAGAATTTTGAGAAAAAGTTGATCCAATCTCAGCATAAAAATTGTTAAATATAGCAAAACCCCAAACTTCAACTCCCAACCAACCAAACTCGTACAGAGCTCTCAAGTGGAGGTCCCCTTCAAATCAACCACCGAACCGTAACCGAGAGAAGCCCGTTTTTTTTTTCTCCTCCTGGTTCAGTTTGTTCCGGACCTACACTCTGATGGGGGGCGGAGCGAGTCTGCAGTCTCCACAGTCTTAAGAGCTTCAAGTTGGGGAGACTTTCGGTTGGTTTTTAGCGGGGAAAAGAAAAGAAATGGGTTTAAAATAAAAATAAATCCCAAAGTAAAGATTGAGAGAGGGAGAGGGGGGATTGCATGAGAAAGGACAATCCCGAAACAGGACATCCGGTCCCGTAAAAAGGGAAAAAGCTTACCGGAGCGAGTGTCCTGGTTTTAGGAGAGCACTACGGAACGGATTTTAATTGGTGGAGGATTTAATGGTTTTCGCAACTTAAGGAGAACAAATCAGAAACAGAATCCTATCTCATTAAATAATTTTGAAACAACATCAGTGAGCAAAACGTAGAAAAACAAAACTGTGATAAAAATTAGTTGGAAGCTTTAAAAAACCACTGAAAAATTAAACCAAAACAACATTTTGAAAAGAATACAAATGAAATAATTATTACCAATAAATCAGAATAATGGAGAGACGTTTTCAAATACAAAATAAAATAATAAATTCGAAAAAATAATAACGAAAAGAATTAACCCGCAAAAAATACACAAAAAAAAAAGAAAAATTCTAAAAGTGGAAATTTTCACCCACAATTTTCCCCAACTGATTCACGAGCCTAACGATAACGAAGTGAAATTTCTCGGCCCGGCACCAAGATGAAAGAATCGGACTTCTTTTTTTTTACCTCCTCACTGTTGCTGGTGCTATTTTTACCCAGATTTTCCCAGCTTTTCCCAGCTGATATCTTTGCGCGTGATTCTAGCATTTTCCCGACGACGTCGACGACACGGTGTCAATTGGAACGGCCTTGGGTGATGATTTTTTCTCCCCCGCTCGTCATTCTGTGCACTTTTTGCGACGACTGAAAAATCTGCTAAAGGAAGGAAAAGCCCGGCTTTGATTACCGGTCTGGAAATGATTTCATTTTTTCTGCACTCCCCCTTTGGGGGTGCAATCGAAAATCGGGGTCAGTTGTAATCGCATTACAAAGTGAAATTTTTAATTTAATTTGTTTGGTGAAGTAGAAATCAAACTTCAAAATCACATAGATTTTAAACAGTTTTATTATACCAAAAAAGTGATTCAATTTTTCAACAATTTCCACCAAAATCGCCTCTTAACAAGTGCAAACCACTCACACATATGCTATTAAACCTGCGAAAAACGATCCACAAATTCATTTTTCCCCATTGCCAGAAGCGGTGCTTGAGGCTCGTGCAAATATTATCAATAATTTTGTTATCGCCAACCGAGCGCTCGAAAAATCGCTTTTTTTTTCAAGCGAATGCGATTTTTTCGCGTGACTGCAAGCGATTTTTTTCTATCGTGTGAGTGTGTGAGTGTACCTGAACTTGCACATACATTGACACAAGGACGAGCGACGAGGGGAATGTGTGAAAAATTTTGAGGAAATCGATATATTTTTGAGCGCTTTCGGGCAAATTTAGCTGCTGTTCACTCATGCTTAAAAATTGTTAACGTTTTATTTGCTGCACTGTTGAGTGGATTACTATTTTTCGTGGTATTTGTTGGGGAATTTTCATGCCGATTCTGGGCACAAAAAAATTAATGAGAAAAATTTATGAAAAAAAGCGTAAAGCACAAAATTGTTAATTTTACACAGTAAAAAAAGATTACATTACATCTGGGAAAAGGGCACATCTTTTTTGTCATAAAAAAATGTGTGATTTTACGTCTGGAAATTTGTAATTTTACCACTTTTCTGGTGTAATATTACTTTTTCAGCCTAAATTGAGGAAAAATTAAATAAAAAAGGTAAAATTCATCCTTCCAAAATTACACATATCAAATTTACCATCTTTTTACTGTGTAGGCTTAGTCACAAAACAATATGATTTACAGTGAATAACAAAACGCAATTTCAATTTTATTAACACGGTTTTTCTACATTTTGCTTGAAATGGAAAAGTTAAATCTCAACATACACCATTTTTTTTAGGTTGCCTGAGTGATTTTTTAAAATTACCCCAACACTAAAAAAAAATCTCCGTCGTGAAACAACTTACTTTTCTTGTGATTCTCGAATAACGAAACGGCCTGCATTCTTCTTTCAAAAATCACAAAAAAAAATATCGGTAAATGAGTCTTGAAAAATCAACTTTTCAATGTTGTTTTGATTTGAACAGTACATAGACAAAACACATGAATATTTAATTTAAAATTCCATTGAAATGGAGTTTTTCGGAAATTCATTAAAATTCATGTGCAACTCGTTGCAAAACTTGTTATTTTCCGCACTCGCTTTATCTTTATCGGTAAACCTCGTTAGACAAATGTACGATCTTCTTTTTGCTTCTTGTTGCATAAGCTACTATTATTAACAGAATTTGAAAAAAAAACGCTTAGATAAAATGATCTGCAGAATAAATATATTTCATCAAATTTCATTAGTAATTTATTAGCATGAAATTATGAAATTACCACAAAAAATCCAGATTTACATTCTCAGAAAAAAAAAGTTTGATTTTGGACAGTTGGAAAAATGGTTGGTTGAACATAACATCTTTTTTGAGTTATTTTACTTTGAAAATGTTTAAAAATGTGAAATTTACAGAAACAGTAAACTTCAATAGTTCCAAATGTAAAATTAAACATTTTTTTACACAAATTGGTCTTAACTAAAACAAAAATCAAACAAAAATGATCCAGATTGTCAGTGAAAAAACAAAAAGGAAAGAAAACAAAAAAAATACTTATCAAAATTGCATTGAAATAAAAATAAGAAAATCTCCCCAAAATAAGGTCTTTTTAAATTTTAACCAAATATTCCTATTTAAATTGTGTAAATTTGATAATTGTTAATTATTTTAAATTATTTTTTCAATATTACCACTATTATGCTGTAATATTACCTCAGAACACCTTGACTAAGTGGCATTGCTTCAAAAACTGGTAAATTTACATATTTACATACATATAGGTAACATTATGTTTACCTGACATAAAATATGTACCCATTCAAAAATGTAAAATTACCATGAGTTTTTTTTTATTATTTTTGCTTTGTGGTCTTTCCGATGACCAAAACTGCTTAAAAAAATCAAGCTCTTTTTGATGTAGTTTTACCTCAATTAATGTGGATAAGTAAAATTACACAAAAAAGATGTAAACTTACACATTTTTTTAAGATTTTTTTAAACAACATCAAAATGTACCAACCTTTTAAATATTTTTTTCATAAAAAACACAAACAATCTTTCTATATTTTTTTTGATTAAAAGTCTACTTGTCAGTTAAAGAAAAGTATGGACAATTTTTTTTCTCACGGGGATACGAATTTTTGAAAAAAAAACATGAATTTATTGTGCTTTCTCCAACAATCGTTTTAGAAGGAAACTCAATTTTCACTCAAAAATTAATTTCAGGTAGGTTTTTTGTTGTATTTTTTTTGCAAATATTGTTCATGAAGAACTGATTAGTTTCTAGAAAACCAGAGCAAATTCTTAACAATGTTCCTTTCTTGGACTTTGAAAATCAAACGATTAGTTTGATTCTGAATGTAAAAAAAATCTTTAAGAACTTTTTCGATCCTCAGGAAAAAAAAATCATATTTTTTTTTATTTGGATAAAAAATTACAGGAATTAAAACTAGTGAAGATCACATAAAAATAGGCTTGATTTTTTTAATTTTTTAATTCAAAATAACAAACTATCTGGAACACATTTTTAGGACATAACTTTGCCAAACATTATCGATTTACGTCAGAGTCAAGCACGGATTCACTATATAAAAAATAAAACCTCATTCCTAAGCAACATAAAAATTCTCGTAGATAAAGACATTAGAAAATATATAAATCTCTTGTACAATCCAGCTTCCTTTCTCGCACGAGACGGACGTTTATTTTAATGGGTTTTAGATTTGTTGCTGAATAAATCATCCTCCACAGTCCAGATGCGTTTCGTCTTTTCTTCAATCGTCCTTTTTTCTCCCCAGCTTTCCAATTTTTATTATTTTTGCAGCTTTTCCCCTCTTTTCCAAACACACTGTCTCTCTCTCTCTCTCGCCATAGACATCGATTTCATATTAATAGAAAATTGATTGAGGTAGACAGGCGCGCTCCCTCTTCCGTCTTCATACTGCTGCTCATATTTACTTTTGATGAAGGAAAAATCCTTGAAACTGGCGCGGCGTCGTCGCCGCCGCCGCCACTCTGGCTTTTCATCATCAATCATAATAGTACACACAGCGCTCTAGCGAGCAAGAAAAGTCACTCCGAGAACGAAACAGTTCTGGTCCAGTTGATCGACTGGACACCGTATAAAAAGATGACGTAAATTTATCTCAATTTTGATGTAATTTTACATGAAATCCTTTTGAAAGGCGGAATTACACAGGAAGTGATGTAAATTTACATGGATCCTCAGGTAAAATTACATATTTGTTGTGTGTTTTTTTTTTAATGTGCTTTACAAGCACAGAGAAGATGATTTGTTCTGCCGCCATGTTTTCGGAGATCGAAATGATGGAGTCGCTTGGTACTTCAATTGAAGGGTGATTGATAGACCCCCTTCTACTGCTCTGGTGAAAATGACTCGAAAATCGTTCCACTAGTGCGTAATTAGACTTGCTAAACGGCACTAAACAAGATAAATTACGTCGTCCTTGAAAGTTTTCTCCAAAACGGGCATTCCAAAGAAGCAATTTAGGCAGTTCCATTTGGAAGACCAACTTGAAAATATTTCTGCCAAACAAAAAAAAACACGGTCAAGAAAGACGCTCGTGGGGGCCGTTCATAAATGCCGTGGCTTCTCGCTCGGCATTAAATAAACACATCACATTTCTAAACACGTCGTAAAATTTTACTTTTACGACCGCAACGAGAAGAAATGAGAGTTGGAATTTTCCTTTTTATTTTTTGCTGCTGAAAATGTCTGAGCTTTTTGGGGTTATTTTCGAGAGGGCGCGCATTTTTTATAACTTGTGGGGTCGGGGTTGTCTGTAAGACACTGCATGAATGTTTCATCAATCCGAGAAAACGGAACTATCAAAAGCGAACAGATGAGTGCGATAAGCTCTGCGTACTTGCTCGTTTGTTGGAGGGAAAAGGGTTGAGGCTTTTTTCCTCCTTTCAACTGGAGATTACTTTTTGTTTTTGTGACATGTCAGCGGATTTTACTCACTTAAAAAGGATTTGTAGTGTGTTACAAAGTTGCAACAATGCGAGAATTACTCACGGAACTACCGACTTCTGATTGTTCAAAACTTGAGAATTGAGGCTCTTATTCCGGTAAATAAAAACTGAAAATACTGCATCACAAACATTTCAAAAATCATCAACGCCAAGTTGAAACTTCCATTCCCAACTGAAAAGTAACAAGTAGGACCTTCCCTGCCTAAAGGGACCAAAACATTGTAACCAGTCTTCCCGGTGGGGGGGTTCGGAATACCGCAGAGCACCAACCGGACCGGTTGTAAATATTTAGTAGTTACTAGCAACACCACTTTGCCAAGGGTGGGGGGGATTCCACTCCTCAGGATGCCCCGGGGAGGGTAATGACAGAAACCAGGCCAAGGAATGATAATTTATGGTGACGGGATGCGACTGAGGGCACATCGTGGCTTTAGCTTTGGTTTTACTTGTTCTAGGTTAGGCTAAAATATCATTTGCCATTTTGTTGCAGTGCTGGAAAATAAGATTGAAGAAATGGGGAAAAAAAGAAGGGAAGGAAAACACAACACGGAAAAGGGTCAAACGAGTTTTCTTTATGACACAGGCAGTAAAACAAGGACATGGCCTTGCCGGGTTTTGTCCTAGGAAATCCTAGTAGGGATAGTGGAAAGCAAACTAAAGGGAAATATTGTACTTATGAGGAAAACAAATTGGATGTTGATTTGCTCCTAAAAGATAAGAAGACATTTAGGCTGATCGATTGTAATATTTCTGCAAACAATTCCTCTTGTATCCTCTTTTAACTCTTACATCCGAATCTCTTTTTGACCTTTTTTTTCTATCAACGATTTGTTCATTAGAATTTCATTATTTAAGATTGACTTATTTGTTGCTAAAAAATAAGAGCCAGCAAATGTTTATAATTTGGGCAAATATATTTAATTTAAACAGAATGGAGAAGGAGCGACTTCACAAAACTGAAAATTTGTTACCTCTTTTCCGATGTTATTCTACCTCAACTTATGTGTAAAAAATGCATTTAATTTTTGCTTATTTGCAAAAAAACTTTTTGTCACTAAAAAGTAATTTCCAAAAAAAACACAATTTTTATTTATTTATTTTTCTTATTTTTAAATATGTTTTAGGAGACATAAAATGTTATCTTTTCTGAAAATTTTACAAACGTAAAAAATCTCGGACCATGTCATGATTTTTTTAAATTGATTTTTTTCGAAAAACTAATTTAAAAAGGTAAAAAAATCCAGAAGAGGCTGAAAATCTTTTACAAAGTTATGTTTTTTTTTAAACAGTAATTTGAAAAACTTTGAAAACAGGTCAAACAAATTGTCTTTTAAAAAATAAAATAAATTTATGAATGCAAAATAAACTTGCATTCAAAAAGTACTTAAATGAAATTTTGATAAAAAGCACCGTTTTCAAGTTATGTGTAGAGCCATTTTTAAGTATTTTTTTTGAAAAATGTTGAGATTTTCAATTTAAAAAAGTACCTTTGTTTGCCCTTTTAAAAAAAATCAATGCGTAGAAAATTGCCTACATTTTGCTTTTTTTAACTTTGTTTATGCGGCTTTTGGTTGCTTAAATAAAAGATTTAAAAAAAATATTACAGATTAAAGATTTTCTCATTGTTACCCAATTAGTCCTTGTTTTGTGAACACCGAACAATGGGAAAAATGGTTCGAATTTTAATGCTGTAAATTTAAAATTTTATGTCATTTTTTAGCTCTTGAATGAAATAAAAGTTATTCTGATATTTTTTTAAATATAAATAAAATAAGTGTTTCGCCCTCTAAATAAATAAGTGTTTCGCCCTCTACACTCTACAATTTTGTAGAAAATTGACCAACTTTTAAAAATCAACCTACAAGTTACGAAATTTTAAAATAAAAATTTTTGTTTCAAATTGAAAAAATACCCTTTTGTGTTTTTGCAAATTCGAAAAATACATCATAGAGGTTTCAAAACTATTTATGTTTCTTTTTTTTTTCTATGAAAAATAAATATAATACGTATAACGTACAATTAGAGCGTCCAATTTCCCGGGATTACAAAATTCACGGGAAACGGGAAATTTTTAACAAATGTCCTTGGAATTCCGTGGAAATTTGAAATTTATCGAAAATTGATCTTATCCTTCTTATTAATATTTTGCATCAAAATTGAATAGAACAGCAGCTTTAATGTTCAAAATGAGTGTGGGGGTCAATTATTAATGGCTTGACTGCTTATAAAAATCATACAACTTTATAAAAATATTGAAATTTTCTAATTTTATATGCTGTCTTTCAACTCCTACCAAATAAAAAACCATAAAAATTCTTTTAAATTTGTCTCTGTTACCTTTTCAAGGGAGAATCACGTTGACTCATAAAGCTCATAGAAAATTAAAATCATGCAGAAATTATGTTTTTCATGGCAAATAACTTGTTCTAGACCACAATTTTATCAACAAAACTCATTTTAACGATTTTTAGGCAAAACATTGACTTTTTATCAATTTCACCTAAAATTTATGTGTTTATTGTTAAAAAGCTTATAAACTAAGTTAAGTAAATTTAAAAATTGATTTCTTTTTTCTTCTTAAAAACTTATCAGCCACCTTAGTGATTGTGTAAAATTTGAACACTTTAAATCTGATTTTAACAACAAATACTTAGTACAAAGTCACCCCAAAATGCTAAATAATTTTTTTGCAATTCCGTCGTGAAACTACTTACTTTTCCTGTCATTCTTGAACGACGAAATAGCCTACTTTTCTGTACCAAAAATTACAAAATCGAATAAATGCTGAAGTTCTACTTTTCAGCACTGAAATGGGTGCTATTGTTCAAATACTACGCAACTATTGTTCAAATACTTTTGAAAACATTTTTTCCCAACAATAGTGCATGGACCTTGTGTGGCCTACCCCAGTACATGTTTTACAGTTGGAAAAAAAAATAAAAACAGAATGATATCCTATCATTGTAACCCCGTTTTACAATAAGTATTATCTGAAATACAGCTGAAATGAACTTGATTTTTTCTTATTAGTTTAATATGCACAGTAGATTAAAATGAATAAAATTAAGTTAGGTTCTCTCATTATTTTGTTTATAAAATTTCTAAAAATTGGGAACAAAAAGTAAGGAAAATGTATACTTTATGCTTGAATTTCGGGGATTCCCGGAAAATTTACAAATTTCCCGGGAAACGGGAAATATCATTTTTCGGGAAATCCCGGGAATTTTTCCCGGGACGGGAAATTGGACGCTCTACGTACAATTATTATCATTTCTGGCTGCAAATTATTGAATAACATGTGTTTTATTCAAACGTATAAATTAAAGGGGTCGTATTGCTTTTCCGTCACTAGATATTGAAAAATGAACTCTGGATTCATGATCAGGGTTTATTTCCTTAGGGCATAGTTTTATACAAATCGAAGAAAGGTCAGAGCAACTTTTTCCGATTTCGTGTGAGTTGGCAGCGAACGAGCAAAGATTTAAACAGTACATAAAATTCCTTTCTAAAATTACATGTAACCAAAAAAAGGAAGAGGTTTTAAAATTTCAATTCAATTCAATTCGGTTTTATTGGTGAATAATCAAGATACAATGAGTTATTTTGAAGTGCATAACAGAGTTTTGGAGTTCCTTACAGCTGTGTGTTGCATCATAATCCATTTAGGAACAATTATTTCTTTAACTAAGGCACTAGCAAGAGTAAGAAAAAACTATAAAAAAAAAACTTACAGAAATTGCAAAGGAAAGGGGATAGAGGAAGAGAAAGCTTATATCTAGATCACAGGTAATTTATCCTTTGTAGATGTGTTTGATCATCAGTTCCCCAAGGGCCAGGAATTGTTCTGCCTTGTTCCGGCAGCTCCGAAACCGCGTCATCATCTCCCCCGCGAGAGCAAAGAACTCCGGCAGGGTGAAGAGATCTTCCCCGGTGACTTCTTGCTGGGCCGTACTGCCGCTACCGGCAGCGACCACGCTGGCGAACGAACGCCCCCAACCAGGAGGGAACGCTGAGTTTTCCGCTGGAACCGTAAGCTGTCCAGCTGCAGGAACGGCTGCGCTCGTACTTCGCTGAGGAGGGTGGGACGCTTTCTTCTTCCTCTTTTCCTGCTCCTCGAGGTAGGCCTTGCGCGCGACGCATCCGCGGTAATTGCCGGTATGGTTACCGTCACAGTTGGCGCACTTTACGCGCGGCTTGGTTTGTTCTGCCTTGTCCCCCAAGTCCGCCTTTCGTGGCAGTGCGCACGCCTCCGAGAGGTGTGACTCACCGCACTTCACGCAGCGGGGCCGGAGGTTGCAGTTCCGCGAGCCGTGGCCGAATTTCTGGCAACGGTGGCATTGCGCTACGTCCGTCGGGTTCTTGGTGTAAAACCGCCAGTTTACCCAAAAACCGTCCAACGTCTTAGTCCGCCGCAGGTCTTGGATCTTGACGGTGCCGCGGTCGAAGTACAACAGGTACAGTGTGTGTGTACCTGTTACCGTTGTCTTGCGCGAGAGCACTTTAATCTCCCGCGGTTTTATTCCGGCGTCCGAAAGGTGACCCTTCAGGTCGGAGATAGGACGGTCTTGATAACCCCCAACGTGTCCAAAACAGAAATTGGAGGTGGTCTTCGTTCCGTTGGAGAATTATTCTTTTTTGGCGTCGGCACTTTTTTCCGTGCACGACCATCGTACACCCAAAGGAAATATATAGCTCAAAATCTGCAACATTGGATTTGCTACAGAAAATGTTACATTTTATAACAGTTTTTGCAGCAAGCTCATAGCTCAATTTTGCCCGCGTGTGAACATGTCAGCGGTCTGCAGATCTCACCAACACATATAATGCTGGCGGTTCCCCGAGCAACACTCCAGAGAGAACATTATGTTCGCGCTCTGTCCCTCATAATTCATCAAGCGTCCATGGCGCGGTGGTAGCGTGTCGGCTCAGCAATCTAGAAGTTGATGGTTCAATCCTCGTTCTGTCAAGTTTTTTTTTCTGCAGCCGTCGGTAATGTCGATAATTGTCGGTAACGGGCAAAAATGTCATACCCCTGTATCGCAAAAAATGCATGAGGACAGATTTCATGCAGATTCTGATATACTTTCATAGGGAGATGGCGTCGCTATTTTTAGACCACGTTTTCCACTTTTGCTCATCGAAACCGACTACTTTATCGACCTAATTTTGCTGGGCGAGATAGGACGCCGTCTATTTTTAGACGATGACTCAGCACTTTTACACTCTTGCGCTTAAAAAAACCAGGTGGCAGCACGATGTAACGCCACGTCCCTATGTCGCCATGTATCACAATCATGCGACCGCCGGTTGGGTGTAGTCGTCGTCGTCATCGGTAGTGCTGCTACCGTCGGTGTTGTTGTTGTTTTCTTCGTCGTCGCTCAGCATCTGGAACTCGTTCCTGATGGGAATGTTGGCGGATGTTGATGTGCCACTGGTCGTGGCACCGAAGGTACCCGAACGGGTTCGCACTGGTGATCTTGGAACATATCCGGGGTGTAGTAACTTTTTGTCGATGCCTTCTGCGCTCACGCTCCCCTGCGCGATGGCGGTCGACACGGCGTTGGTTTGTTTACCTTTTTGCACACGGCCGGTAGACGAACTTCGCGGGTTTTTCGAGGCCGCACTCGAACTGCCACGGCCACGGCCACGGCCGGCCTTTGGCATGCTGGAGAAGCAAACTCGCGGGTAACCACAATCAACTACGGCGAAAAAAATCGAAAAAACGATGGAGCACTGAGCACTAGCTGCATGCTCTCGTGCGTACACGGAGGGAGCTGTTAAAATTTCAAACATCAATTTTTTGAAGAAAATTATATTTTGTTCAAAGCATTTGTTATGTCATGAAATCAGGCGTACTTCTGTGTTAAAGTCGTTCAAAGCCAATTTCCATTGAGAAAACATGCAAATCTTTAAATATTTGAGTAACTTTTTTTTAGATCGGACCGAACCTTGTCATACAAGCTGTGATTTGGTCAACGCAGTGATGAAAAATCTTGAGACACCAAAAGTTAAGTCGTAACCTGTATAATGTTCATAATGTTTTTTGTTCGAAACAGATTTTAGCAGTTTTGCTTTTTCACATGTATAAGTTTTATTAATGATTCCACAAATAATAATAAGTTAATTTCCCCATTCTGTTTCGTGCTGTATCATAATTCCCCACCACAAAATATGTCAACATTGGAAAATTAAAACATCGGTTTCTCTTAATCGAAACAACAACGCCTGCAATCCTAACCATCGTGACTTTGCCTGCCATCGATGTTTGCCCCGCTCTGGTTCTCTAGCACGCAAATTGATGTTCCGGTTTGCCGTCGGTTTACTTCGGCTTGTTATTTTCCCGCGAAAGAGCCCCACTTTCCCTCCCTTTTGCACGAAATTTCCCCGTTCTTGCCGTCGGCGATCAATCAGGCGATTGTTTACGCGGTGCGTCTCCTCCTCCTCCCTCCCCCGCAAATATCGTGAAAACGTGAAAATCGTTCGACAATTTCGCGTTTCTGAGATTAGCTTTTCCCAGCGCGGTGTGGGCGGTTTAGAATTTCTGTAAGCCAAATACGTGCTTTTTTCGTGGTTGTGTTTTTCGGGGGAGGGGGAGGGGGGTCCGTCAGTCGTCAATCAGAGAGAGGAGAACCACAAAATAGCCTCGGCTCCGGCGTGTTGACGCGTGTGTTGATCGACGTCAACGGTTTTTTTTTTTTTACTTTTCCACCCTTCGGCGTGGATTTCCCGGGGTGAACGTCTAGCTGTGAAAAGCTCTGCTGTCGGGAATTGACTCAATGGGGCGGCTGTTTGTGGAAATCTCGACGGCGCAACGTAATTGGAAAAGTTAGTGGTGGTATGAACGGGGGGTTTAACTTGTTTTTAACTGTATATTTTTCAGCATAATATGCCTTTTCAGAGTCAAGTTAACTTGGTAACCATTATGATACAAAAAAAAATATTAGCCTTGGTTAAACTTTCCTGGTGTTTCTAATTTCATAAATACAAATACAAAAAAACACTAATTGTTAAATGAAATGTTGTGCAGGATTTTAAGAAAACTTTTTTCCCTCCATTTAACGTTTTCAAACTCAAAAGAGCTTCCACAAAGTTGGAAATTTTACCAACTTTATTTCGGCCAAATTCTGAACGATTTTGATTCAGAAGGATTCCCGGCATAATTTCAAAGGTTTAGAGTTTCTCAGGTACACATATAATTTATATTGACTTTTAATAAAAATTAAATCTTACATTTAGAAAAACACATTGAAAATTTGGTGTAGCTTCGCTAAGAATCGGTCAATAGGTGCATAGGTTTACTCAAAAGTTTACTCTTGATTTTAATTGTTGTTTTTTCTCATATGCCTTATTTAAATAACCATAAGTTCAAATAAAAAAAATATAACAAAACTAAAAAAAAAATTACGACCCTTCAACAATCATAAAATGACAATGATTATTTCAAATGGGTTAAAATATCTAATATTCCAGATTTCTCAGCTGCATATAATATAAAATAATAAAAAATATGGTAATATTGATCAGGCCATGGTAACAGATTTTGCGTCGAAAATAAAAAAATAAATTACATCAGGAATTGATGAATATTTATCAATTTTTGATTATTTTTTATCAGGTTCAATTTTTACACATTTTTCATGTAAAATTACTCAAAAAACAGGTAAAATTGAACCAACCAAAATTTCAATCTTACAAAAAAAACTTTTTTATTTCTGTGAGTACAACAATTCAAAGCTGCATTGAATATTCACAGTCATTTTTTATTTTTCGAGCTCGGCAGATTTCTGCCGAAAACAGAACAACTGATTATTTCGGCAGAAAAATGCCGAACTTCGGCATATTAACTGTCATTTTCCGCCGAGAATTCGGTAGAATGACTCCCATTTTGCCGAGATTCGGCATATATTTCTGCCGAGCGATAAGTTGTTCTGATTTCGGCAGAATTTTGCCGAAGTTCGGCATAAAAATTCAAGTGTGTTGATTTTTTATATATGATGTAATTTTCATGATTTTTTTTTTGCGCATACAAATTTCCAAAATTATTAATTTTTAATCACCTTCCTGTGACTTCTAATCAAGGAAGAAATGATATTGAAAAAAATCAGACTGATAAATAAATATTAAATTGCGATGCTAACACTTCAGAAAAATTCTCATGAAATTTGCATTTTTTTTTCGCCGTGATTTTTATAAAATTTATTGTATAGTTCTGACGATTTTGTTTCTTTTTTTATGTGGACCAGAAATGAAAACTTTTGGACTATAGTGCATGCATTTGCAGGAAACATTGAGTTTTGAAAACACTCAAAGAAATTTCAAAAAAATATTATTAAATGAAAAAAATAAATTTGCAACAAAAAGGTAAAAAAAAAAAGGAAAATATATTTTTTTTCTTTATTCCTGAAAAAAAATAATTAAGATGGTGTCTATCCTTCCCCACTCAACAACAACAAAATTTGAATAGCTGAGAAAATTTTCTGTAATTTTCATTTTCTTTCGATTTAAATCTCAAAAAATGAAACCTTTGTGAAATTTGTGCATCATTTTCATGATTTTTTTTTTATTTCAAAATCACGACTAAATTTTTGAAAGGGCGCTTAACTTATTATTACGCACTACTGTTTTTTCAGGCGTGATCTTGAAATCAAAAAATATATATTTTAGGTTTTCTAAGCCATTCGAAAATATTGTCCAGTTTGGGACAAGGCTGGACAAAAAAAATGAAAAACTGTGCATTTTCTCAAGAAAATTATTTCTTTTCAATAGCAAATTCATTTCACTCCCAAAAAAACGGTTCTATGGCGTTTTTTTTTCAAAATTTTTCAACTGTCAAAATATAAATTAAAATTAAGCATTTAAAGCTCAAAAGATGGCACTTTTCATCCACCAAAAACAAAAAAAAAATAATCGAAAGGGTAAAGCTTTTTGAAATCAAGTTTTGGACAACAAGTCCTCATTTCTAACGTTTTTTTCACAGCAAGTTTCTAATGAGATTTGTATGGAGAAACCGATTGTGCAAAATAGCTAATTTTTTATTCAAGGAGTTGATTGTCAAATTTTCATCAAAATAAAAAAAAATTATGAAAAAATATTTGCAAAAACGTTTTGAGATAAATTTTGAAAATACAAAAATAAATGTTATACAATGTGTTTCAAATAGTTTACAATTAATTGTTAAGTTTTTTCTATGGAAATTTAAATTTAAGTTAATTTTTTGCACCCTGATTATCCGAGGAATTTTCGAAGAGGGACGAGAACAAAAACTTGAACTTAAATAAGAAATGGTCTTTTTCATCCACTAAATTAAACTTTTTTTAAAGACATTTATAATTTTTTGGGTTTTGTATACCTAGTTAAAAAGTGAGTAAAATAAACAGTTTTTTAACTGAGGAAGCATTTTTTTTTGCTTTATAAAGCAAAAGATTTATGTAAAGATTTACCACAGTTTTTTTTATTGGGTAATTCTCTACCAACTCACACGAAATCGGGAAAAGTTGCCCCGACCCCTCTTCGATTTGCGTGATCACGAATCCGAGGTCCGTTTTTTGATATCTCGTGACGGCGGGGCGGTACGACCCCTTCCATTTTTGAACATGCGAAAAAAGAGGTGTTTTTCAACAATTTGCAGCCTGAAACGGTGATGAGATAGAAATTCGGTGTCAAAGGGACTTTTATGTAAAATTAGACGCCCGATTTGATGGCGTACTCAGAATTTCGAAAAAACGAATTTTTCATCGAAAAAAACACTAAAAGAGTTTTAAAAATTCTCCCATTTTCCGTTACTCGACTGTAAAAAAATTTGGAACATGTCATTTTATGGGAAATTTAATGTACTTTTCGAATCTACATTGTCCCAGAAAGGTCATTTTTTCATTTAGAACAAAATTTTTCATTTTAAAATTTCGTGTTTTTTCTAACTTTGCAGGGTTATTTTTTAGAGTGTAACAATGTTCTACAAAGTTGTAGAGCAGACAATTACAAAAATTTTGATATATAGACATAAGGGGTTTGCTTGAAAACATCACGAGTTATCGCGATTTTACGAAAAAAAGTTTTGAAAAAGTTGGTCGTCATCGATCATGGCCGTTCATGGTCACCCGCGACAGACACGGACGACGAAACAAAGAGAAACGCAAAAAGTAACTTTTTCAAAACTTTTTTTCGTAAAATCGCGATAACTTGTGATGTTTATAAGCAAACCCCTTATGTCTATATATCAAAATTTTTGTAATTGTCTGCTCTACAACTTTGTAGAACATTGTTACACTCTGAAAAATAACCCTGCAAAGTTAGAAAAAACACGAAATTTTAAAATGAAAAATTTTGTTCTAAATGAAAAAATGACCCTTCTGGGACAATGTAGATTCGAAAAGTACATTAAATTTCCCATAAAATGACATGTTCCAAAAATTTTTACAGTCGAGTAACGGAAAATGGGAGAATTTTTAAAACTTTTTTAGTGTTTTTTTCGATGAAAAATACGTTTTTTCGGAATTCTGAGTACGCCATCAAATCGGACGTCTAATTTTACATAAAAGTCCGTTTGACACCAAATTTCTATCTCATCACCTTTTCAGGCTGCAAATTATTGAAAAACACCTCTTTTTTCGCATGTTCAAAAATGGAAGGGGTCGTACCGCCCCTCCGTCACGAGATATCAAAAAACGGACCTCGGATTCGTGATCAGGGACAAAAGTTACCCTTTAGGACAAAGTTTCACGCAAATCGAAGAGGGGACGGGGCAACTGCTGTGTGAGTTGGTGGAGAATTACCCTATTTACAAACATTTTTAAACCTAAATCAGCCAATCAATCATACAATATATTTTGCTAATCCGTTGCAATAAGACATATTTTTCAAATTCTTCAGAAGCAACGCAACAGGCAACATTTTAACACAAAAAAAATCAGAATGATATCTAAGCATTTCCAATTAATTTGTAATTTATTTATTTGATTGAAGACATAAACTCTGGATTTTAGCATTAGCTAATGCCGGATTTTTCGTTTATCTTTTTGCAAGCATTAAATAATTACCATACTTAACCAAATCACACAAATGCATCCTCCCCTCCCAAATTAGCTAATGACCCGATTTTCCCATCACAAATCGCCCTAGATGAGCTAAGTTTGCAATTACTTCGCCGTTCCTTCGCTCCCAGAAGACTCATCAACATCCCACCCCCTCCCAACCACAATCAAAACAGACCAACCCCTTTTTATCCCCCTCCCCTTTTTCAAAGAAAAGAAAAGCTCTCCGGTTTCCATCCTTTTTCGTCGTCTTCGAAGGGCAAAAATTATTCCTCCTTCCCGAAATTAATGATCATACATTTTAAGCTTAATACCAACGTCCCGGGTTCCGCTCGCTCGCTTAGTCCTTCCTTCGTCCGTGGTTCCGCTCCTTCACTCCGGAGCTAAAAAAAAAATCCAAAATCTGGTTCCTTTTTCGCTCAACACGCCACCACTTTTGGCTGCCGTGTGTATTTTCCACGCGAAACTTGTTTTTCCTCTTATTCCGCCACTTTTTTTTGGGTGGTTTAGCCTTCAATCACACACACTGACACACGTACAAAAACACTGGAAATAAAAAATCGCTGCTGCTGCTTTATTTTGGGCAAGGTTGAGCGAAAATCACGTCACACACACGGAAATTTTCCCTTTTTTCGGTGTGCCTATTGCTTTGGCGAATTTCCCTTTTTATTCGCTTTTTTCCTGCGAGGATTTTCCTCGCTAGAACACACCTTGATTTCGCTTTCGAGGATTTTTTTTTTCGAAACAGCCTACTGATTTCGGGGCAAACTTCAAAAACGGGACACGACGATCCTCCTTCCACGGGGAAAACTGAGGAAAAACTGGGAGGGAAAACACACGTTCACACACGCACACTGCTGCAGGGGAAGAAAAGCTTTTTCCTCTTTTTTCGTCTCCCTTCTGTTATCCTTGCACTAGGAAAATTGTGAAATTTTCCCTGAAAACCTTTCCCACACGAAAATCACGTCCAACAACACACACACTTTTTTCACCAAAAATCCAAGAGAACCCGCGCGACGACCACCGGACGAGACCGAACTGGGGAGGACCTGGGAGTTCCGCTCCGGGAGAATGCAGCGAGCCAATTGACGGTGGGGGCCCACCAGATGACAATCCTTTGCCACGGCCAGACGGTCAGCGGGCACGGTCTCCTAGTCCTTGCCCAGAAAGGCACTCTGCGTCAACGGGGTTCCGGAACCGACCACCAGGAGGGGATTCTAGGACGAGCGCGTGCGCGCTGATGAGGGTGAAGAAAGGACATTGAAAAGTTTGACAGTCAGCTGACAGCTGGACAGTTTACGTCACGAAACTTTTGGGAGAGGAAGAGAGCAAAACAAAAACGAAGGGAGATAACTGTCAAAATTTGACAGTTGCAAGCGACGGTCCCGGGATTTTGTGTCAACACAGAGGGAGACTTTGGAGGAGGAGGACGAGGGAGAATGATGAGAAGTGAATAAAGAAAAATGAGAGAATGAGAGTAGTATTTCGTGCTGAGAAGAGAGCTTTTTTACGACCGTTTAATAGAGATGGGAACGCGTGGTTGATTGTTATTGCTGCGGCATTTGCCGGGGCTTTACAGTGTTTTCTGTGCGGGATGAAGGAAAGATTGGGACGACACGATAAGGAATTGGGATAGACTGCTGGGTCAGTTACATGAGAATCAATTGGTAAATAGATGTATTGGCATTCATAAAAACAACCAATAAAAAATCAACCCAATCGTACTGTTTCTAGATAATAGTTTTCAATGATAAAACACAATCATTTCAATAATGGAAGTTTCCAACTGATTGATTGATTCATCGTTAACATCAAATCTATGATTTTAAAGTACAGTTTGAAGACCAAAAATTCAGATAAAAAACAGATTACATAACAAATATACAAAACATTTTTTCTGACCACTGGAACCACATATTTAAAAAAATCACACAGCAAAAAAATCCGATGGTAAAATCGCATGCAAAAGCATGCAAATCACCTTTGTCAAAATAACACTTAACATGTAGCATGTACAATTTTTGGAAACACAAAAAAAATGTTGCAACCGACGGGATTCAAACCCAGCACCAACAGTAAGAACTGGCGCCTTAGCCCACTCGGCCATCAAACCGATGAAAAGCTGTGAGGATAAACGCATATATGCGCTTGACATTTCGGTCAATTAGGTTTCCAATACTGATGGGCTACAAAAAACCTGTCGCCCTACAAATAAGCTACCAAGACAGCTCGGAATCAATTTATCTGATTTATAAGGCGAAAGTTATTTCAAGTGAATTCTGTGAAATTTGGTAAACACCGTGAAATGCCGAAAAATTCGAAATAATCTATTGTCTAATTGATCCGCAGTGTATTTTAACTTTGATTTTTTTTTTCTAAATTACAACACTTCACAGGATTTTATACTGGCACTTTTGAAACAATAGTAAAAAAAAGAATAGCAAATTTTTAACTTATTTTTAAGGATATTGTTCATTACATTACAACATTTGAAGAAATGAAAATAATTGATTTTAAATTGCCAGTGAAAATAGATTTGATTCTACTTGATAAAGAATTATACAATGAGAAGTCTTAAGCAACACATGAACATTTTTTATTATTACACAAAATTCCAAAAACAATGTGAAATAACGTTATTCAAAGCTTCAATGAAAGAAAACGCAATCGAGATGAGCAAATTGCATAAAACGTCGCGAAAATTTTAAATAAAATATTTTGGTTTAAGTTTTGTATTAAATTGGAAACATTTTGAATAATTTTAATTTTAAGGAGTTATCAAAATCAAATGTTAAAAAATAGCCATAAATCAAATTAAGCCTTAAGTTTTTTTAAATACTCAAAATTCTGTTTTGCTGAAAATCATGAAACACACGATTTAATTTCTCTTATTTTACTTATAAGTAATTGGGTACTAAAGCCCTATGTCAATTTTTATGTACAACGGTAAAAAACACGATTAAAAACCAGTTCTGATCACTTTTTTTCATTTTAATGCAAAATTTTGTTTAGACAAGACAACATTTTTTCGATGGATAAACTATGGTCCCCTTGGAACGAGCTGTCAAGTAGGAACTTTTCTGTCAAGAAGGACCGCGAGGTTAATTTTTAAAAATTGATTTAAAAATCCATTTTAAACTCTTTGTGGTCGTACAAAGGGCCATTGTACTCAGAAAAATAAGCTTTTTCGCTGTAAACAATAATATCAGCAATCTAAGCTTCATTTTAGGACCCAATTTCGGTGAATCTTTTGTTCAGGATGTTTCGAAATTTAGATTAAGTTTTTTATATACTTTCCTTTTTTTCATTTCCAGGTGTTAGATAAGTGTTATATAATACAAAATCAATTAAAATTCCATAAGGTGTAACGTTTTAAATGTTCAAAAAATGTGTTTTTTTTCCACAAATTATTTAAAAAATAGGATGGGATATATATTGATCCACTAAATGGAACATAAAAAATCATTCTTAATTAGAGAAATAAAAAGTAAAACTAACAAACGCAAGATCTCTAAAAGTAAAAAAAAAAGTGTTAAAAATTTCTAGAAGGCACTGAAAAGTAATATAATTTTATAAATTACATAAAAAGTTCATCATATTGGACTTTTATATAAAGTTTTTACGATTTTTTATTCACTTATTGAAGTTTAAGTATTATGATTATTATTTACAAATTTAAAAAAATCAAACATTAATTAAAGTAAGAAAAAATATTAAACAAGAAAATAACTAAATAAAACGCAGATAGTTATCAGCATTGTTTGAAAAACAAAAAAAAAATTTTTCAGAAAAATATATTTACCTCGTTTCAATTTCCCAGAAAACCACCATTCTCAAACGACAGAATGATGCAAACGGTCGGGTCCCGATCCTGTGGGATGACGGTGGCAAATTGCTTGTCGTCGAAATTATGTTGCCAAAAGTCCAACACGATGACAACGGTGTTACGGAAGCGGGAGTGAGTGCATTTCAGTGGGGCTTCCACCGGTGATGCAGTTCTTGTGACCTCAAAGACTTCACTTGGGAAATGTGATGGTGGTGCACTGAGAGAAAAATGGTTGAAGTTTGTGGAAATTGGTTGTGCAAAAATCAAAATAGCATCAAACAACTTTTATAAGTGTCCATTGAAAGGTATTTCTTGGAGTGGCAGCCAAGTCCCCAAGTGCGATGAGTTTGAGTTGGAATTTGTTCCGCTGCCAAATTTCGGTTTCCACTCTGGAATGATTGTTGTGATTCGTGGTTGCTGGCGCGAACGCGTTCTTCGGTTAGAGGAAGAAGGACGATTTAACGAGCACCGAGAGTGGTATACTTAATGTCGTCCCTCGGCATATTATGGGGACACAATTCAGTGGGGGTTTTTGGAGTTGGTGGAGACATTTTGGCATGTCTTGTAAAGGTGTGTAATAAATCGTGAATTTCATGAACATTTGTTCGCAATTTTCGGAACTGATTTTTTTCCGTGTAACTCGTAGAGTCACTTTTTAAATTATTTTTAATTTTTAAGCATAATATTTCAGGTTCTCAAAGACTTGGTATTTGAATAAGACATATTTTTAAATCGGTCAAAATTCTTAGTGATGTCCGTCGACTTCAGGAAAACGACAATAGCCTGCAGGGGGTGTCTGGTCCGGTCTGGTCGATAAGGGACAAGGAGAAATTGTCCCTAATTAGCACTTGAGTCTACGTTTGCTGCTATTCCAGCTGTTTGGGACTCCAACTTTGATGTGTCGAACATCAAAGGAAAGGTTGATCCACAAGTGAAACTATACTGTTAATATATCTTGCACTCAGTAAATGCTGTCAATTTCTGTCAATTTAAGAGCAGCTTCACTGTGGTCGAGTTCCACCAAACTCGTAAAACAAGGAATAGCTTCCCTGTGTTATGCAAGGAAAAGTTTTGGCCAACCACAAACTGCTGCTGCTGCTGCTCAACTTTTGCTTCTAAAAGCTTGCGGTGACGAAATGATGTCGTCCCAGGCTAAATTTCAAGCTGCTAACGAACCAAGATGCAACCGTTCATTAGCGCGTGTAGGGTTGGCCGGAAGTTTATGCAAAACCCGCCCCATTTGTTGTTAGCTGATGTGTAAGTTGATGTGGGCTGTAGGAAAGTTCCGGGAGTTGCACACTGCATTCGTGGCTGGAAAAATTAAAAACTCAAATAAATTCATCAAACTATCCAAGTTGAAAATCGATCACTGTCAACACTCAACTTCTTCTTCATTCAATCTTCTCTTCTCTCCCTTCAACAAAGATAAACAACCAGTTTCGATAATCTACCAAATGATCTTTGGAAAAGCCGGAAATTTCCCTCCATTTTCCATCGTTTTCACCCCACACCCTTATTTTGCTAGCAGCTGTTTCAGTCGCTTCAGATGCAACCCAGTACGAACAAAAACCCAACAATCGGTTAACTTTCTCTCCAACTTTTAAAACAAAACCGAACGAGCAAGACATCTTGAGCTACAAACGTTCGACGACGGAGTGAAAACAATATCCGTTGTATTTTCGATACACACTCAAACAAAAAAAGAAGCACTTTGCAGTAAAACGAAAGAATAAAACCTGCCAAAGGTATCGTTTACCCGTTTTAAGAAGAGCTTTCCACAGCGTTGCACTTTCAAACTGAATCGAACTTGAGGGCTGAAGAACCTGGAGGCAATAGCAGCAAAGTATCGTTACCAGGGGTATGGTTTCAGGATCACAGGAATAAATACGCTTACACAGAGAGAAGCAAACTCAGGGTGTTCACCATTATTTTCACCTGCTCTCAACTGTAATAAGAAACATCCAACAAAAGCATGGTAAAAAATTTCAATTGAAATTTGAAGTTACGACAATTTTTTGCAAAAAAAAACTAATTTATATTTTTCAGTTGATATTTAAAAGATAAATGTTAAATTAGATTTAAAAAAAATCTGCTGTTATAAAAAATCAATCATGCCATAAAGAAAGATCTGTATTATAAATTTTCTATAAAACATATCTTTACACGCCACCAAAAACAAGCTTTTATAAAAATTTCAAATTTAGAAAATTTTATAACAATTTTATCATTAAAAAAGACAGATAGTTGGCAAGATATCGTCAGTTAAGAAATTATAGCAAATTACAAAATATTTAGACAATAAAATTTTGATTTCTTTCATTTGTTACCATTTTTGTCTTTTTCTTAACAAATTATTCGATTATTTATTTAAATAAAATATATTTTCAAAAAAGGCAAGTGGACACTAATTTTGAAAAATTCAAACTTTGTTCTATCTTAAATTGCTTAAACTTGAATACGGTGTGTTTTGACAAAAAAATGTGAAGTTCTTTTCGTTTGAAAATTTGATTCTGCTTTTAAAGAGTAGTTTATGCAACAAGTTGTAATAAGAAGATTTTTTCAACACGAATCGTACATTTACCGAGCTCCGAAAAAACAACCTTTGAATAGAATTTAAGGTCAAATGTCCATGTATTTAGCCACCGTTTAAATCAAAACAGTGCTGAAAAGTGTTTCTATTTGATTCTAATATTCTTGGTATAGAAAAGTAGGTTGTTTCGTCGTTCGAGAATGACAGGAAAATTATGTAGTTTCTAAGTAGTTTGTTTTACGAAAAACTTTACTTATCTTGTTTCTTCTTTTTCATTGTCATGTTATTATAAGTTATTTAGTTATTTTTTGTCATTGCAATGAGCTTATTCAACAAAATTCAATGGTAATCATTTGTCTATTTTGGGTCTTTAATATGTTTTTTACGTTTTATACTATAAAATTACATTACATGCTTTATGTTCCAAATCTAGCTGAAACTTTTTGAGTGCCTTCCGTATGCTAAAAGAAACCAATTTGCATCATCAGTTTGTCCCTCTAATTTTCCACACAAATTTGGCAGCTGTCCATGTAAAAATGGGAGGTGAAAATTCTAAAATCTGTATTATTTACAGAAATTTTATAATTGATTTGGTATTTTGGGCAAAGTTGTAGGTATGAATGAGGCATACACGAAAAAAACAATAATTCGCAAAAAAAAATAACAAACGAAAAAACTCATACACCAACAAAAATACACGAAAAAATAATACACGAAAATACTAATACAAGTAAAAAATAACATTGAAAAAACACACAAAAAAATTACAAACGAAAAAAAATATAACACAAAAAAATTACACGAAAAAAATTAAACACGAAAAAAATAAAACACAAAAAAATATCACACACAAAAAATTTAACGCGAGAAAGATATTACATGAAAAAATTAAACATGAAAAAAATAATACACAAAAAACACACAAAAAGATAATTCATAGAAAAATTTATACACGAAAAAAAATTACACGAAAAAAAATTACACGAAAAAAGTATGACACGAAAAAAATAAAACACGAAAAAAAATATTACACGAAAAAATATTACACGCAAAAAATTTTAAACGATAAAAATATTACATGAAAAAATTATACAAGAAAATAACAATACACGAAAAAACACACAAAAAGATAATTCACAGAAAATATAATGCACGGAAAAATCATACAAGAAAAAAATCCCACGAAAAAAATACAAGAAAAAAAATACACGAAAAAATAACACAAAAAATAATGCAGGAAAAAAAATTATACAACAGAAAAAATAATACAAGAAAAAATAAAAGATAATAATTTTAATAAGATAACTTTAAAAAACACTTTCTTTTATTTGTATTTAATTCCATGTTTCCACAAAATTCCAGAATTTTCCAGAAACATTTAAATTTTGTAAAAAAGTGATTTCTCAAGGAATTTTAAAAATATTTTCTATTTTATCAAATTCATTTGCAATAAAAAAAAAGATTTTTTATAAAGTGCAAAATTTTAAGTTATAGCCATTTTTAGATTTTCGATAACTTTTTTGGAAAAATGTTTCTTTGTTTGCAGTGAAGTAATTCTTGATTTTTTCATATTTCAAGGAGGAAAATTAAAAAGCACAACATTATTTATGTTAGTTAGTTAGTTGTGGTAGAAAAATTACTAACAATTCATTTCATTATTACTGTTCAATATTTCATGTCTGTGCGTCTTTACTTTTTTAACTGTTATTGATTTATGTTTACTCAAAAAGTACACCAATCTGACTGAAAATTGAAAATTGATTTTTCAAAGAAAGTACTTTTAACAGTTTGTTTTTTTTTACCCAAAATTAATTTATTTTAATAAATTTTTAAAAAAATCAAACCTTATCTTAGGATAAAAAATGGAAAAAAAAGATGTTTTACAAACACCTTATTAATTACTTTTGTTTTATCTTTTGATCATGCAGTTCAAGTAATTCTATTGCTATTTAAAAGTCCCCAAAATATTCCTTTTTTCTCAGGTCAGGTCAGGTCAAATCACAAAACTTACAAAACTCTAAAAATTTAAGAGTTCTTCTAAACCAACGAAGATATTTTTTTTCGATAAATTAGTTTTAGATGATTTTCAAAATTAAATCTGTCTAGAAGCGGGATTAAGATCACTAATAATAAGTACCTATGTAATAAGAATCTAGGTGATTTTTCACTAGATTTACAAGCCAGATTTTGCAAATTTTGTTGAAAATGACTTCTGGTTATTTTTTCCTACGATTGGAGGGCTAGAAATTCGAATTATACATTTTATTTGCAACAAATCATGGTCTGGCAACACTGCCATAATATATTGTTGGTTTAAAAGGTTTATCAAATTGGACTATTTAAATAATAATTTCTGGAAGAATTTGAGAAAAAAATACTTTGAAAAATTAATTCTAATTTGAATTTTTGTGAACTTTTTTTTCAATTTTCACTGACACACCTTGAACTGTTGTAAACTATTTACTATTTAAAACCCCTTTCTCCCTCCACCCAATCGTTCCTTTAAGAAAACGCATTCACCTGAACCTTACGCTGCAGCTAGTGCTGTTTGTGCTGTTGATGATTTTGCTGTTTTTCGTTTCGGATTTGACAAAGCGAGAAGGTGGAGGTATCACCACATCTTCAACCACTGTTCTACTTTTCTGTCGACAATGACTTTTGTGCGAAATGCGATGATCCTCGCTTTGATCCTGCAATTCGACGACGATTTTCGCGAGTCGGAAAATTGGCGAAGCAGAAGGTGGGTGGAAGGAAAATCCATTCAGCAGATTGCTCCCACTTACTGTGAAACCATAAACAGTGGGGCAGTTAACCTGGTAGTAAACAGAGCAGTTAAGCGGTTTAGTGTGAGAAACTTTGTTTAATTGTCTCTTTTATGAGATAATGGGTTATTACTTACTTACTATTTTGGCATAGTCGGCAGGCTAGGTAAAACAATGACTCACCTGAAAATGACGAGAAAAGGGTAAAATTAGTGAAGGATAATTTGCAATTTTGCAGCAAATTTAATATTTTCCAAGAGAAAAATCCAAACAAATCTTCGTGGAAGGACCACAAGACCAAAGAAAGAGCAAAGTTTTCCCAGAAAAAGTTTCCCCCAAAAGTTCGTGTCCGTATCAGCAAATCAGTGATTGTGTGTGCGTGCGTGTGTGCCCACCACTCATTATTGCTGACTCTCTTCGTATTTTGTACATCTAAATCTTCCTAGCAGACCAACTTTTTCCAAAAAAAAAACTTTTGACAATGGAACCTTGTTAGCCCCTCCCGACGTGATATCCCAAACTGTCGAATTTTTGGCTCTGTGTGGGAAAGCATCTTTATTGCGAAGCTTCTCCGTTTTTACCTGAAAAGGGAATTTCTTTCGCTTTTTTTTTTGTTGCCAGTTTTCCATGAAAAATGCTCTCCCCGAAAATAAA
Organism: Culex pipiens pallens; assembly: GCF_016801865.2. Classification (NCBI taxonomy): domain Eukaryota; kingdom Metazoa; phylum Arthropoda; class Insecta; order Diptera; family Culicidae; genus Culex; species Culex pipiens. Next base: position 194,755,571 of record NC_068938.1, on the reverse strand, counting down.
CCTAAATGGGGATCATGCATCTCTAATTTGTCATACTTTTATTGTGTTTTTCTCCCAAGTTACCCGAATACATAAAGGTATTCTGCTTCACAGTTTTTTTCTTTTTCTTTTTACGACAAAATATATATATTAAGAGTGCCACGTAAGCAAAACTTGAGGTTAAAGGGATTTACGACGACGACACACTCACAAAACACATCCGGAGTGGTCCAAGAAATGACAAAACGCTTTCACGTATGAGCCATAAAACGATAATTTATTGGAGGGTGATTTGTGGCGCCATCTTTGGGGAGGCTCCCCCTTCGTGGTGAAAGGTGAGTCCTCAAGGTTTATGGATGTAATTTGAAGAGTCCTCAATTTTGGTGGCAGTTATGAGTTTTGGTGATGATTTTGAACAAGGTTGTTTTGTATTTTATTGCATTTTTTTTCTTTCTTTCTCTAAAAATATGTAAATTTACATGTATTGATGTGTAATTTTACATGTTCTACGTAAATTGAAGTAAAATTACATGGGAAAAGAAGTAACATTTGGCATTCCTAACTGAATTTTATTTTACTGTGAATTATGAAAGATAAAAGAAGTGATGGTACATCTTTTTCGATGTAATTTTACCCTAGTTAAAAAAGGATGTAAATTTACACGTTAAAAGATGCAATATTCTAAATTACTTCTGACGTCCACTTTCCACATGTAAAAAAAACATGTTTTTATCACGCTATGCAAAACAATTCCATTGTGTAAAATGTAGTCAAATGTCCTCCCCTTAAAGACCGCATAATAGTTTCTATAGTTATTGCCAAATTTCGGTACACCAACAAGAACCATTCAAAGAAATTCTCCTCGAACAGAACGACAAACTTTACTCAATTCTCCTGCTCTACCGGATTATGATAAAACTGATCTTACCACCTCAACCAAAAGCCTCCCCGAGAAAGGTGGCAATGATGGCATTCAAAAAGCTCCAACTATTCACCCCTTCAAACCCACCCCGTTGATGAAGAGAGAGAGCCGTTCCAGGCTACACTAATTTGATTAAGTTTTCACGGCTTACACTGGTTTTTGTGCACCACCCACCAGTTCCACTAGAGTTTGAAGGGGGGAACTCTTAAACCTTTCAATGGTGCACACAACAACACAAAGGGCGTTTGTCGAGGTTATGTTCAACAAGATGTCGTCTGCTGCCTTTCTTGGAAATCCTGTGAACCACGGAGCGGAAGAGTCGATGGTTCACCTGGGCGGAATTGTTTCAATATCATAGTAAAGTTAAATAATTACAAAAAGTGATTTTAAAATTTTAGTGAAAAATTATGTACAATGTTGCACACGCAATTACATTTCTCTTGAATCATTAGCACAGTGAAATAAATCATGGTAACATTAAATCGCGACAAATTTTGCGTCAGAAAAAAGTGCACGATTACTCCTGAAAATACTAAAATTTACATGATTTTACGTGTAATTTAATTTCACATTCCGCCAAAATTGAGGTAAAATTCTATCCTCATATTTAGTAACCTTGCAAAATTAACCCTTGTTTTCTCTTTCACAGTAAAAAAATAAGAATTTTGGAAAGTTAGAAATTTGATTTTTGAACATCATATCTATTATCATGTCATTTTACCTCAATTTACAGGGAATAATAAATTCACACATGAACATAGATTTATTTTATTTATTTTTGAGCTAGTATTACACATTTTTTTTTTGACTAAAATCTATCATAATTTCCAGGTGTATTGCTACCATGATTTTATTAACCTTGTATTTATTTGAAATCTTACAACTAAAAGTTTTTGAACAGGTTCCATTTTATACATCTTATTTAAAAGCACCACAAATTCAAAATCAATTCTATAAAAAAAATAAAGACTTTAAAAAATCCCAAATTAACGAACCTAAAATTGAGTATTATTATAATGATTTTTCAGCAATATAACTGAATTGAAATGGTTTATTTCAGTCAAAGAACGTTGAACATCATGATTCAAACATTTGTTATTAAAAAAAAGTAAAATTTAATTTAAATATACAAATACAACGCAATAAAAATATTCTCGAAAAATTCTGCGAATTTGGAAGGTGTAAAATTTGACTTTTTAATTATTGCATGTAAATTACCTCCACAAGGGTTGAAAAATTAGCATTACGCCTTTAAAGATGTAATTTTACACATTTTTAGTGGTAAAACTATAGCTACACAGTAAAAAAAGGTATTATTATATTCGGAATGTTCTGTATTAAAAATAAAACAGAACAAAATATTAAAAAAAATTAGTAATTATTGTTTTCAATGCCCAAAAAAAAAATAAAACCTTTACATAGTGGATGAATTGAAAAGAAAAAAAAAATCAAATTTTTATCGACAATTTTTGTAGAAAAATAATTAAAAAATAGTTTTTTTTTCTGTGAATATTACATCATGATGGAAATTTCAGTATTCATTCGCATAGAAAATAACATGATAAAAGTTCTAGTATTGTCAATAAAATGCAAATTCTAGGAATTGTTTTTTTATGTTTTGAGTAATTTTTGATCTGTGGTCCCAAATTCAAATTTCGTAAGATCATGACATTTCATCACTATAGAATGACAGGAACGTATTTTTGGAACAAAAGCTACTATTTAGCTAGTTGCAAATTAATGGACAAATACGAACAAATTGAATACAATATTTTAAGCAAATCCGGAAAACACATTTGAAATTTCACTTTTTCAGGGAAACATTTGTTTGAATTTTATTTTCAGGTAAGATAAGTGTCAAAGAAAAACAATATCGAAAAGTATTACTTTTCGACACATACGCTGAAACCTTGAACTTTTCAGCACTCAAATGGATGCTGAAATGTACTTTTTGCAATTCCGTCGTGAAACTACTTACTTTTCCTGTCATTCTTAAACGAAGAAATAGAATACATTTCTGTACCAAAAATAACAGAATCAAATAGCAACACTTTTCAAAATAAATGCTGAAAAATTCTACTTTTCAGCACTGAAATGGGTGCTGAAAAGTTGAACTTTTCAGCACTTGTTTCGAAAAGTAACATTTTTCAAAAAAAAATTATTTAAACGATTTATTGACAAAATACATGAACATTTGACTTAAAATTTAACTCAATGGGTGTTTTTTTGGAATTGCAAAAAATGTTGTATGGAACTCGTTGCAAAACTTGATTTTTTCAGCACTCTTCGTATTTATCCAACTCGGTGAACCTCGTTAGATAAATGTAAGACTCGTTCTGAAAAAATCCTCTTTTTGCAACTTGTTGCATAAACTAGTATTTCAGTACTATTATTTTTGGCGAAAGAAGGTAGGTCATTTTGTTATTCGAGAATGACAAAAAATAGCAAGTAATTTGATAACGGTAAAAAGACTTATCAATTTTGTTTAAGCAATAGTTGTTTCTATCCCTTAATTTGTGGGTTAAAATGAATATAAATTGGCTTTAGGTTTAAGAAAATTTGTATTTAATAAAAAAACAACATTGTGTTTTTATTTTTGTCGAAAAATTTGGAAAATGTCCGAATCATGGGTTTTGTCATAGACTTTTTAATTCTCAATTATTATAATTCTGTTTTCATTTTAACTTAATATTTCCTATTTATATTTTTACCCATTTTAACCCATTTTAAAACTTGTTTTAAAAAGATTTTAAAAAATCCACTCAAACCCTCTTCAATTTTCGTCATTTCAAGCACGCTCCTCGTCAATAACTGAATTTCAATGATTTTCCAATTCACTCATCGAGAACGTACGACGACTACCACACCACTTGTGCCACTATCGCAACTATGGCTTGGGGCAATAAAAAAACGAAAGATAAAACTGCATTTCTTTCCAACAAAGAAAGTGCTTCCGGGGTGGCGGAGGAGTGGCTGCTCCAGGAAATGAAAAGCGGAAAATATTGCTCACAATCAAATATGATTTTGCTGCACACACCTTTTCGTACCTTCTTCAAACTCGTTCTCACTTCTCAAGTGTATGCATATATATTTTCAACCACTTGGCACTGTCCTGGGGTGTGGCATAAACGAACGGAAATATTCGAAAATTTACCACACCCACCCTTTGAGGACATTTGTCGAGAGCACATCTTCTTGAGCCAGAGTGTAGAGCCCCTAATTCCTGGCAAATATTAGTATTCCGTCCTAGCAGCGCTAGCTGGTCTTCACCTTAAGGCCACCAGCAAGAAGACGAAAAAGAGGAAAATGATTCAAGTTTTCCCTAAGAAATGAAAATCTGCCCCTCCTCGAAGGGACACATCTTTCCAGAAAAGCGATCTTCTCTTTGCAAGTTGACTGAGGATTTTCCCTCCCCCGAACCCACACCGGAAAAGTGCAATGCAATGCAGTTGTTGTGCGCGTCGCACTTCCGGCGGGCATTTTCTCCGTTATTGGGGATTTGGCACGTGACCGGGTGGAACCTGCTCTGGTCACTGCTTGCCAAGAGGGGTGAGGGGGGGTTGAAATTTAAACGAATTGAAGCAGGATGCAAATTAAGTTTAGGTGGAACGTTTTCGGGATTCGTTGCTTGCGAATGTTGCATCGACTTTATTCTATTGAAAAGATATAAACAAAAGTATCTATTGAAAATCAAAACAAATAAATTATGTTCACATTTATTTACCATTTTATTAAATAACATTTCATGACAGATTGCCAGTCGACACATTTTCATGACTTATCCGAAAGCATTTGGATTATTTAGAACAGTGTTTCTAAACCTTTATTGATCCATTCCCCCCTTGGCTGAATTTCATCTCCCCACAACTTTATCTTTTTTATCCAACTAATGTCTATCATTGCAAAATTTCATAACTTTGACATTCATATTTGCAGAAATTTTAAATTTTTCACGTCATTTTTTTTCTTTTTATGAATTTTTATTACCTGCTTATATTCAATGGAATGCTAAATCTCATGAAATATCTTGACTGATTGTTTTCCAAGAAAAAGACAAAAAAAAGATGTCAAAAAACTTTTACTAAAAACAAATATTATTTGATACTTCATTATTTTTCAAAGTAATAGAACTTTGCTCGAAAAGACTCCCAGATATTAATGCAAATAATTTTCGCAAAAAAAACCGAAAACAACCCAAAACGTCACAAATATATTTTTCAAAAGCTGCTCAGTTTTAAAAGAATTTAGATTTAGTTTTATTTTAACAAAATAACCTAACCCTAAGAAATAAAAAAAAACTGACATAAAATATAAAAATAATCAAAAACTGCTCAATTCTAATAAAAATTAAAAGTAGATCGCATTTATAAAAAAAATTAGGACAGCTTATTTTTGAAAACTAGAACAAAATATGCTCATGTTTCAATGTGAAAAATGTGAAAATTCACAGAAATTGATTTATGAAATTCCATTCTTCAAAAATGATCATGTTTGAGGGAACGCAAATATTTCCAAAACTTTTTGTTATTTTATGGTATTATTCAGAAAAATTTCACGGAATTTTTCATTCGTTTAAATTAACATTTTTGAATTTTAGTTTTTGTCAGCTAAATTTTTAAAACAGCTTCAAAATGAAATCTAACGAAATAAAAAAAGATGTTTATCTTATCAAAGAAATACACATATGTTTCAAATAAATTGCAAGCTTTGTAATGTTAAAAAATACAATTAAAGATATATTTTTTTTACAAAAACTCATTGGCATCGTCATTCCCTCCCAAGAATGGCCAAATTCCCCTCCAGGGGGAAATTCCTCACTGGTTGAGAAACACTGATTTTAAGATTTTTTTAATTATTTCTGTGAGTTTTGCATTTTTTTATCAACATTAGCAGTTCTTTGAAAATAAATTGAATTTAAAAAAAAATTGAATAATTTTTTGCATTATTTTTAACATTACCAGTTCTTTGAATTTTTTAAGATGTTTATTTATGTCTGTGATTGAGTGCAAAAAGCATTCTTACAAACATGAGCAATAAGGCCGTTGCAAATATTTTTTAGAAGTTTATGTTCCTAGACTCTAGGGTGAGGCAAAAATATATAAAAATTAAAATTGAAAAAAATGTTTTAAAATGCATTTTACACCAGTCCAGTTGTTTTGCTATCACTAGCCTCAAAAAAAAACCAAACAAAGTATTGACGAAAAAAATTATTATACGCGATTTTTTTATTACTGTTCATTAGAATTTTCGCAATTCGCAATTTTCAGTGTAAGAACGGGCCTTGACCGATCTTATGCACTAGGTTCCCGACGAACACGCACTGCCCTTACACCTACATCTCACCCTTGCTCTGAGTCAGTACGAGCAACACGCTAGAACACGCTTTGAGTGTTCGTGCCAGGCATGCACACCTTCTTTTCCGGTTACGCATTTTAACTCGGCCGGGGGTGGTACATTGCGTAGGGTTTGATGTAAGTATAAGCGCCTATAGTGTGCCTATCAACTTTCATTTAAGCAAAAACTGTTTTATTTTTAGTTTGAATTCAAAAACTAGTTGTTATTTTACTGTGTATTGTTTTCTCCTGAAATCTTTCCTAGTGTTGAGTCGTGTTTATATGTTGCTATTTATTTTGTCGTGGTGTTTTGTTACAATTTTTGGTCCTAAGCATGTTATAAAAGTTTACCAAAAGTACAATAGTAATATTTGTGTTAATCCTTTAACCATTCCATAAATAGAGTAAGGGCTCAAACCTCACTTGTTTGAAAAAAAGGGTGAAGATTGAAAACAAAACACAGTAAAAGAAAATATATTTTATAAAAATCAAGAATCTATAGTAAGAGAATGATGAGCGTATTTTAAAGAATAAAAATTAGAAGTTGGATGTATTAGATGTTAAATTAGACAATAGTTAATAAATAGAGATACAAAACAAGCTTAGATTATAGTAATGATAATTTATAGGACAGATAAAGAATTATTTGAATAAATAAATTCGCAATAAATCAAAAAAGATTAGACAAATGATAAATAGACTTGATATTACTAGTACATTAAGGAAAAGTATATTTTTAAGGAAAAAACAATGTTTGTTACAGCAGTATCAATTGGTAAAAAAGAGTGGAAAAGCTTTGAGAGATAAGAGAATCAAAAGTTAGTAAAATCAAAATCAAATGATGGATATTAAAAAGAAGAATCAGTGAAGAAGTGAGAATCAGTAGAGCAAAATAGAAATAGGAGATAGGTGGTAACTGAGAATGAAGAGAAGAGAAAACCCCGTTGTGCGATGTTTCAGGTACATCCACAGCAGTTGACTCAACATACTGCGAATCAAAACAATACCGTCTACTATCACAAATTACTTCCCTTTCCCACATTGTCGCGCCCCTTTCTTTCAGCCGTCTCGACTCTGACCCGCGGTGGTCAAAGGTTTACGATCCGTTTCTACAGGCCACCAGCTAGGTCATCATGAAAACCAAGCCAACTACGGATGTAGTTAGTTGCGCTCCTTCCAGGATGTTCCTTACCTGGACGTCAACCGAAGAGCACGCAACAAGATCAGTGCCATTGCATGCTCTTAGGTATCAATTCTTGGCCTGCTTTTACTGTACATTAGAATTTCACAAAAAAATCAAAATATATGCTTTAGGGGAAGGTGGGGCAAGACGACCATATGGGGCAAGAGGAACAATCGCTAGTACGGCCGTAATTTTTACAATTTTGATTATTTCCAGTATGAGGAATTGTTGCTAGAAATGCAATTAGCTGATTCTACTACCACATAACCGGCAAAACGACGTTAACGCTACGGGGCATAAGATTTAATGAAGATTTTTTCAAAACCTTTGTTTTCTTATAATATTTGGAAAGTACAAAATAAGGCTTAGGGTTCGTTTTAAGGCTCATTTTACCAAAATGCTATTTTTCCTAGATCAGTAGTGTCCCTACCAATGACATGCACCTATTACAAAGTATGATTTAACTTTTGGTTATTTTTGTTGAGAGCTTTTAAAAAATCTTGTTCAGGTGGGGCAAGTGTACCATATGGATTTTTAGTATGGAAAAAATTACGAATTGCTGCAACAACATATTTTATTGGGAAATAAATACATGAAAGTACTTAAAAACTGATAAACAATTGTTAAAAAAAAATTCCATACCAAATATAGTGATATTATGAAAATTTACTATTTATCGTCTAAGCAATATTTTTTTCGTAAAAATAAGATTTTTTTTAGTAAAATATTATTATTTAATCTAAAAATGGAAGAAACCTTTCAAATACATTCTAATCTGATGTATCTAAGTGATAACAGTTCAATTGTTAGCAAATTAACATGTTTTTTCATGCATTGTTCCTCTTGCCCCAACGGGTTGTTCGTCTTGCCCCACTAGTTGAGTAGAACGTACGGAAAATCAAAAATTTTAAAATCATTTTTTTACATTAAAAAACAGGATTTTTTAAAAACTTGTTCTAACAAAGTCTTAGTCAAGACCTAGAATAAGATGATTATAATAAAATCCGCCAGATTTTTTTAACTTTTTAATGGGTTATAACGAGCATTTCCTTAGCTTGTTACACTTGCCCCACTTTCCCCTATTTGTTTATCAACGCCAGAAAAAGCATTTCAATTTGTTTTTCGTTGATTAGATTTCTATTTTCATTAAAATTTGACAGTTTACGGAACATTTTGTTTTTAACTTTTTTTCAACATGATCAGTTCTTTGTAGGTATTAAAAAAAACCATGAGACGTTCTTAGAATAATGTAATAAGATGGTTTTTTTTATTGATGTGTTTTTTTTTTTTTTTGCATGAGCAATTGCCTCAAAAATCAGCACTTTGAAAATATTTATGAATAGTACTTGAAAAGCATTTATAAAAAAAAATGTTTTTATCTCAAAAACATTTAATGCATTCTTTTGAACCAGGCAGTTTCTACTTTTTAGGAGTAATTTTCGGTTACTGTGGGGTAAAGTTAGTTTCAAATATTCGTTGATTCCTTGGAATTCTTTTAAATATGACCCAATTGAAGAAAACATTGTGTGCCTTATTCTAAAAATAAGATGCAAAAATAGTTAAAAAGAGATCGATCTGGATTTTGTTTTTCAGACAGAACAACACAGTAAAAGATTAATTTAAGAAGTTTAAAAGTTGATGGTTGAATATTTCCTCTTGTTTTGTTACTTAACTAATGTGTCAAAAGTGAAATTAAACTGAAAATGACGTATCAAAAAAAGTGTAATTTTACATCAAGAATTGGTGTAACTTTAATCAATTTCTGAATAAAAATCTCTAACTATTCAATCTTCAACATTTTTTTTTTCTAGATACAAAGCTTTTCCCCGATTTTTATGCAAAATCAAAGTTTCGACAAAAGTCTATTCGGCAAAACGGCTTCGGCGAAATGTCCATTGGACTTCCGGCATTTTGAAAATGCCCTTTTAAAAAAAAAGTTTTTACAAACTTTACAGATTTTTTTAATCTTCGGTAAAAATGAGAACTTTTGAGCACAAGCGTAAATCATTTTTTTTTTAGAGGTCTTGAAATAGAAATTTTTGAAAAGTATCCGCCCTGACTCAAACACCCAAAAAGCAAAAACTGAAAATTTGGTTTATTGGACCTTTTCAAAAAAAAAACTTCAGAAATGTTCTAAACTGTCACCAAGTCTCAAGCTCCCTTCGGCAACCTGTGAGCAACAACCATACTGACAAGATAAGCTCTACAAGACAACTTTCATCCCAGGTGAGCTTTCCTTTCTCCAGGACACGACACAGTTGGTGTTACATTGACAACAGTGTTGCCGGCCAGCTTCCAGATGAAAACTATAGTTGCAACTTTCTTCGGAAAAGTCAAGGACGCTTTCTTCTTTTTCTCTCTTTCCCCGTTTGTAACACGCCAAGAAAGTGAGCAAAGTTAATTTGCTGAAATGAAGATAATGTACTATCGTCGTCTTCTGGAGCTCGTCCGAGAAGCTTCCGAGGAAGTAGCAGGTTTGTTCGCGCCAAACAGCGGAGCTAGGAAGGAGCGGTAAATTACCGAATGAATTATTTATTTACTTTCGAAGAGAAATGTCGAGCGAGTGGAGTCTCCTCAAGTCGAAGAAAAGTCCCGGGAATCACTTTTACCTGATGTTCTGGATGGTTGAGTTCTTTGGAGCTCAGTTTTTTTCTTACTTTCTTCTTTTGCTCGGGATGTTTCTGCAACGTGGAGTGATGGAGTCATTTGAATTCAATCTACGAACACGGCCACACTGCGCCAAAGTTCTCTCTCCCTTTTTTTATCGCACAGTCTGACGCCGACGTCCTCGTCGGGATGAGTTCGGTTTTCATGGGGAACTGGAGATCTTCCCGGGCCATCTATCCTTTTTTTCGGTGGCCAAGAGGGCAGTCAGTTGAACAAAATTTTGATTTTTTTTTTCAAAAGTTAGAAATTTATATGATTTTTTTTTTAATTACATCAAAATAATGTGAAAAAAAATACTTTTCAAAATCAACGTGCCCAATTTTCAAGCAACTGAGTGTATCGTGTCCAACTTAGTTGGCAAGTTAAAGTGAAAAGAAGGGGAAGGGGAGGAAAAAAGAAAGAAAACGATTCCTGATGTTTTAGCATCAGTATGTGTAATGTTTTTTTATTCGCTCTGACGGGTTCTGATAAGACAGGGTGAAATGAAAGCATGTAAAATTGATCAGCCTCGGGAAAGGGCCGTGAGCGCGTGCTATATAGTTTGTTGGAGAAGGTGTAATTCAAAGGGAAAAAGAAGCTGTAAAATAATATTGGCAAGGTACTGTTTCATTCATGCAAAGTACCTTACAATGAAGCTTTAAAGAAAGTATGATTATTGCAAACATTTTTTAAAATTAATTATTAAAAATAATTAGGCTTCAAATTTTATCTCAAGTTTTATTTTCATTTGCATTCATTTTAAAATTCACTAAAGAGCAACACATTTTACGACTTAGTTATTTGAATAGTGTTTTCGTAAATCGACTTTTCATAAAAAAAAATTATTCGGATGAAATTTTGTAACTTTTTATTTTTTTTATTTTTCTAAGATCTTAAATAAATTACCATTTATTTTTTGTAAATCCCAAAATCCGTATGTTCAATTTTTTTTATTTTTTAAAAATATTTTTAGGAGCAACATTTATGCCATAGAGAGGTTCGAACAAAAAAATTTTCACCGAGTTATATTTTTTTTTTAATATGTATATATTTTGCATTTGAAAAAAAATATGACGAAAAAAATTAAATCCCATCCATTATTTATCATTGTTGTTTTAAGAAAAATTTAATTTACATTCGAAAAGCACAATTTTTTATCAATGGCATAATTCTCAAGTTATAGTTATTTAAATTCATGGTAAAAAATGAATACTTTCGATTTTTAAATAGTGTCAATCTTTTTTCATTTCTAAAAATATTTTTGTTAGAATAACATGTTTTTGGCATTTTTGGCATTGAACTTACAAAATCGGACGATTTGGTATTTGATTTAAAAATTTAATGTTATATATTTTTTTTTTAAATCTGCATCTTGAGAAGAGTTGCTACGTGAAATAGTAAAAAAATCCCCTTTATTATTTTATGTTTTATATCTACAAGTTCAATTACCAAAAAAACATATTTTTATTTACGAAAATAATAAATTCCATCGGGACTGGCAACACCAGCCAGCAACAGTCTACTGTTCGGAGCTCCTCAAACTTTTCGATTTTTTTCGCCGTAATTTACCGTGATTATTCGCGAGTTTGCTGCTCCAGCATGCCAAGGGCCGGCCGTGGCCGTGGCAGTTCGAGTGCGGCCTCGAAAAACCCGCGAAGCTCATCTACCGGCAGAGTGCAGAAAGGTAAACACACCAACGCTGCATCGACCGCCATCGCGCACGGGAGCGTGCCCAGTGACGTCATCGATGAATCGCTATTACACGTGTCATACCGTCCACGTGAGTCCCCTGTACGGACGAGACAATCCACCCGGGCATCCGGGAGCACTTCCGGCCAGCAGCAGCAGCAGCAGTCCACCAGCACCACGACGACAACCACTTCCAACGTTCCCACCAGAAACGAATTTGAGATTCTGAGTGGAGAAGAAAACAACACCGACAGTGACAGCAGCAATGCTAGCGACGACGATTACGATGATGAACTTGCGCGCAAGCAAGAAAAGAAGAAAAAATGCAACTCTCCGAAGGAACGACGTCCACCTCCAATTTTTGTTTTGGAAACGTTGGCAGACGATATTGACGAGTTGCTTGAGGGACTCCAATATTGTCTGAAAATAAGTAAAACTTCTGTGCAAGTTATTACGCACAATAAACAGAATTTCGACCTGGTGGTGAAGAAGATGAAGTTGCGAAACTTCAAATTCTTCACATTTGATCCTGCAGAGAAGGTCCCTGTGAAGATCGTCCTTCAGGGATATCCGGACCGCCCGATCTCCGACCTGGAAGAACACCTGTCGGGCATCAAGGTTAAGCCTCGAGAGGTTAAGGTGCTCTCGAAATCGACAACAGTGACAGGTACGTACACATTGTACCTCCTGTACTTCGATCGTGGGTCCGTCAAAATCCAGGACTTACGGCGGATCAAAGCACTGGACGGCTTCTTCGTGACGTGGCGATTCTACACGAAGAATCCGACCGACGCAGCGCAATGCCACCGCTGTCAAAAATTCGGACACGGTTCAAGAAACTGTAATCTTCCGCCCCGGTGCGTAAAGTGCGGTGAGACCCACTTCACCGAAAGGTGCAATCTTCCGCGGAAAGACCAGCTGGGGGAAAACGCCCAGCAGCACAAAGCGCGCGTCAAGTGCGCGAACTGTGGTGGAAACCACACGGCGAATTTCCGTGGCTGTGCCGCGCGGAAAAAGTACCTCGAGGAGCAGGACAAGAAGAAGAAAGCGCCAGCGTCCCGCCAACCTCCGAAGACTTCGAGCTCGAACGCTGCAGCAGCTGGCGGCGGAGCGGTTCCATCGACCAACCCAGCGTTCCCTCCCGGTTGGGGAGGTTCGTACGCTAGAGTAGCCGCTTCTGGGAGCGGTACCTCACCGGGACAAGCAGACGTCACCGGAGATGACCTCTTCACGCTTCCCGAGTTTTTCGCTCTTGCTGGAGAGATGCTCACGCGCTTTCGTGCCTGCCGGAACAAGGCAGAACAATTCCAAGCTCTTAGTGAGCTGATGATGAAGTATATCTACAACGGATAAGCTGCCTAGTGCAGCGCAGTTTTTTCGACGTCAACAGACAAAACAAATTGTGATCTAGTTTTAAGCTTTTCTATTTCTATCCTTTTCCTTAGCAAATTTCGAAGGTTTTTTTTTTTTAATAATTTTTCCTTCTCTTGGCAAATCCATTGTTAGAATATCCAATTACATCAAAATGAACTATAGTACAAATCATAGTTGAAAGGTAAACCAAAACTCTATTAGGTTATAAAAATTACGATATTGTGAATTGATTATTTACTAATAAAAACTAATTGAATTGAATTGAAATAATAAATTGTTTCCAAAATTCATGAGAGTTTATGCATGCTCAAATTTCGGATGGTGCAAGAGTTAAAAAATTAAAATGATATTTAAGAAAATCGAAAATATTTAGGAAAATCGAAACATTTTGAAATTTAAAATTTATCTCAAGATGCAAAATCAACTTTGCAATCGAAAATGATTTTGAATTTTCTGCGATTTCCATGTTTGACTTATCGCATTTTTTTATAAATTGAATAATTACGGTAAAATGTGAAGACAAGCAATAATTTGTGAAAGTTACTGTAAATTATGAAAACAAAAAAAAATGGCAGAGCAAGCAAAATACTATTAAAAATAAAAATGAAACAACAAAAACATAAATAAAAAGGGTAAAGTTATTCGTACTCAAAATAACCTCATAAACACGGTAAAATAAAAACTTTCGGAAAAAATGGACTTAATCCATGTTTGATATTTTCTAGTAATCATATTTGCTAAAAAAAACTTAGCTCCATTTACACCATCCCGAAATTAAGCGCAGAAAGTGCATTTTTGGCCAACAAATGGAAAATTGGAAAATTCTAAAATATGTAATGAATGTGTTCAACAATCAACATATAGTGCAAAAAAACTAATTTAAAAAATCGAGATTTTTTTCCATGTGACTATTTTCACTCTGAAATTTCCAAATCATAACTTAAAAATTTGCCGAATACACAAAATCGATCAAATCTCAAGTTACAGCTAAATTATATTGAGTCTTGTCTTGTATGCAAAAGCTTATGATTCAAAATTCAAAATAGCTTTTTTGGTCACAGAGAATGAATGCATGGACAAAGCTTCATTCAAGTTAAAACAGACTAAATCTAAAATCTAAAAAATACAAAATTCTAGAAAAAAAAATACAAAATTCTAGAAAAAAAAATACAAAATTCTAGAAAAAATCAAAAATTCTAGAAAAATTACAATTGTCTTTAAAATGCTCTATTGCAAGCATGGTTATAATTTGGATTTTTTTTTATTTTTCCCTAAAATTAAAAAAGTAATTTTATGCACAGAAAAAACAAAATTTAATTTTGGAATGTTGAAAATTTGGTAGGTTGAATATTACCTCTTTTTTTGAGTAATATTACATAAAAAATGTGTAAAAATGGGAACCTAATGAATATTCATCAAAAAATTATGAAAATTCATCATTTTCTGGGGTAATCTGTCCTGATGAATATTACCATTTTTTTTTTCTGTGTGTATGAGTAATTGTATACCTTTCTCAAAGAAAGGCCGATTTCTCATCACAACGAGAAAGAAATAAACAGTAGGGGTTTTTTTTAAAGAAACTCGATATAAGTCCTAAAACAGACTAACAGGGCAAAAAAAAACATTTAAAAAAACACAAAAGCTGAATGAAATCGAACCGGTACAATAAGCTCGATTCGCTTCATTTGCCACAATCAAATCCATTGTTTGCCGATCCTTCTCAATTGTTCCGATCATTGTGGCAAATCTCTCCCTCTCTCGTCCCATTCTCCCCGCCCAAACATCATAATCCTCCGGAAAATCCGACTCAACTCACTTCCCAACCACACACACTCACACAAACGGCCACAACCGACCAGCACCATTGCAATTGCACGGCCACCACGTGCAAAACCCCGGCCTTTGGGACGTGTCCCAAGCTGACCAGAAATCCTGCTCTGCAGTGTGACCTGCATCCGGTGGTCCCGGCGAAGAAGAGCACCCCCCCCCTGGGGTTGGCCACCATAACATGACGTGACAAGTTTCAGGCCTGCAACCAAAGCCACACCCTGGTTTAAGAGTGTGTGGTCACAGTTTGGGTTGGACACAATAAAAAGGAAAAAATGTTAAGAAATTTAAAAAAAATCGAAATTGAAAAAAAAAAATGAAGAAAAAAACATACGAAAGTTTATCACAACCAAAGACAAAATTTATAAAAAAAAAAACAAACAAACAAAAAAAAGAAAAAAAACGAAGTTAAAAAAAACTTAAATAGTAAGTAAGTAAAAAAAAAGCGTTAGCCAAATTTTAATACAAAAATGTAAAAAGAGAACAACAACATGAAAAAAATTGAAAAGAATAAAAGTATAAATTAGCAAATAATAATAAAAAATAAACGAATTCAAAAATAAAAAAGATAAGTGAGAAAATGTTTTTGGATAAGCGAATCGACAAAACAACAAAATAAGATAAAAACAAACAAAGTAAAATTTGGCAATTTAAAGAAATCAAATACAATAAATCAAAAGCACTTAAATACTGAAAAATAGTAAGAAATAAAAAAAAATATAGATTAAGTTCCTCAATTTCAATGTCAAGCAGCAAACTTTGGTTCAGTGCCCAAAACAAAATCCAAACCAAACTTCCCTCACTGCTGCAAAACTGCTCTCAAAAACCACTCCTTCAGGACACAGTGGGTTTCCAGAGTCAAGGACATCCCGTGGAACCACCGCTCCGGCGAAGTGTGTGGAGCCCCCCTCTTCACATGCCATTAATTACGTTTAATTATAGTCAAATTTGTGGCAGCTTTCGTTCCGTTTATATTTTAATAATAATAACAGAGGGCTAAAGATAACCCTCGGCAGAGAGGGGGGATTGCACTTTAAGGGTTGAGGGGGGGCAAGCCACTTATGAAGTGGCGTTCCGGGGTCGTGTGTGAGTATCTTCCAGTGAAGTGAAGTGGTCCGCAAGCTTCCAGCAGGCCCTCTGCCTGTGGTCTGTTGATTTATCTGAAGCGAAAAGCCGATCACGTGTGCGAAAGAGCACGGTCGAAACAGTTGCTGCAGCTTGCAGCCGGTGATGTCCTTTTTGGGAAGAGGTTAAATGGGGACAGGGTTGACGAGGGAAAAGTAGAAAAATTGAGAGGAAACTTGGAAGCTTAATAAAATAGAAAACAAGAAGTAATAGAACAAGAAATTAAAAAAAATCAGAAAACTCAAAAGTATCAGTGGAAACTATAAACTTTAAAAGAAAGCTAGAGTACTTAAGATAAAAAAACATTAAAGTAGAAAGAAAATTTGAAAATCAGATAACTAAAAACACAAAAATAGAAACTGATAAAGAACTCGAATTCTCACCATACAAATTTAACCACAAAAGAAACCTAAATAATATAAAGATAGCAGAAAAAGATAAAAAAAAATTCAAAACTCAACTAGAAAACTGATAAGAAAAAAGGAAAGACAGGAGAAAATTTAAGCACAATAAAAAACATAAAAAAGGTAAAACAGGAACACTCAAGCAAATGAAAACTCATGAAAACCTCAACCTCAAAAGAAAGATAAAAAGTCCAAGAGAAACCAACAAATCTCAAGTGGAAAATTGAACTAGAAACATAACAGCTAAACTTAAAACAAAACTTAAAAGAACCAGTGCAAACTAAACATCTAAAAAAAGCTGGAAAATTTATAAGAAAACCAACTGTAAAGCAAATATAAAATTATAAACTTCAAAACGCAATAAAAAATAGTACACAAAACTTAAAAACAAACAAAAAAGTTAAAAGCTAAAAACAAATAATGAAGACAAAACTTGAATTAAAATAACTCAAGAGAACATTAGAAAATCAAAAAAAAATCTTAAAAGAAGCCAAAAAAACAAAGAGAAACCCAAAAATCTCAAGAGAAACCCAGAAACAGGATAAAAAAAACTAAAAACTAAAAAATACAGATAGCTGAAAAAAATTGAAAAAAACAAAGCTATAAAGTACGAGTAAAAACTAGACATTGCAAACTTGAAAATTTAGAAAAAAAAACGTTGTCATAAAACACAACACTAAACTTGGAAACGAATAAAAAAAAGATGTCGCAACAAAAAAAGATGAATCACAACAGAAAATTGAAACTCAAATGAAGATGAAACATGGAATAGAACAAATCAAGAGGAAACTACAAAACTCAAGATAAAATAAGAAAACCAAAAAACTAGAAACATCTAAAAAAACAAAAAAATATTCAGAAAGGTCAAGAAATTTCAAGACAAAACTAGAAACTGATAAGAAACAAGAGAACTAAACTAGACATTCTTAAAATTCATTTCGGAGCAAAACAAAACACAAAACAAGAAACCGATAAAAAAAAAACATGGGACCATAAGAGAAAACTTGAGCACAATTGAAACTCAGGAGAAAACAAGAAAACTAAAATTTTTAGAAAGAGCAAGAAAATTCCGTAAATCTTAAGAGAAATTTTTAACAAGAAACAGAAAAGAAAGCTTAATTACAAAAAAAAACAATTGACAAACGCAAGAGAAAAGAACTGAAAAAAACTAGAACCCTCAAAATAGAAATCAAAACACAAACAAGCAGAAAAAAAAACTAGAAAACTATGAATTCCTAAAATTTCAAGAGAACTGTAGAACACAAAAAGAGAAGATAGAAAAATTCTACAGGAGTAAAGAAAACAAACTAAAACACTAACAAAAAATTATGAACTCAAAATTGAACAAAAAAATATAACAGCTACAAAAATATAATATAACTAACAAGAATACCTCAAAGTAAACTATATTACTCAAGAGAACACTAGAACAATCAACTTGAGTGGAACCTAGGAAACTAAAAAAAAACTTTCAAAAAACAAATGATGACTAGAAATCTAAAAAAAGGTTAAGGAGAAACCTAGTATTGTCAAGAGAAAACCTAAAAACAGCAATGGAAGTTGAACAGACAAAATACTTTCAAAACAAGAAACGCAAAAGAAAAACAGGAGACTGAAGAGAAATTAGATATCTCAAAATAGAAACACACAAGAAAAAACTAGAAGAACACTGGAATACTGAAAAACACAAGAATACATTTAAAAATCAAAAGAGGAAATACAGAAGATCATACTTGAAAACTCAAGAAAACTAGATAACTGCACAAATAAAAGAACACTCAGATGAAAAATAGAAAAATAAAAACATTGCATTTCTCAAAAATCACAAGAAAATCAGGAAACAAAAAAAACTGAAAATATAAGAGTAAACAAGTTAACAGAATAGAATAGTTAAAACCAAAGAGAAGACACAAGAAATACATAGAGAACAATTCTTGAGTTTGTTTTGTAAAGGTCCAATAAGCTTTTGTCATCCATATGTTTATAGGACCTATTAAAAAAAAAACTCTGGAATTAAATTCAAAAGAAAACTGAAAACTGATTGCGAGTAAAGAGATGAAAGATTATGAAAGATGAAAGATGAAAGATGAAAGATGAAAGATGAAAGATAAAAGATGAAAATTTAATCTGAAGAGTGATGAGTAACAAGTTAAAAGAAAAGTAATAAATAATATTATACCCTCTACTGCCCCAATTTTTTTCGAAATTCTTTATTTTTCCCGTGTTCAGAGAGTCATTTTGAGCAACTTTTTTTCTACGAAAAACTTTACTTCTCTTGTTTTATGTTTTTCTTGTTTCATTTTTTAATATTTTACTTTGCATTTATTTTGTTTAGTTTATGTTTGATTCTGGTAGTATTTGGCCTATTTTACCACCTCCTATCATTACATTTTGCCTAACTAATTTTTTCATGTTTTTATGGTAAAAAGTGCGTAGAGGCGTAGTTTGGGACACTACAAAAGTTACTGCATAGGCATTTTACATGAAATATTGGAAATTTTTTGTAAAAAACACAGCCAAAGTTAACCCCTAAAAAAACAACATTTTTAAAAACATTGGCAAAGTCACATAAAACAAGTCAAACTTCGAACCCTAAAATTTGCAAAAATTAGAAGAGCTCTTCATTCCGATCAAAAATTGGTTGAAAAATTATTTTTTTTCGATTTTTTGGATCGAAGCCCGCCTAGAGGCGGGGTTGGGTTGTAGAGGGTTAAATTTGAAGATTGAAAAATTGAAAAAAGAAGAATGAAGATTGAAAATTGAAGAATAAAAATTGAACATTGAAAATTAAAGATAGGAATTGAAACACAAAAATTAAAGATTGATTGCATTTAAATGTGAAGAGTTTAGAGTGAAGAACTAAAAGTGAAGAGTGAAGAGTGAAGAGTGAAGAGTGAAGAGTGAAGAAAAAAGATTGAAGATTGAAGATTGAAGATTGAAGATTGAAGATTGAAGATTGAAGATTGAGAGTGACGAGTGAAGAGTGAAGAGTTGAAAAAAGTTAGTAAGCAGTTTTTTTTTTCGTTTTCTGAATTTTCTAACTTCTAGTTTGGCAACCCTGCCACGCCACCACGATGCGGCAAGATAGTGTGTGGTTTTAGTACTACCTTCAGCTTGACACACACGCTGATTTAAACCCATCGAACACGATAGCGGCGCCGTACTCTGTGGGCTTATCCGGGGATGTCATGTCCGGGGTCGTCTTCATGCAGATTCGTGTGCAAAGGACACACACCGCACGAAATCTCCTTGCCAAGTTCTCCGTGCCATTAGCAAACACAGAGCGAAAAGGTCGAACCTTTGTGGATGATGCACTTAGTTTAGCAGGGGATTCAGCCACGGTTGAGTCACGGTTGATTTAGTGGGTTTGAATATAATTGAATATGACATTTTTTTTCTAATAGTCAACAAAATACATTAAAATAAAATTTAAAAATTGAATTAAAATTTCAAACACTCAAACCCACCGTGACAACCCGTTGAACAACACTCGCAAGAGGGTTAGTTTTGATCGGAACCGAGCTAGAACGGTAACCAATATTGGATCATCCTTGCTTCACCGAAACAGGATTTCAGACCTGCGGGAAAACGGGGCTTTCGGCTCTTTGAACAGCGCAAAACGAACTTCAAATCCTTGTGCGAGGAGGATGCATTTGTTGAAGAAGTGTTGTGCAAATGTGAGCCAGTTTGGGACAAAGTGATTCCGCCTCAGGTGATGAGTGAGTTGCCTTACTAGAGGATGATTGTAAGAGCTTCGTGGAAGAGTAAATTGATTGGGTTTGGAAGTTTATCAAGATTAAATCTAGGAAAATCGAGCTTCCAGTTTAAGGTTATCTTTGTTCTAGATTAAGAGAATGAATAAAGAGTAAAGAGTAATCTAGTTTCCTAGTTCCTAGTAGATTTTCCAGTTCAACTTCCAAGCTTAATTCACAGAATTTTGTAACGCTTTTAAAGCAACTTCCCCATCAGAAATTCCAGCTGCAGATCCACGCCCGATAGCCGGAAATGAACTCGCAAGGAAGAAATTTTTCTTTTTCCCCTCCCAGAAAAAAACCACCCAGCCAATTGCAGCATCTGCTGGACCAAATGAGGAAGACCACATCTCGAACTCCACTCTGCTCGCTCGAGCTTGACAGCCGACACCAGGAACTCTCAATTACCACTGATTTTTATCGCCCCATCCTCGTCCATATCAGTCGTCCAAATTGGAAATCCATGGGGAGGTTGGGCGGGGAGAAACTTGAGAACGCAAAGGACACTCTGCCCAGACTTATATCTCTTCGGAGGAGACTTACTCTGTGGCCCTTATTGGTATTCCAGCAGGATTTCCACTGCGCGTTATCTATTGGAGCTTTTGCCGGAGGAAGAATTGTCGTCGTCGGCGTTGGTTTCGTGTGAAATTCTATAATCCCAGTTACAGAGGGGAGGGCAGAAGATATGGTGGAGGAAAAGACCATTTGGAAGGAAAATGTTCGATTGCACCACGCGAGTGTTTTTGTGCTCCGGTTTTTGGCGAACCGAACTTTCATCAATTCGGGGAGGGGGACGGGGAAAGTGTCCCTTGCAGCACTGTCCTGATGGACTGGGTTTCATATCGAGTGTTTTCAATCTTCTTTTGGGCAGAAGTTAGGAAGAGAAAAGAAATATCCTGAAAATGGATTAGTTTTTTTTTTACTTTGATTTATTTTTCTTTCATATGTAATTCTGAAAATTCAATGATATAGAAACAATCTTTTCAAAAAAACATAACTTCTCAAAAACACTCATTTTAGCTCTTTTTCGAGAGTTCCCTAAAGAGTCTAATGGAAATATTTTTCAAGATACTCAAAAAGGCCACAAAATGTCACTTTTGTTTTACATTTCAACGTCTGAAAACGAACCAGAAATTGCCGAGAAGTCGTCAGTTACAAAATAAAATAATTGGATGACATTCAAAAAATCATTTTTCTCAGTTCTTTACAAATCTCTCTCTTCCATCCTCTCTTTCTCTTAATTTATCTCTCTCTTTCTCTCAACTTCTTTATCTCTTTCTCTTTTTTTTTCTCTTTCTCTCTTTCTCTCTTTCTCTCTTTCTCTCTTTCTCTCTTTCTCTCTTTCTCTCTTTCTCTCTTTCTCTCTTTCTCTCTTTCTCTCTTTCTCTTTTTCTCTCTTTCTCTCTTTCTCTCTTTCTCTCTTTCTCTCTTTCTCTCTTTCTCTCTTTCTCTCTTTCTCTCTTTCTCTCTTTCTCTCTTTCTCTCTTTCTCTCTTTCTCTCTTTCTCTCTTTCTCTCTTTCTCTCTTCTTAATTTTTCTAAATTCTCTTAATTTTTCTAAATTCTCTTAATTTTTTTAAATTCTCTTATTTTTTCTAAATTCTCTTAACAATAGAAACAATCTTTTCAAAAAAACATAACTTCTCAAAAACACTCTTTTTAGCTCTTTTTCGAGAGTTCCCTAAAGAGTCTAATGGAAATATTTTTCAAGATACTCAAAAAGACCCCAAAATGTCACTTATGTTTAACAATTCAACGTCAGAGAAAGAACCAGAAATTGCCGAGAAGTCGTCAGTTACGAAATATAATAATTGGATGACATTCAAAAAATCATTTTTTCTCAGTTCTTTACAAATCTCTCTCTTCCATCCTCTCTTTCATTTAATTTATCTCTCTCTTTCTCTCTTTCTCTCTTTCTCTCTTTCTCTCTTTCTCTCTTTCTCTCTTTCTCTCTTTCTCTCTTTCTCTCTTTCTCTCTTTCTCTCTTTCTCTCTTTCTCTCTTTCTCTCTTTCTCTCTTTCTCTCTTTCTCTCTTTCTCTCTTTCTCTCTTTCTCTCTTTTTCTCTTTTTCTCTTTCTCTTGATTTTTCTTAATTTTTCTAAATTCTCTAAAATTTTCTAAATTTTCTTAAATTTTCTAAATTTTCTTAATTTTTCTAAATTCTCTTAATTTTTCTAAATTCTCTTAATTTTTCTAAATTCTCTTTTTTCTAAATTCTCTTAATTTTTCTAAATTCTCTTAATTTTTCTAAATTCTCTTAATTTTTCTTAATTCTCTTAATTTTTCTAAATTCTCTTAATTTTTCTAAGTTCTCTTAATTTTTCTTAATTCTCTTAATTTTTCTAAATACTCTTAATTTTTCTAAATTTTCTTAATTTAATTTCTCTTAATTTATCTAATTTTTTATGTATTCAATTTTAGGGCTTTAAAAAAGATCTTTTTTTAATGCCAGTTTATGTTACGATTACTTTACTTTAAATAATGAGAAAGAAGTCCAGGTACTTAGCTTAGGATCTGCCTTCCAAGCAGATGATCAGGGATCGAATCCCGCCCGGTCACCTCGCCACTTGCTAAATAAATATTATTCTTTATAAAAAAAAATAAAAAATAAAAATTAAATAAAAAGAAAAATAAAAAAAATAACTAGGAATTTAACCCTACAAATCATATTTTCAAGAAGATCTTCCAGACACATTCTGTTTAAAAAAAATGTAATATTACCTAAATATCTGTGTCAAATTTTAAAAATAAGTGACAATCCATTTTCATATAAAAAAATAAAAAAATTCCATTTTGTAAATTACACGTAAATACTTCAAAATATGTCAAAGCAAACATATAAATTATAAGAATCTGAAAGAAATCCGATTTTTTTAGATAACTTTTTTTAAACCGTAAAATTACCAAAAACAGTATTTTTATATGTGTTTTTGGAAACCAAAAAGCCAATTTTAAACCAAAGACAAGAATGCACAAAAGAAAATCCCGGAGATATGCTTTTTTAATTTATAATTTTTCCAAATTATTTTAAAAACAATACAAACTAAATTTCTGAAAGTCAAATTAAATTCACAACCGAAAAGTACGTAAATTTTTCATAAAATGCATCGGTTGCAAATTACAGCCACTTGAGGGTTAATTTTAGGTAAAAAAAAAGGCATATAATTGTTTTTTTCTTCTAATAGTGTCCATGTTAAATTCAAAGAGCTGTGAAAATTCTCAACAATTTTCAATTTTAGGCTTAGATTATCAGATAAATAGTTGTATTTGAAAAACTGAATATCTCGGCAACTATTGGTCCGAATTAAAATATTAAAAAGTCTTTGTGAAATTTTCCCATCATGCGAATAAAAATATTTTTACAATTTCAAACACAAGCCTAACATTTCGAAAGGACCAAAATATACACAGCAAAAAATTGTGTAAATTTGGAAGGTTTAATTTTAGAAGATTGAATATTACCTCTTTTATGACGTAATTTTACCTCAATTTAGACTGAAAAAGCGACATTACACCAGAATAGTGGTAAAATGACACATTTTCAGAGGTAAAATAACACATTTTTTCTGACATAAAAGATGTGTTCCTTTCCAGATGTAATATTACAATGATTTATTTTTTCTGTGTATGTAATCAGCGCTTTTGAATTTTTTTGATTATTTTTGATTCTTCAAAAATTTCACATAGACCCGGGCAGACGGTAATAACAAAATTCATGCCATTTCAATGAAAATTACTGTTAAAATAACAAACAATGTTATGGAATATTCTTGCAAAATCCATTTTTGCATAAGAGCTTAATAACAGTTTATGTTATCAACCAAATTTGTTATTGGTCTGATAGTGGTTGAAAGTTGGGAACAACTTGGGAATAATATTTTTTGTTATGGAAGAATAACTCCAACTGTTATTGGGATTAGTTGTTAAAATAGCAAAATTTGTTCGATTTGTTCGAAGAATAACGCAAAATGTTATTAGTCTGTTATTACAATAACAATCCAATAACAAAAAAATCATAACGGCGAATAACAAATCTTGTTATAGATAACATAAAATGTTATTGGCCTAGTGTTTTCAAATAACAAAAAAAAGTTATTCCCTCGTTATTTCCGTCTGCTCGGGGATTTTATTTTTAAACATTCAATGCCGACCTAATTGTTGCCGAGGAATGGTCAGTTAGACAAATTTTGTCTGTAGAATTTCAAATCATTTCAATGCTCTATCTTAACAACTATTTATCCAATTTTCTGAGTCCAGAGTCCAGAGCTTCTTTAGATCAGATAATTTGATTGTAAATCAATAAATCAAGCAATTTTAATTTCGACCATATTTCCGATATTTTCCAAAAATCAAATAACTAAAATTAACATCTTCCAGCGTGATTTTTTTTTCAGAATGTGCATGATTGAAAACAAATCTTTTGACGCCGTAAATTAGAAACGAACAATAACATTTTTGTTATCATCGATTAATTGGTTGATAGCTTCAAAAACTTCTAACTCTGAAACTCGTTTTATTCGTTCCATCTGCTATATCTCCATCGCAACAGTCATCACCCAAAGCGAAACTCATCCGCCCAAGGCTCCCAAGTCGTCATCTCGTCTATCGCAAATCACCTCAAAGTCGTAAAAACAATCTCCGAAAAAAAAATCCCATCCCGAAAGACCAAACAGATAAGTCATCTCTCTGTTTCTCTGGGTCGCCCTCTTCAGTTTTACGTCCACCACCGAAACCGATAGGTCCCAGACAGAGTGGCTGCCAAAAAAAGGTCCACCAACACCCACGTGGCAAAAGTTGAAAATTTGCAAAATCCACCTGCCGTCACGACGACCAGACCAGGAGTAGTAGAGCGGACCGTAATTGAAATTAGTCCTTCATTCTTTTTTTTTTTTTTTGCTTGGAAATTCCCTTCAGGGAAGTTCTGGCATCGGTCCAGGAATGTGACGGAGTCTGAGAGTGCAGTGTGGTGCCAGGGTTCGGGAACCATAAGTCAACCTCCTCCGCCCGAAATTTGGACCGGCAGATAGAGCCAATTATTCTAATCCTATCAGCATGGCCAACGGTATCTCAGGGATGTGAGGTAGGAGGACGACGATTTCCGCTCGTTAGCGGATTGAGCGCCCCCGGAAGCTGCTTATGTCTCTGTTTTTTTTCGCGTTGGCATACGAAAACAGTGGCACTATTCTGTCTCGGTGTGTGTGATGTAATAATCTCATTTTCTCGTTTGTAAGGAAGGGAGTAATGCAAATGGTCAGAGAATGACGTCAAGTAGGTGTACTTATTTATAATTTATTGACGTATCAATTTGGTGACTTAGTTCAATATTGAGAAGAAATATGTAGTTTTTTCAGCAAAAATAACATTTGAGCAATTCTCTACCATAACTGGAAATGGATTTTATTTGATTTTTTTTTATTTGGCTCAAACTTTGTGGGGGCCTTCCCTATGACCAAAGAAGCTATAATTTTGGCTGCTGTCCATACAAAAATGATACGTAAATATTCAAACAGCTGTAACTTTTGAGTGAATTTTCTGATCAATTTGGTGTCTTCAGCAAAGTTGTAGGTATTGTTGAGGACTATTGAGAAAAAAATAGGTACACGGAAAAAAAATTGCCGATTTTTTAGTCAACTTTTTTTTCACTAAAACTCAGTTTCCAAAAATACGTATTTTTGATTTTCGAGATTTTTTATATGTTTTAGGGGACTAAAATCCGCAACTTTTAAGCTATAGAGAAACATGGTCAAAAAATCTGCCACCGAGTTATGCACTTTTGAAAAAAAAAAAGTGATGTTTAGAAAAAAAAAATCAAATTTTTTAATGTAAAATTGAATTTCCAATCGAAAAGTACTTTACAGATTTTTTGATAAAGGGCTCTGTTTTCTAGATATAGCCACCGAAAGTTTGATTTTAGCGAAACATTTGCAGTAAATCAAGACTAACATTTCAAAAGGGCCAAACATTCAATATTACGCCCTTTTAAGGCTGTGGAAGGCATCATTCCCGATCGGCCATTTGGCGGCCATGTTTGTTCTAGAAAAACATTCAAATCTCGATTAAGAATGTTTCAATAAAAAAATTGTTTTCTTTGTGTTGTTTGTAGAAGCATTTTACATATCGTGATTTTTTTTTTCATTAAAATTTACTATGTCTGGACATTCAATTCAGAACCATCATTGACAGTCATAGCCCCAAGAGTGAAAGACACCTTCTACGACCTTAAAAAAAAATGAAAATATTTTTTTCGAAAAGATCGGAAAATTTCACGAAGTATTTATATTTTAACATCGTAAATCGGACCATAAGTAGTTGAGATATCGACATTAGAAAATTGTGGGTTGTTTGCGTGAGACTTAAAAAATATCAATATTCCTGTTTTTAAACACTTGCATGACAATATCTCAGCAACTAAAAGTCGTATCAACAAAGTTCAAAAAAGCAAAATAAAAAGAATTTTCTCAGCTTTTCAAAAATACATTTTTCAAAAGTTGGCAAACATGTGCACTAATTTAAAAAAATGAAAATCTGCGACTATTTTCAAAAAAGTCACACAAAAATGGCTTTAACTTCAAAACGGTGCACTTTATCAAAATTTCATTTAAGTACTTTTTGATTGCAAATTCGATTTTACATCGAACTTGAAAATTATTTTTTTTCAAAAGATACAGCTTTTTTAATCTTCATACATCATTTTTGTATGGACAGCTGCCAAATTTGTATGGAAAATTATATGGACAAACTAATGATGCAAAATGGCTTCTTTGGGCATACCGAAGGTACCAAATAAGTTGCAGTCGGATTAAAAAATACAAAAAAAAATCGAATGACCGAAATCTGATAGAACTGCTCTGTTACAAAAAATTATCTTTAAAAATTGGGATTTTTTTCAAGAAGGTATTTAAGTGTTTTCAAAATTTAATGGACATTTCTTTGGAAATTTTTATTTTTTTTTATAAAGTGAAATTTGTAGGGTTAAATTCCTAGATCCGTGGTTCTAAACACATTAACTAAATTTGGAGCTGCCAATTATTTAGGTAATGAAATGTTTGAGAAATGTTATTTTTTAAGACAACTTATTTAACTGAGTGGAACAATTGTGAAGGTCTTCACGTGTGCCTTTTTTGTAAAGTAACAGTTTGAAATGAATGAATAAAATGAAAGTAATATTTACAAAATATTGCCACTAAAAGTTTTTTTAAGCATTAAAATTGAGAACGATAAATTAAGAAAGTCTCTACAAAAATGGTTTTTCTTTTATTTAAATTCTAATATTTTTTTTATCCGGTTGTAACTTTTTTTGGTTCAAAACTCTGTATCTTTTGAAGGATTTCTTTGGAACGATTTTTTGATATGTTTTAGGGGACACCAAATGCCAACTTTTCAGAAAATTTCCAGAGCGGGCAAAAAATCTTTGACCGAGTTATGAATTATTGAATAATACTAATTTTTCAAAAAATCGAAATATTGGTCGCACAAAATTGAATTAAATATACTTTATTGAATCTTTCTTATAAAAATTACATTTGGTTTACATAATAAGTGGTCAGCTGTGGCTCTTCAGCTTTAGTTTGCTTTTCGTGATTTAAACACTGTTCATTTTTATAACTTGAAAAGTATATGATTTATCATTTTTGTAACACTAGGTACAATGAGAAAAAAAATGTTAAGAAAACATAATTTAACCTAAAACTAACTTAAACTTACCATAGACTAAACCAATCCTTGAATCAAGGGGTATTCAGATATAGCACATTTTTCCCTGAATTTCAAACATTTCTCTTGAAACTTCTGATGCAACATTTTTACTTCTGCTAATTCATGAACCTCACTTGATCTTGTCCATCCAGGAACATTCAAAACCATTTTGAGTACCTTGTTTTGGACTCGCTGGAGCTTCAATTTATGAGTTCTAGCGCAACACTCCCAAAGAGGTACTGCATTCTCAATAACGGGGTAAATTATTTGTTTGTATACTGCTAACTTATTTTTCAAAGAAAGCTTTGATTTTCTGTTAATTAAAGGGTACAAGCACCTGATGAGAATGCTGCACTTGTTCAATAAATTTTCAACTTCATTTTTCGATGTAAAATAGAATTTGCAATCAAAAAGTACTGTAGTGAAATTTTGATAAAGTGCACCGTTTTCAAGTTAAAGCCATTTTTAGGTAACTTTTTTGAAAATAGTCGCAGTTATTCATTTTTTTTTTCAGTGAGTGCCCATTATTGCCCACCTTTGAAAAAAAAATATTTTTGAAAAGCTGATAAAATTCTCTATATTTTGCTTGCTTGAACTTTGTTGATACGCCCCTTAGTTGGTGAGATATTGCCATGAAAGATTTAAAAACAGAAAAAAATAAGTTTTTCAAGTCTCACCCAAACAACCCACCATATTCTAATGGTCCAATTTTCAGTATTAAAATATGAAACAGTCGTGAAATTTTCTGATCTTTTCTAAAACAATATTTTTTTTTAATCAAGGCTAACATTTCAAAATGGCGTAATATTGCATGTTGAGCATAAGACGTTTCAGAAAAACCCCTGCAAGGATTTTTAGAATTAGAATTTAAAGTCAAACTTTAGTCTCAAGCGATCCCCTAAAGGGGAAACATCTCTTCTAATTTTTATTAAATGTTACTGCCAGGCCAAAAACGTTTAACTTTTAAATCAAAAGCAGATGAAACCTAAACCGAAACCACAAACAAACCACAAGGGTTATTTGAGTTAGTGATAAAAATCGTGTATAAAAGGCGTCTGCGACTCTCAGATATCAATTACTTCGTCCAAAGTCTGCGCTGCTGAAGTGAGTGTTCTTGGAGGCGCACCATCATGGGAACCAAACCGTGGCTGAGTTTAGTTGCACTGCTGTAAGTAACCCTCGAAATTTTTTAATCATGTTAGTTATTGTTGAGTTATTGCTTATGTTATGTAGTAATTTATCTAATTTATTAATTTGCATTTTTTTGATTATAGATTCGTAGCAAACCAAGTCAATGGATGGTATATCTTCACTTTCAAAAATGGATCTTATAATGGTGTAACTTCTGTTTCGAATGATGTTGATCTGGGTAGCCTGAGCTTAAATGTAACAGGAATTGATGAGGTGCAATTCGGTGCCCCAAATTTCAGTACACTAACACTAGAAATGCAATCATGGATCATCAATGTAGGGAAATTTAGTCTACAAAGTGAAAATGTTTCAACTGTTTATGTAGGTGCACATTTCGTATCTTTCTCCATTGAGCGTGGCCCAACAAGCACTGTGGTAATCGACCCAAGCAGCATTTATGAAACAGAACAATTTAGACTGAGCAACGGACAGTTAAACGAACTTCCTAAAAATTTACTGGCGATGAAAAAGTTGAAAATGGTGGATTTCAAAAATAATCAGATAGAAATTGTCAACATGGAGGATTTTTCTGGTTTAAAATTTCTTGAACAAATATGTTTATCGAAAAACAAAATAAAGAAGATGAGCGTATTTCCAGCAGTTTTACCAAGATTGGAAAGATTTGACATTAGCTATAATAAGCTCGAAATAGTGAATATGTCACACTTTAACAGTTTCCCCAATCTTGAAACTATAAACTTGGCTAGGAACAGAATCATAGAGATATCATCCGATCCAGTAGAACTCCCAAATTTAACAGAATTCGACGTAAGCTTCAATCGACTAAACGAAATCAGTTTCGAACATTGGAATACTTCTTCTGTAAAGCAAATCCACATAGCTGTGAACCGATTGACAATGGCACATGGCTTTCCTAAGGTATTTCCAGCTTTGCAGCAAGTATCACTTGTTTCGAATCCTTTCAACTGTGACTGGCTTGATACAACGCAAGACGAACTGAAAAGTCGCAATGTTGAAATTGAAGAATCATCTATGGTAACGTGTGACAAGTCGGTAACACTTTTGGAAGATTTTAAAAAGATCATCAAGCAGTTGCAATCGCAGGTAGAACTTTTGAAACCTTCCTCAAACCAAAATGGACCCACTCCGAGCGGAGCTGGAAATCAGAAGCAATTTGAGCGACAAATTTGGCGAATGGAGCAAAAGTTGGAATCGTTCGATAAAATGAGCAGTTCAATGGAACACCCGACGGGGGTGTTTCTTCAAATTGCCGCCAGGTTCGCTTTTGTTGTACTCTATATCCCTCTTCTGGTACATTTGATGAACTAAATTTTTACCAATAGATAGCACCACTGTGAAGTAAACAGTTACCGTACGGAGTAGTAATATTGGTTTTAAATAATTTTAATAAAAAACTATGTTTTTCTCGCAGTTTTCTAACTAAACTATGTAAAAGTTAGCAGAACTATACTTTCTGCAGTGCAATATTTTTTTCTTGTCGTATTATTGTGATATTTGCCCAAAATCAGGAAAAAAATAATTTTTATTTTGATACCGTATGGTGGTACTGTACGGTAGGATTTGTTTATGTTTACTGCTGTTGTTGTTGTTGTTTTTTTTCTCGATTTTCTTCGTTCCTTTTCGCGGTAAGATTGCCGAATCTTCAGGAGTTTGATGTTTCCAGTGGCCGCAGCGAACAGAATCTATCCAGGACAAGCAGGGCCGGATGATTCTGCACTACGGCGACATGACCGACAGCAGCTGCCTAGTGAAGATCATTTCGGCCGTCCGCCCGACGGAGATCTACAACCTGGCCGCGCAAAGTCACGTCAAGGTTTCGTTCGACCTGAGCGGATACACGGCCGAAGTGGACGCCGTGGGGACGCTCCGGCTGCTGGATGTCATCCGGACGTGCGGGTTGGAGAAGTCGGTCAAGTTTTACCAGACTAGTTCGTTGGAACTGCACGGGAAGGTCTTCGAGACGCCGCAAAACGAAAAAAAAAACTCCTTTAACCCACGAATCGCCGAGGCGCGGGGAAAACTTCGTATCCCGCAAGATCACACGAACGGTGGCGAAGATCTTCCTCGGTCAGCTGACCTGACTGGAGCTGGGCAACCTCGACTTCAAACGTGACTGGGGCCACGCCCGGGCGATCATCCGTTGGTTGGAGACGGACGATGACGTCGTGACTGAATTAAACTCGTTGACACGGTTCCACCGGCCACGGTAAATTGCATGGTAAATCCATGCCACTGGAAGAGGGTGACCAGTTAAGAACCTGATCAAGGTCGATGAAATTAACTCCTACGCTTCGATCCAGAGCTGCCGATCTCGCATCGCCAACGAGGACTCTCCCCAGATGTATCAAGCATGGGTCCCGATAACACGGTACTCGATTTGAGTCTGTTGTTACAGCCTAGACTTTTTCGGAATGGCCGTCTTGAAGCTACCGGATAATCAGAACGCCGTCTGGGCCGTCGAGAAACGCGCGGACGGTAAGTTTCTCACGCACTGGCATCCCACCTTCCGGACTAACGACACTCGCCGAGTCCTCGTGCCTAGTCAACTTAACGAGCCTCACAAAATCCTTTCATTGCAGTTCGACGCGTTCTTCGTTTTGACCTTCATGGACGGTGCGTAGCACTGGAGACACAGACAGTGGCGTCGTCCGAGTGACCTCGACGCAGGCGTGCACCTATTATAGCCCTCGCCGAGTTGCACAAACTCCAGCAACTCCTGCTAACCCACGTCGAGCTACCAAGTCGGAAGACCTGGCCGGGAATGGGCTTCGAGCCTCAGATTCGAACAAAAATAATCGATCTGGCTGGATTAGCAGGTGCTGATGTGGACGGCGACGTGGCCGAAGGTGGCTCGCTGGTGGAGGACCGCAACTTCTACCAGATTGTGGAAATTTGCAAGGAGAACGAAAAGGAGATCAATATCTTTGTTGAGAAGAAAAACAAAGTCGAGGATCTGCTGAAGAACATCTTTCGGGATAGAATGCGATGCGCTGGATGATGATGAAGGATGTGATTAAGGCCCTGCCGGAGAATGTCCAGCACCGGGTGAATGCGTTCAAGCAACTGCAGAAGAAGTACCTCAAGTTAGAGGCCAAATTCTTCGAGGAGGTTTACGCGTTGGAGTGCAAATACCAGGAGCTGTACCAGCCCCTGGGGCGCAGGAAAGCGGTCATCACCGGGGAGTCGGAGTTGGGTGAGGCCGACCGGAAGAAAGAGTCCGAGGACGAGGTTGACGCCGAAGTGACGGAACGCTTCAAGCGATTGGCCCTCAACTATAAAACCGGCACTCGAAGATCATCAAGGACGCGCATGGCATTCCAGCGTTCTGGTTGACGGTGTTCAAGAATACTCAGACCAGACCAATGTGAACTAGCAAACCAGAAAAGCAAAATATAAAAAAAAAGCAAAATAGCAAGTTAGTAAAATAGCAAAATAGGAAAACGGCAAAAACAAAATAGCATATTTTGAAAAATTGCAAACCAGTATGTAGCAAAATTGGCAAACTCAACAACAAAATGGAAAAATAGCAAAATAGCTAAGTTTAAAAAAAAACACAGTCAAATAGCAGACCAGTAAAATAGCAAAATGGGAAAAAGCTAAATAGTTCAATAAAAAAACCCACTTCAAACGAATCTTCATGGGAAAAGAGCAAAATGGGAAAAAAAGAAAACCAGCTAAACACAAACTAGCAAACCCATAGCAAACTAGTTAAAAAGCAAAATAGAAAAATAAAAAAAGCATAATAGCAAATAATTAAAATAGCAAGATGGCAAGATAGGAAAAAGGGGCAGAAATTAAAAAGAAGCAAAATAGCTAAATTTAAAATAAACAAGCAAAAGGCAAACTAGCAAATCAAACAGTAGGAAAATATCAAAAAGCATAAATGGCAATATTTAACATTTAAAAAATAACAGGATAGCAAAAGAGCCAAAAAGCAAAACAGCTAAATTAAACAAATAGCAAAATAGCAAACCATCAAAATGACAAAATACCAAAATGGAAAAAGCACCAGGGTATGGCGATTGTCCACGATCCATATAAAAAAGTTTTTTTTTTGTATGGACAATTGTCCACGAGGAGGAGGGGGGGAACAGATTCCCAAAAAGTATCCACGTGGTTTATGGATGGTCCCAAATTAATAAACCAGCAAAATAGCCAAATAGCACTATAGTAAATCAATAAAATAGCAAAATTTAAAAATAGCAAAAGTATTTGATAAAAAATGAAACTTATTTTATGTTTGAAGGAATG
Source organism: Culex pipiens pallens (assembly GCF_016801865.2). Lineage (NCBI taxonomy): Eukaryota > Metazoa > Arthropoda > Insecta > Diptera > Culicidae > Culex > Culex pipiens. The sequence goes on along the minus strand of NC_068938.1, from coordinate 194,722,219 downwards.
AAAGCGAAAAATCCTTTAAAAAAATACCTCAAGAGACGTCAAGAAAAGTTTCACAAAAAAATCTTTTTGCAAATCAGATGGACTTAACAATAATTTTAAGTATTTAAGAACTTAAGAATTTAAGAATTTAAGAATTTAAGAATTTAAGAATTTAAGAATTTAAGAATTTAAGAATTTAAGAATTTAAGAATTTAAGAATTTAAGAATTTAAGAATTTAAGAATTTAAGAATTTAAGAATTTAAGAATTTAAGAATTTAAGAATTTAAGAATTTAAGAATTTAAGAATTTAAGAATTTAAGAATTTGAGAATTTGAGAATTTAAGAATTTAAGAATTTAAGAATTTAAGAATTTAAGAATTTAAGAATTTAAGAATTTAAGAATTTAAGAATTTAAGAATTTAAGAATTTAAGAATTTAAGAATTTAAGAATTTAAGAATTTAAGAATTTAAGAATTTAAGAATTTAAGAATTTAAGAATTTAAGAATTTAAGAATTTAAGAATTTAAGAATTTAAGAATTTAAGAATTTAAGAATTTAAGAATTTAAGAATTTAAGAATTTAAGAATTTAAGAATTTAAGAATTTAAGAATTTAAGAATTTAAGAATTTAAGAATTTAAGAATTTAAGAATTTAAGAATTTAAGAATTTAAGAATTTAAGAATTTAAGAATTTAAGAATTTAAGAATTTAAGAATTTAAGAATTTAAGAATTTAAGAATTTAAGAACTTAAGAACTTAAGAATTTAAAAATTTAAATTTTATTTGAGATTTTTGAGATTTCCGTTTTTTGTTGTTTTCAAAATTGTTTTTAATTTAATATTTTTAGTTTTCAAATTTTAACTGTTTGAATTTTGTTTTTTTTATAATGATTTTTTTTTTAATTTTGAAAATTCTTGATTTTTAAAATTCTGAATTATGAAATTTCGGATTTTTTAAATTCGAAATTTTTTTAATCTGAATTTTAAAAATTTTGATTAAAAAACTATTAAAATATAACAAATGTTTCGAATTTTTTAAATTTGAATTCTGAATGATGGAGCATAATTTTTTTAATGTTCTGATCTTTTTATTTTTCGCCAAGAATGTTTAAATTTAGAAAAATATTTCTACGGGTAACTCCCATCTAAAATTCAAAGGCAAATTGAATATATCTACTATAAAATTAAAAATAAATAAGGTTAATAAAACATTACTCAAAACTCAAAAGAAATTTCATATTCAGAGCCAGATATATTAAGAAATGAGTTAAGTGTAGTAATAATTTTATTTAAGAAATTCTCAACCATACATTTAAAAATAATCTCTACATAATCTTCATCTTAATTTTTCGACGGTTCGTAATAGGGTAATTCTCTACCAACTCACACGAAATCGGGAAAAGTTGCCCCGACCCCTCTTCGATTTGCGTGAAACTTTGTCCTAAGGGGTAACTTTTGTTCCTGATCAAGAATCCGAGGTCCGTTTTTTGATATCTCGTGACGGAGGGGCGGTACGACCCCTTCCATTTTTGAACATGCGAAAAAAGAGGTGTTTTTCAATAATTTGCAGCCTGAAACGGTGATGAGATAGAAATTTGGTGTCAAAGGGACTTTTATGTAAAATTAGACGCCCGATTTGATGGCGTACTCAGAATTCCGAAAAAACGTATTTTTCATCGAAAAAAACACTAAAAAAATTATAAAATCCTCCCATTTTCCGTTACTCGACTGTAAAAAATTTTGGAACATGTCATTTTATGGGAAATTTAATGTACTTTTCGAATCTACATTGTCCCAGAAGGGTCATTTTTTCATTTAGAACAAAAATTTTCATTTTAAAATTTCGTGTTTTTTCTAACTTTGCAGGGTTATTTTTTAGAGTGTAACAATGTTCTACAAAGTTGTAGAACAGACAATTACAAAAATTTTGATATATAGACATAAGGGGTTTGCTTATAAACATCACAAGTTATCGCGATTTTACGAAAAAAAGTTTTGAAAAAGTTACTTTTTGCGTTTCTCTTTGTTTCGTCGTCCGTGTCTGTCGCGGGTGACCATGAACGGCCATGATCGATGACGACCAACTTTTTTAAAACTTTTTTTCGTAAAATCGTGATAACTTGTGATGTTTATAAGCAAACCCCTTATGTATATATATCAAAATTTTTGTAATTGTCTGCTCTACAACTTTGTAGAACACTGTTACACTCTAAAAAATAACCCTGCAAAGTTAGAAAAAACACGAAATTTTAAAATGAAAAATTTTGTTCTAAATGAAAAAATGACCCTTCTGGGACAATGTAGATTCGAAAAGTACATTAAATTTCCCATAAAATGACATGTTCCAAAATTTTTTACAGTCGAGTAACGGAAAATGGGAGAATTTTTAAAACTTTTTTAGTGTTTTTTTCGATGAAAAATACGTTTTTTCGGAATTCTGAGTACGCCATCAAATCGGGCGTCTAATTTTACATAAAAGTCCCTTTGACACCAAATTTCTATCTCATCACCGTTTCAGGCTGCAAATTATTGAAAAACACCTCTTTTTTCGCATGTGCAAAAATGGAAGGGGTCGTACCGCCCCTCCGTCACGAGATATCAAAAAACGGACCTCGGATTCGTGATCAGGGACAAAAGTTACCCCTTAGGACAAAGTTTCACGCAAATCGAAGAGGGGTCGGGGCAACTGCTGTGTGAGTTGGCGGAGAATTACCCAATAAGAATTTACAAACAACCATTTTCAGAAAAAAATCTATTAATGAGAAATTGAAATTGCACTCAACGGAAAAAAAATTCTCGTAATGCTTGATATAATTTTTCTTAATAGCTTGAAAGTAATTCTATCTATTGATCTATTTATTTATCAAAATTGACATCCGCGCGAAATCCGCGCCTGAGCAAAATTAGTCAGCAAATCCGCGCCCGCGGTCCGCGCCGTCCGTAACAACCCTGAAACTAGCAAATCAGTAATGTATCAAAATAGAAAAATTAAAAAAAAAGCACGTTTGCAAAATAGTGAAACAAAAAAAAAGCAAAATAGCAAAAACCAATCTAGGAAAATAGCAAAGAGGCAAAAAATGAACAGCAAAATAAAAAAAATAAAAAAGCATCATTAGCAAACCAGCCAAATAGCAACCCAGTAAAATAGCAAGATGGCAAAAAAAGAAAAAAAAGCAAAACAGCTAAATGAAAAAAAAATGGCAAGTTAGTAGAATAGCCAAATAGCAAACTTTGCAAAATAGCAAAATATTACCATCGAGTGCAATAATCATCAATGATTCGTCACGATCGTTACTCCTCTTATTTAGCTGTAGTAGTTATGGAAGAGGAGGAAGATTTTCTTCAGGAGTGAGGCCAATATGATTTAGTGTCTGAAACGGCCAAATGGAGCACCCGCCGTCGAGCAGTTTTTGGTTTGTTCTACAATGAATTTATTTTGGATCGAGCTGTCAAAAACTGCTCTCGACAGCGTGTGCTCCGTTTCGGTAAAACACGTGGACACACTTTAAGTAAGGTGGGGGAAGGGACTTGCGCGATCCATACATTTTTTTGTAATTGTCCTTGAGGGGAGGGGAGGGTTTGCAGTGGGAGGGAATGTAAGATTTCAAAAAAGTGTCCATGTGGTTTATGGATGGTCCCGAATGTGTTCTCGATCCACTGTGAAATGTCCAGCTTGACTAGGATAAGCTGATCTTCCCCGTTGAGCATTCGCAGGCACGAAGCGTTTGATCCGTTTTGTGCACCTTCCGGACGTTCTCCTGAAGGGCACCAAGGGACTCGAACGTGATCACACAGCGCTCGCAAACTTGCAACTGATTGGTCAGATTCTTAAACGATTGTAGCTTGTTGGTGGTAGATCTTCAAATGCATATCCAAGTAATTTTTCTCGGTGAAGAACTCCGCATCGCAACCGCTCCGCCGTGTAGTTGGCGGAAACCGGATCGCACACCGGCGCCTTGTGCTGCTCGAGCCGCAAATAGTCGCCGCCTGCAGTGTGGACACTTGATGCTCTTCTAATCGATCGGATGCACAACAGTTGACGAAACGTTCCTGCTCGTCGTCCCCCCGAACGTTCCTGCTGAATCGTCACTCGCCAACGTTGTATTAGTACTTGTAGCGGAAAAATCTACCACTTCATCGTCGCATTCTTCAGGTTTCACCTCCGACGCCATCGGTTCCGGACGTTCAGCCTTTATCTTCATGGCAGCAGCGAATGCCACCAGGTTTGAAGGACCCATCAACCTGCAAAACAAACATTCCTTTGATTATTCATTGGATCCATTGGAAAGTGGATCTGGCACAAACCCCTTTGTGCTGCTTCTTCAGGTCCAGGAAGCCTTGCCTCGATTCTGCCCTCACTGGAGTTCTCCCACACCAAACGAACACACTCGCCCTTCCAAACGGCTTGTCCGGATCGTCCTGCGCCCACCACCTTCCCCGGCTCTACGCCTTCCTACAACATCAGTTTGGCCAACTTCGAGTCTAGCAGGATAGAGATTTGCCGCCGCCTCCAGCGTCTTGGGCTAGGCCGGCGCCGGATGGACTATTTGTTGCGCAGCGACGCAGTATGGTTACCGTGCCGAACATCATTAGGATGCGATTTTGTGTCTCTCACAAGCCGAGCCGTGAGGCTGATGAATCTTTTGGACGGGATCAGGTCTGAGCCCTTTCGAAAAGGACACGGGTTTAGTTGGCTTGCCGATTGGTTCCAGTTTTATCACTCCTAAAATTATATTTACGGAATCACTTTGGATCTTTGCCTACAATAAAATGTGTTGACTTACCTTTGGAAGAGCATAAGCCGTGGTGGCTCCACCTCCACCTATTTTTTCCGGTTGCCACATCCGGACAGTTAAATTCATCGGTTCCGTAAAAGAAAAGGGTCACAGTTGCCCGAGAAACAGAGACGATTTTTTGTTTCAAGAAAAGCGTAAACAATGTTTGGCAGTTTGCTTTGACAGATCTAGATGTCAAAAGCGGGGAGAGAAAGAGAAAAAATGATGATGGCGGCTGCTGTCACGCTGGTAGTAAGCAGTTTGAAAAATGTATGGGGGAAATCAATTTAAATTAAATATTTCCCAAATTAAACATCGGTTAGGAATAAAATTTGACCTGGTGAAAGCTATTTTTTTTGTAAATCAGCAGGTCAAATTTTGTCGCCCTGAGATATGTAGTTTTTGAAATATTCACAAAAAAGTGAATTTCGTAGAGCAAATTTAAATTTCTTACTACCAAACGAACAGCGCCATCTATGAGAAATTTTGGCCCGTCCGGTAATCCATTGCTAGAATTTTGTTGGGCGGTGTTACCGAAAGAACACAAATTAAGTCTAAGTAAACAATGTAACTAATATAAGGCAAATAAAAAAATGATTTTAAACTCAAATTTAACTTTTATCACTTCACAAAATATCACCCTCCTCAATCAACCTGCAAAGCAATGAATAAACATCCCCCAACACAGAAGTCGACAAATCTCAAGCGAAAAAAAGTGTTAAGCCTTTCTTTCGTGTCTCTGAGCTCGAGCCCCGAAATTCGTTTTCTATGCAAATCAAGTCACACACCTCTCTCTCCACCCTCGGGGGAGTTGCTTCTTCCTTTTAGGTGCAAGCTTGTGTGTACAATTCAAGTCATCGAGTGTGATAAAAATTCACTGAATTTTAAATAAATCAAACATGCTTTCTCGCCCTGTTTGCCGAGCGCTCGAAGCTGGGATTTGAATTGAGCAGCCGGAAGTGGCGTGTACTCGCACGTTGGATTATGACCTTTTTTTAAAGATTTGCTGCATGCATAAAGTTTAAAGAAATATTCAACTATGTTTAACACCTAAACTCACAAGCTCGAGAAAAAGGGAGAATTTTCAAACAAATTCCCCTTTTTCTCGAGCTTGGGAGTTTAGGTGTTAAAGTAGTATATCAACTGTATTTAAATAGCAACGTCATTTAAAAAGAAATAGAAAAATTTAAACAAAATATAAAAAAAAATAACCATCCAATTTAAAATTAACCAAAAAACAAGAAAAACACACAGTAAGAAATTGAAAATAACACCATAGCAAACATATATAATTAATGAGATCATGAAACAAACAAAAATGTTAGTACAAGTTTAATTAATTACAAATTAAAGTGCATGCCCATCGGCTCTCATCTAAGTGGTTAAAAAAAACTACTTATTTATTAAATTTTCAAAATATTGATACAAACACTATCACAAAATGCCTAAAACATTATTTCTGTTGTACTACATTCAAAAAGTTGAAAAATATCAATGAATTTATGATATTTTTCGCTATTCTGAGCAATTCCAGCTCAAATCGGGAATTTTTCTAAAATACTTTTGTACCCGACCCTCTACGATTTCAATGAAACTTTGTAGACATGTTATTCTAGGCCTATATAAGCCATTTTTGTGTATATGGAGCCGATTGTACTCGAAAATAACATTTGAGAAGGGCGTAAGTTATTTAAATATTTTTGCATTTTGTAATTTAAGAATTACTGTATCTCGTATTACTTGCATCGTATCAAAAAGTGGTCAAAGACAAACTTGTAGGAAATTTGACTAGCTTTCTGCAAAAAAAAAACACTGAAATAAAAATACACATCACTTCTATGAGATTTTTTGATTTTTAAGTTTTAAAGTTTAATGTTTAGGTGATGTCACGATTTTTTTCGCTCAAAATTTTTGAGAAAATAGCCTAAGATGTTACAAAAAGACTCACGAAAAATGCAGGATGGTATGTCTCTCCCCGGGAAGACGGTAATAACAAAATTCATGCCATTTCAATAATAAAAACTGTTAAAATAACAAAAAGTGTTATGGAATATTCTTGCAAAATCGATTTTTGCATAAGAGTTTAATAACAGTTTATGTTATCATAACAAAATTTGTTATTGGTCTGATATTGGTTGAAAGCCAAAACAACTTTGGAATAATTTTCTTTGTTATGGAAAAATAACTCCAACCGTTATTAGGATGATCGGATTAGTTGTTAAAATAACAAAAAATAATAACAAAGATTTGTTCGAAGAATAACTAAAAATGTTATTAATCTGTTATTACAATAACAATCCAATAAGAAAAAAATCATAACGACGTATAACAAATCTTGTTATGAATAACATAAAATGTTATTGGCCTAGTATTTTCAAATATCAAAAAATGGTATTCTCAAGTTATTTCCGTCTGCTCGGGTCCTAAAAAAATACAAAAATCATTTACTAAAACCGTTTTTTTAAAGGTGGTCTAAACGTCAAAATTTTTAAAAACCGATAGTGGGAATCGATTCCCCAGACAATTTTACATAAAAGTCTCCATATTAACCATTGTCCTATGTCCAATCCTTGTGAAGATACAGCGTTTTTTAAAAATAAAAATGTTGAAAAAATAAGTTTTTGGTGGTTTTTGGCAACTTCTATATGACCGACTAGTTTTTTCAGTCTCGAAAATATTTTTTACCGGAAAGCTTGTGCAATTTCCCATAAGTTTGCCAACAGCAGAAAAAAAAATTATTCAGCTTAGAAAGTTTAATACAGCCAATTTAGTAAAACAATTGAAAATTATTCAGAATAAAAAAAATCAGATTTAATCTGAAAATGAAGAGTTTACACAAACATGAAGAATTGAAAAAAAGAGAAGAAAATATGAATAAACAGTATAGAAAAATTATAACCTTATTAAGTTAAAAAAACTAAATATTTGAATAAAGGCAACAAAGCATACAATATCCCGAATAAGATTTAATCAAAGATATAAAAAAACACAACACAAATAACAATATGGGTCATTCCAGGTCAACTGAGTACACTTTTGGACTCGACCTTCACCGATTTGGACCAAACTTGGAGGGAACATTCATCTCTCGATAGTTAACAGAAATCCCAGGTTTGGTTCTAATTGGACCATCCCTCTATTTTTGGCACCGCCCTCTTTTTTTACGCTTTCTAAAAAACTTTTTTTTTATTTTAATCATAACTTTGCAACTATTTGAGCAAAAGACTTTCTACAGGTTGCGTTTTATAGAAAATGGTCCAAGGAATTCGATAAAAATAAAATTTCAACCCTTAAATGCCCACTTATGTTATATTTTAGCGTTTTAAGTGTTAAAATTTAGTTTTGACCAATTCCGTATATTTTTATTTGTTTTATTTTATCACCATCGTGTTCCCCGGACAACTTTACATAATAATCAATGTAGACTTCAAACTAAAATGAACTATTGGCGAGATACAGCGATTTAAGGAAAAAAGTTTGATTTTGCGGTGATATCCCATAAGTTTGCCAACACCAGAAAAAAAAAATAATTCAGCTTAGAACTTTTTTTTTTTGTAATTATTCAAAATAAAAAAACAGATTTAATCTGAAAATGAAGAGTTTACACAAACATGAAGAATTGAAAAATAAAACAAGAAAAAAATTCACGTTCAAAATCAAATGACAAAGAAGAAAATATGAATAAACAGTATAAAAAATCAATTAAAAAGGTCAAAAGAATCTGATACAACGACAAACTTGAAGATTAAACTATACCCAAAAATAAAATGATCAAATATTTGAATAAAGGCAACAAAGCATACAATATTCAGAATAAAATTTGATCAAAGATATTTAAAAAAAACACAACACAAATGACAATATGCTAAAATAAAATAATCATCAAACAAAAAAGATACTTTATTTTATTTATCATAATTTGTGTCAAAAATGGGACAATAGAATTTGAAAATATTCAAATATAACAAATTAAGATATAGCAAAAACCTGGAAAGCTTATAGTTAAGAAGACAACATCAAGAAAATCAGGAAATTCAGATCAGATATTCAGATCAAACCATGAATTCTTACCTGAAGAAAATCTCAAAAGCCTGAAACAACTTTCACAACAATTGTTTTAGCCAAATAATTACACCGAAAAAAAAACTATGAAAAATAAAAATGTTTGAAACATACAACAATATTTTTAAAAAAACATAGAAAATGCTTGAGACGAAAACAAAATAAAATTAAAAAAAAAGAATTTGATCATTGAAAACGAATTCAAGCCTTTAAAAAAAAGCATAAAACAATTCGAAAATAATAAGTTTAAACAAACTAAACAATAAAAGAACTTTAACCAAAAATTTAAAAAAAAAAGAAGCTGAAACAAACATATCTACAATTAAATTTTTTTTTTTACATAACTGACAACACACAAAAATTTGAAAGGATGGAAAAATCCAAGATTAACAAAAATCATTATTAAGCTTGAGCTATAAAAGTTAGAATATTTTTAAAACAAAAAACACAAATTTCAAAAATTTAAATTTAGTTTTAGATAGCAAATAAAGCCAAAGGACAACAACTTCAATTACCTTTTACAATAACCTTGAAAAAATTAAAAAAAGTTAAACTTGTTTTTTTAATAAAGAAACATCATAACACATATTTTAAGTTAAGGTGAAATGGGAAGTCAGTTTTTAGACAACCTCTGGTCAACTTAAATCAAATGGCGGTACCTTCCCGTTTCACCTTAACGAAGGACATAAACTTGCAAGCAAAAAGTTTAAATAAACTTGAAAAATCTAGGCATAAGAAAATCATACAATTTGAACAATTTATAAAAATCCCGAAAAACCCAAACTGAAAAAATGAGAAAAAAATCAAAAACATCGAGTAAACACTATAAACTTTTAATAACATGACAAAAACACAAAGAAATATGAACAACACTGCATTTTAAAACGTTGACAAAAAAAAAATTAGGGCAAAAGGAAAAATTTCAAAAACAAATCAAAGTCAAGTTTCTGAAAAGTTTAATAATGCTAAATTTATAATTATTTATTAATAATTTTATTGTTAATTAACAATGAAATTGAATTAAATAACAAATTGAAATGTACAAAAAATAAGTAATAAACGAAGAAACAACAAAAAAAGAGGAAACAAGAATCTGGCAATAAATTTATTCGCCAGATTTTTCAACCAGCTGTTTCTGACATTTGTTTTATAAAAGTAGAAATCATATCATAAAAAAAACACAACAATAAATACCTACATAAGTCCTTGGGCCGCACCAGCCATTTATCTGCCATTTTTCTGTCTCAGGAAATGAATAATCCCAAACAAACGAACAAAAAATAACTTTCCTTCCCAGTACACACTCTAAATGCAATCCAATCTTCTTTTTTTTTTGGTTTAAAACACACAAACACAGCCGCAGCTTACTAGCTCATAACTCACTTCTTTTCCGAGTGAGAGAGAGAGAGCAGCAAAACAACCAAAACAAAGCCACCCCAAACCAAAACTGACACGTCGAAACTTCATTTAAATTTGCACCAGTTTTTTCATCTTCTTTTTGTTAATTTTTTTTTTCTCTCGCCCAACTGACCACTAATTTATCACTAAACCATTATTTTCGCAGCGTCGCGAGTTTTTTTTAATTTTTTTTTGCACTTTACATTTTTTACTGCTTGCCTCTTTGTGCTAAGCGAAAAGCTTTTGTTCTTCCGCCTTCTGCTGGCAACACTGTTTTTTTTTTTAAAAAAGAGGGAAAGGGAGAGAAAAAGAATAATATTTTTTCTTCTGCGGTGATTTTACGACTCACTTAGGGATTATGCTTGATGCTTTAAAAGAAAGACGTAATTTTCGTGAAAACTCATCTGTTGTTTAGTTAAAAATTAAAAAAAAAACATTCAGAAGGAACCCCTAAAGAAGTTCAATGAAAAGTAAACCGAAACGTCAAAAAATAAAAATAAAATCAGTGGAAAAAAGCCACACGCGATTCTATTGGAATTTCTCCGATAACTAAAGTAACCATTTTCGGATAAAATCATTATTCGTTCTCCAACAAAAGATAAGCAATTCCTAATCTGAGGTTGGCAGTATCTGCGAGATGATAACATCTGATAACTGGCACCGGCGGCATTTTGCGTAAACTAATGGCACCGGAGTGAAACAAAACGATAAGAAAGTAGCACATTGTGGACGCGAAAATGTGGCACAACATTTAAATGATTTGTCTTCAAGATAAATCCACTCGCTTCAAATGTCTTGAATTATCTTCAAATGTTATTAAAAAATATCTTCAAATGTCATTAAAAATATCTTCATTCGTCTCTAATTGTCCTCAATTGTCGTCAATTGTCTTCAATTGTCTTCAATTGTCTTCAATTGTCTTCAATTGTCTTCAATTGTCTTCAATTGTCTTCAATTGTCTTCAATTGTCTTCAATTGTCTTCAATTGTCTTCAATTGTCTTCAATTGTCTTCAATTGTCTTCAATTGTCTTCAATTGTCTTCAATTGTCTTCAATTGTCTTCAATTGTCTTCAATTGTCTTCAATTGTCTTCAATTGTCTTCAATTGTCTTCAATTGTCTTCAGTTATCTTCAATTGTCTTCAATTATCTTCAATTGTCTTCAATTGTCTTCAATTGTCCTCAATTGGGTTCAATTGTCATCAATTTTGACAATTTTGACAATTTTGTCAATTTTGACAATTTTGACAATTTTGACAATTTTGACAATTTTGACAATTTTGACAATTTTGACAATTTTGACAATTTTGACAATTTTGACAATTTTGACAATTTTGACAATTTTGACAATTTTGACAATTTTGACAATTTTGACAATTTTGACAATTTTGACAATTTTGACAATTTTGACAATTTTGACAATTTTGACAATTTTGACAATTTTGACAATTTTGACAATTTTGACAATTTTGACAATTTTGACAATTTTGACAATTTTGACAATTTTGACAATTTTGACAATTTTGACAATTTTGACAATTTTGACAATTTTGACAATTTTGACAATTTTGACAATTTTGACAATTTTGACAATTTTGACAATTTTGACAATTTTGACAATTTTGACAATTTTGACAATTTTGACAATTTTGACAATTTTGACAATTTTGACAATTTTGACAATTTTGACAATTTTGACAATTTTGACAATTTTGACAATTTTGACAATTTTGACAATTTTGACAATTTTGACAATTTTGACAATTTTGACAATTTTGACAATTTTGACAATTTTGACAATTTTGACAATTTTGACAATTTTGACAATTTTGACAATTTTGACAATTTTGACAATTTTGACAATTTTGACAATTTTGACAATTTTGACAATTTTGACAATTTTGACAATTTTGACAATTTTGACAATTTTGACAATTTTGACAATTTTGACAATTTTGACAATTTTGACAATTTTGACAATTTTGACAATTTTGACAATTTTGACAATTTTGACATTTTTGACAATTTTGACAATTTTGACAATTTTGACAATTTTGATAATTTTGACAATTTTGACAATTTTGACAATTTTGACAATTTTGACAATTTTGACAATTTTGACAATTTTGACATTTTGACAATTTTGACAATTTTGACAATTTTGACAATTTTGACAATTTTGACAATTTTGACAATTTTGACATTTTGACAATTTTGACAATTTTGACAATTTTGACAATTTTGACAATTTTGACAATTTTGACAATTTTGACAATTTTGACAATTTTGACAATTTTGACAATTTTGACAATTTTGACAATTTTGACAATTTTGACAATTTTGACAATTTTGACAATTTTGACAATTTTGACAATTTTGACAATTTTGACAATTTTGACAATTTTGACAATTTTGACAATTTTGACAATTTTGACAATTTTGACAATTTTGACAATTTTGACAATTTTGACAATTTTGACAATTTTGACAATTTTGACAATTTTGACAATTTTGACAATTTTGACAATTTTGACAATTTTGACAATTTTGACAATTTTGACAATTTTGACACTTTTGACAATTTTGACAATTTTGACAATTTTGACAATTTTGACAATTTTGACAATTTTGACAATTTTGACAATTTTGACAATTTTGACAATTTTGACAATTTTGACAATTTTGACAATTTTGACAATTTTGACAATTTTGACAATTTTGACAATTTTGACAATTTTGACAATTTTGACAATTTTGACAATTTTGAAAATTTTGACAATTTTGACAATTTTGACAATTTTGACAATTTTGAAAATTTTGACAATTTTGACAATTTTGACAATTTTGACAATTTTGACAATTTTGACAATTTTGACAATTTTGACAATTTTGACAATTTTGTCAATTTGGACAATTTTGTCAATTTTGTCAATTTTGACAAAATCACAAGCTATAGCTATATCAATTTGAAGACCCAATTTTCCTAATCCATTTCACATCCAAAATGAGCTCACGTCACTTTGACATCGAATCCCCTTGGTCACAACTAAAACAGCAAAAACCCTTTAGAACAACGTCAACCAACAAAAAAAAAGAGATCACATCCGTCCCACAAAACTCTTCCGGTAAAGCGCTCACCCAAAAGCATCATCATCCATCCCCATTTATACCATCGGATTATCATTTCACTGCCATGCTCTTTTATTTTTTAGTTTTGCAGCATCCTTATTCATTATTCAGCAACGAAAACTAAAACCAGAGAGCAACACAAGCAACTCAGAAGGGACACATCTGCGGGCTTCAATTGCAGTGAAGAGCGGTGTTGATGGCGGACAACAACAAAGTGATGGGATTACACAACTCAACCTTTTTATTTTTGCATTTATTTGTGAGTCGCTTTTGCAAGCCGGAAACGGAAATAGTTTTGCTTTTCGTTAGTCCTTTGAGGATCTGGTTTCATAACTGGTTTGTTAAATTTCAGTAAAGAAAAATAACATTTGTGTGGACTTGGACTTGGACTTGGACTTGGACATGGACTTGGACTTGGACTTGGACTTGGACTTGGACTTGGACTTGGACTTGGACTTGGACTTGGACTTGGACTTGGACTTGGACTTGGACTTGGACTTGGACTTGGACTTGGACTTGGACTTGGACTTGGACTTGGACTTGGACTTGGACTTGGACTTGGACTTGGACTTGGACTTGGACTTGGACTTGGACTTGGACTTGGACTTAATTTGACATTTCAAATCTTGACTTCGCGTTGCACTGAAAAAAAACCCTTTTTAATCTTTAATTAGCAAAAATGGAAGTTCTACATCATTTTTCTCCTCTCCAAACAAAAAAGCAATCCCAAACCTGTCACCGAGACGCTAAATTAGATAACATGCCGCGGAAAAAGAGAGCTTATCACCTGGGGTTTCCTCCGGCAAACTAGTTGGCTCGTCTGACCGGAAACGACCCCGGGACAACAATTCAAACTTGTGCCATGTGGGCCACGTAATCCCCCATCAAGGACCAGGAAAAAAAGTGTTTCTCGCCCCCTTTTCAGTGTGTTGTCAGAATCATTCGCTCAATTTTTTCTCGTGTACTTTTAAAAGTTTTTTTTAGACTTTTCATCCAGTGCCACCATTATCATCGTCATCTGGATTTAGTTTCATCTTTTTTTTTTGCTTCTTATTTTTAGAAAGTTGAGCCATTTTCTAGCATGGACGTCACCAACATCGTGTGCTGGACGTCAACGGCGATGGCGTCGTTCGTTATTTATTCATGGCGATTGTTTGACAGACTGTTTTCCGGCCAAACAAGGTTTTTTCCCCCGTAGAGTAGTGGATGATGCTGCTTTCGTAACATCCGCTCTCGGAGGAAAGGATTAGCCCCCCGGATAGGAATAGCCCGCTTAGTTGGGAGCATTTTTTGTGTTGTTTTTTTGGTGTTGACGTGGGATTACGTCAATCAAATTTAACTTAATTATTAAAGTGTTAAAAAATCTATAAAAACTGAAGAAATTAAATTCCAAAAGTTAATTAATTGAACGCAATTCCACAAACACAACTAATCCAAAACTTAAAAAAATCAAAAATATACAGAACTTTAAAAAAAATACGAAATATTTTTTTTTTAATTTGAAAATTCTACAAATTTCAAAATCCAAAAAAATACAAAAAATTACTAATTAAAACTATAGAGAAATTCAAGAAAATAAGAAATTAAAAAAATAAAAATCAAAAAATTGGGTAAGGCCGTTGCAAATATTTTTTGAAGTTTATGTCCCTCGACTCTGACCAAAGTCGAGGGGGTGGCAAAAAAATAAAAAAGTTTAAAAATTGAATTTACGAGTCATGGTTTTAACATTTGAATGAAAAAAGTGTTTAAAAATGCATTTTACACCTGCCCAGTTGTTTTGCAATCATTTGTTTCCAAAATACCTAAGTATTGACGAAAATTTATTTTTTGGCAAAAAAAAAGTTTTTGCGGTGCTGTACATTGGAATTTCATAAAAATTCAAAATATTTTCAATCCAGCCCAAACATGCTTAATATGATTATCAATGCAGAAAAATGCGTTTTAGATTGTTTTAAGTTGATTTGACTTCTATTTTCATTAAAATTTTGAAGATTTTTGAAAAAATATTTTTTTGCCCCCTGATTTTTCGGACCAATTTTGAAGGGGGGGGGGGGGCGACATAAACTTTGAAAAATATTTGCAACGGCCTAATTAGAAAAAAATAATTCAACAACTCAAGAAATTCAAGCAGGTTAAGAAATACACAAAAATCATAAATTTTAAGACATTCAACAACTTCAAGATATTTATGAAAAAAATAACAAAGAAACCGAAATTCAAAAATTAATAAAAATAAACAAAAATCATATTTACAAAATAATCAAAATTTACCAAATTTACAAAAATTACAAAATTACAAAATTTACAAAAAATTACAAAATTTACAAAATCTACCAAATTTACAAAATTAACAAAAAAAAATACAAAATTTATAGAATTTGGGAAATGCATGAAAAAATAATTCAAAAATTAAAAAAATCAAAGAGTAATAAAAAATCAGAATTATTCAGGTAATTTAAAAGAATTATCAAGTTATCTAGGAAATTCAAACAAAATCTATGATTTCAAGAAAATTCAAAAAATATATTTAAAAAAAAACTTTTCAAAAATCAGGAAAAATCAACAGTTTAAGAAATTTAAAAAATCTCAAATTATACAAAATTCAATATATTAAAAAAGAACATGAATTCAAAGAAATATATAAAATTCACAGAATTAAAAGTAAAAATAAAAATAAAGCTAGAATAACAATAAATTTAAAAAAATGAGATTTAAATAATGTAATGTGTGTGAAATGAAAAAATCAAGAATTCTACAAATTCAAGAAAATTTCAGTTTAATAATCTAAAATGTCAAGTAATTTAGGAAATAAAGACGATTGTTTTTTAGAATTTCACAAAATGTAAGGAACTACAAAATTCAAGTACCTAAATCACATTTTAAAAAAATCAAAAAAAAAAAGAATTAATAAAACCAATAGAATTGAAAAATTCAGGAAATTTCAAAAATTCGAGCAATTCCAGAAAATCTAAAACACCTACATTCATCAATTATTTCAAGAATTAAAAACATAAATTTAAAAATTAAAACAATCCAAAATTCAGAAAAATTTAAAAAAATAGGCAAATGAAGAAATTTAAAAAAAAATAATTAGAAATTCAAAAACAACCAACAATTAAAAAAAATCTAAATTAAAAAAAATCACAAATTTAAAAATTTTAGGATATCTAGAAAATTCAAGAAATTTAAATTTAGGAAAATCCAAAATTCAGAAAAAAATAAGAAAATTAAAATACTCAAAAATTCTAAAACAATCAACAATTCAAGAATTTTCAAAATTCTAACAAAAATCACAAATTTGAAAATTTAAAGATATTTAGAAAATTTAAGAAATTTTAAAAAACAAAAACTTTAAGAAATTTACCAAATAAAACATGGAATACAATAAAAACACTTGATTTAAAAAGTTCAAGAAATACATGAAATAAGAGAGAATTTAAGATTTGAAAAAAATAAGGAAATAATAGAAATTAAAGAAATTATTTTAAAAAATGAAGAAATTCATAAAAGATTAAAAAAATTTTGAAATTCCATGAATTCGTAAAATTTTGAGAAATTCTCAAATTTTTTAAATTTTTAAACTCAAGAGTCAGTCAAAAATGTGACAATTAAAAAAAAAGAAATTAAAAAATATAATTAATTTAAGAGTTTCGAAAAAAATTAATTAGGAAAAATCTAAATTTAACAATTTCAAGAAATTCAAAAAATATATAAAATCAAAAAAATAATATTTTTTTAAAAAACTCTTAAAATTGAAGAAAATGAAGAAATTTATTTTAAAAAAATCAGAAATTCAAAAATCAAGAATTAAAGATTTTTAAGAATTTTAAGAATTTCAAAAAGAATCACAAATTAGGAAATTTAAGTAATTGAAAACAATTTAAACAAATTTTACATGTTGATGAAATGCAAGAAAATAACAAAATTAAAAGAGTTCAAGAAGCACAAGAAAATAAAAAAAAATCAAAAATTAGTAAGCATTAAAAATTTTAGAAATTAATGAAATTCAAAAGAATCAAGCATTTGTTAAATTAAAGAAATTCAAGAAGATCAAGATAAAATTTAAGATATTTGAAGAGTAATATAAATAGGATTTTTTTATCTATCAAATTTTAAGAATTAGTAAGTTCAAGAAATTGAAAAAGTTCAGGAAATAACAGAAATTTATAGAAATTCAAGAAATGCCAGAAATCCAAGAAATTTAAGCATTAATTTTTAATCACTTAAAACGAAACTCAAAGAAATTTAAGGAATTAAAAAATGTGCAAAAAAGAAAACTAAAAAATTGAGCTCTACAGAAATAAAAATCAAGAAATTTTTTAGTTTATCTGAGTTTAGAATGTTAAAATATCTGGATTTAAACGATTTTTTTTTTTCAAGAAGCATAGTTCTACGTCAACTCTCCCTTCCAAAAAAGCATCATCCTCCCCGATGTTATCCAACGCCGCCGCGCAAGGACAGATTTTTTCCCACCTCCCCCCAGAACCCTTACCGTGTATGACAAGCTCCGAGTCGCGATTCACCTCGTACAGCCGGATGGCCTCGTCCAGCTCCAGGTCCGACTGGATCGTACAGGGATCGTTCTCCTCGTCGACCCACTTCATGGTGAAATCCTGCAAAAAAAACCCACCGCGAAAAGCCAATAAGTCAACAATTTGTCAATCGCCAAATTCTTTCGTTCGATGAAACCGACCTGCTCCTGGCCGAACCGGCAAATCTCGCGAATCTCCCGGCACAGCCCGTCGTACGTGATGGCCTCGTCGATGTAGGTGATCATCACCTCGCCGCTGTAGGCGATTTTCACCTTAATCTCGTTGCCGGCCCCACCGCCGCCGCCGCTGTTGTTGCTCTCGTTCGCGATTTGGATCGGCATGATGACGGAGTGAAGAGTGGACGGGCAGCGTTTCAATTAGCAATTTCTACCGAGGCTTGTTATTCGATTTTGAACACAGACTTTTTTTTCACCGGTGACGCGGTGAGAATTTTAGAACACTTTTAGCGAAAGGCGGCAAACACACACTCTGAAAATGAAGGAAAGAGAAAAAAACAATATTTACGAAAGATGTTCCTTTATTAAAATACTAAGCTAACTAAGCAATGCTAACATAGCAGTGGAGACCTCAAAGTTTTTAGTATTTTTAGAGTATTTAAAAAAATCATAATGAAGTTTCTTCCCAACAGCCTTATTTTTGATAGGGTTATTGGCCACAACATGGAAGGACCGGTGTTCTTAGGAATGATTTTCGATACCGTACATTAATGTTGATATTTCGAATTAAATGCTCTCAGTTAGAGTTTAAAGTTCTTTGTAATACTGATCAGATCATGCCTGTAACATAAATACATTTTAATAGTAAAATCAAATTTCTATTCTTTTATTTTTATTACAAACATGTTTTTTCTTTCAATTTTTTTTTTATAAAAGTAGTGTTTTTGCACTTTTTCAAATGTTAGGCCTCCGTTAAATAAACAAAGAAGAAATTTATTGATATATTTTTTTACTGAAAAAAGTCCATTCCCAATTTTTTCAAGTTTTTTATTTTACCCGAATAGAACAATTTTCTAAAATGACGGCCATCGATATTTTTTGCATTTTTGTATTTGCTAAACTTTCTAGGGGCCTTCCCTATGACCAAAGAAGCCAATTGGCGTCATTGCTTTGTCCATACTGAGATGGTACGTGCACAGGGTGGGGCAACATGGGGCAACTACCCCACCATCCTCAGAAATTTGTTCTAAATTTGGTCAGGGGATGTCCACAAATGACGTATTTTTCAAAACGTCCATAGTATTGCTCACCTTCCTCATAGAGCTGGGCACGCTAGAATCTGAAAATCATGAGAACAGAATTTCTGATGATGAACAATTCGGGAAAAATATGTACACTAAAAAAATGCATTTTACATTTCAACAAAAGAAATTAATTTTCGCAAAAATCTATAATCTGGGTCATTCTTCGCCAACTCACACAGCAGTCGCCCCGACCCCTCTTTGATTTTCGTGAAACTTTGCCACGAATCCGAGGTCCATTCGTCGGTATCTCGTTACGGTGGAGCGGTACGACCCCTTTTATTTTTGTGGATTTTTACTAAGACAGCCCGAGCAGACGGAAATAACTTGGGAATAACATTTTTTGATATTTGAAAATACTAGGCCAATAACATATTCTGTTATTTATAACAAAATTTGTTATTCGTCGTTATGATTTTTTTTTGTTATTAGATTGTTATTGTAATAACAGACTTATAACACTTTGAGTTTATTGTTCGAACAAATCTTTGTTATTCTTTTTTGTTATTTTAACAACTAATCCGATCATCCCAATAACAGTTGGCGGTATTCTTCCATAACAATAAATGTTATTCACAAGTTGTTTTGGCTTTCAACCAATATCAGACCAATAACAAATTTTGTTATGATAAAATAAACTGTTATTAAACCCTTATGCAAAAATGGATTTTTCAAGAAGATTCCATAACACTTCCTGTTATTTTAACAGTATTTGTTATTGAAATGGCATGAATCTTGTTATTACCGTCTGCCTTGGAGGTTTTTTCAGTTATTTGTAGCTAGAAACCGTGGAGAGATAGAAATTTGGTGTCACAGGGACTTTTGTGTAAAATTGGACGCCCGATTTGACGGCGTACTCAAAATTCCGAAAACCCTATTTTCAGGGTGGCCACTTAAATCCCATTTTCAAACTTCTGACATTTCCAGAAATGCAAATAAAAGACATTTTTATCTAAAGAATGATTTCTAACATAAAAAACTTTATGAAAAAAGTTATTATTTACTATTGCAAAAAAAAAAAACATCTAGATTAATTTAATAAAATAACACACAAACCACGTGGACACTTTTTTTGGAAATCTCAAACAAAATTCTAAAATTCTAAAATTCTAAAATTCTAAAATTCTAAAATTCTAAAATTCTAAAATTCTAAAATTCTAAAATTCTAAAATTCTAAAATTCTGAAATTCTAAAATTCTAAAATTCTAAAATTCTAAAATTCTAAAATTCTAAAATTCTAAAATTCTAAAATTCTAAAATTCTAAAATTCAAAAATTCAAAAATTCAAAAATTCAAAAATTCAAAAATTCAAAAATTCAAAAATTCAAAAATTCAAAAATTCAAAAATTCAAAAATTCAAAAATTCAAAAATTCAAAAATTCAAAAATTCAAAAATTCAAAAATTCTAAAATTCTAAAATTCTAAAATTCTAAAATTCTAAAATTCTAAAATTCTAAAATTCTAAAATTCTAAAATTCTAAAATTCTAAAATTCTAAAATTCTAAAATTCTAAAATTCTAAAATTCTAAAATTCTAAAATTCTAAAATTCTAAAATTCTAAAATTCTAAAATTCTAAAATTCAAAAATTCAAAAATTCAAAAATTCTAAAATTCTAAAATTCTAAAATTCTAAAATTCTAAAATTCTAAAATTCTAAAATTCTAAAATTCTAAAATTCTAAAATTCTAAAATTCTAAAATTCTAAAATTCTAAAATTCTAAAATTCTAAAATTCTAAAATTCTAAAATTCTAAAATTCTAAAATTCTAAAATTCTAAAATTCTAAAATTCTAAAATTCTAAAATTCTAAAATTCTAAAATTCTAAAATTCTAAAATTCTAAAATTCTAAAATTCTAAAATTCTAAAATTCTAAAATTCTAAAATTCTAAAATTCTAAAATTCTAAAATTCTAAAATTCTAAAATTCTAAAATTCTAAAATTCTAAAATTCTAAAATTCTAAAATTCTAAAATTCTAAAATTCTAAAATTCTAAAATTCTAAAATTCTAAAATTCTAAAATTCTAAAATTCTAAAATTCTAAAATTCTAAAATTCTAAAATTCTAAAATTCTAAAATTCTAAAATTCTAAAATTCTAAAATTCTAAAATTCTAAAATTCTAAAATTCTAAAATTCTAAAATTCTAAAATTCTAAAATTCTAAAATTCTAAAATTCTAAAATTCTAAAATTCTAAAATTCTAAAATTCTAAAATTCTAAAATTCTAAAATTCTAAAATTCTAAAATTCTAAAATTCTAAAATTCTAAAATTCTAAAATTCTAAAATTCTAAAATTCTAAAATTCTAAAATTCTAAAATTCTAAAATTCTAAAATTCTAAAATTCTAAAATTCTAAAATTCTAAAATTCTAAAATTCTAAAATTCTAAAATTCTAAAATTCTAAAATTCTAAAATTCTAAAATTCTAAATTTCTAAATTTCTAAAATTCTAAAATTCTAAAATTCTAAAATTCTAAAATTCTAAAATTCTAAAATTCTAAAATTCTAAAATTCTAAAATTCTAAAATTCTAAAATTCTAAAATTCTAAAATTCTAAAATTCTAAAATTCTAAAATTCTAAAATTCTAAAATTCTAAAATTCTAAAATTCTAAAATTCTAAAATTCTAAAATTCTAAAATTCTAAAATTCTAAAATTCTAAAATTCTAAAATTCTAAAATTCTAAAATTCTAAAATTCTAAAATTCTAAAATTCTAAAATTCTAAAATTCTAAAATTCTAAAATTCTAAAATTCTAAAATTCTAAAATTCTAAAATTCTAAAATTCTAAAATTCTAAAATTCTAAAATTCTAAAAATCTAAAATTCTAAAATTCTAAAATTCTAAAATTCTAAAATTCTAAAATTCTAAAATTCTAAAATTCTAAAATTCTAAAATTCTAAAATTCTAAAATTCTAAAATTCTAAAATTCTAAAATTCTAAAATTCTAAATTCTAAAATTCTAAAATTCTAAAATTCTAAAATTCTAAAATTCTAAAATTCTAAAATTCTAAAATTCTAAAATTCTAAAATTCTAAAATTCTAAAATTCTAAAATTCTAAAATTCTAAAATTCTAAAATTCTAAAATTCTAAAATTCTAAAATTCTAAAATTCTAAAATTCTAAAATTCTAAAATTCTAAAATTCTAAAATTCTAAAATTCTAAAATTCTAAAATTCTAAAATTCTAAAATTCTAAAATTCTAAAATTCTAAAATTCTAAAATTCTAAAATTCTAAAATTCTAAAATTCTAAAATTCTAAAATTCTAAAATTCTAAAATTCTAAAATTCTAAAATTCTAAAATTCTAAAATTCTAAAATTCTAAAATTCTAAAATTCTAAAATTCTAAAATTCTAAAATTCTAAAATTCTAAAATTCTAAAATTCTAAAATTCTAAAATTCTAAAATTCTAAAATTCTAAAATTCTAAAATTCTAAAATTCTAAAATTCTAAAATTCTAAATTCTAAAATTCTAAAATTCTAAAATTCTAAAATTCTAAAATTCTAAAATTCTAAAATTCTAAAATTCTAAAATTCTAAAATTCTAAAATTCTAAAATTCTAAAATTCTAAAATTCTAAAATTCTAAAATTCTAAAATTCTAAAATTCTAAAATTCTAAAATTCTAAAATTCTAAAATTCTAAAATTCTAAAATTCTAAAATTCTAAAATTCTAAAATTCTAAAATTCTAAAATTCTAAAATTCTAAAATTCTAAAATTCTAAAATTCTAAAATTCTAAAATTCTAAAATTCTAAAATTCTAAATTCTAAAATTCTAAAATTCTAAAATTCTAAAATTCTAAAATTCTAAAATTCTAAAATTCTAAAATTCTAAAATTCTAAAATTCTAAAATTCTAAAATTCTAAAATTCTAAAATTCTAAAATTCTAAAATTCTAAAATTCTAAAATTCTAAAATTCTAAAATTCTAAAATTCTAAAATTCTAAAATTCTAAAATTCTAAAATTCTAAAATTCTAAAATTCTAAAATTCTAAAATTCTAAAATTCTAAAATTCTAAAATTCTAAAATTCTAAAATTCTAAAATTCTAAAATTCTAAAATTCTAAAATTCTAAAATTCTAAAATTCTAAAATTCTAAAATTCTAAAATTCTAAAATTCTAAAATTCTAAAATTCTAAAATTCTAAAATTCTAAAATTCTAAAATTCTAAAATTCTAAAATTCTAAAATTCTAAAATTCTAAAATTCTAAAATTCTAAAATTCTAAAATTCTAAAATTCTAAAATTCTAAAATTCTAAAATTCTAAAATTCTAAAATTCTAAAATTCTAAAATTCTAAAATTCTAAAATTCTAAAATTCTAAAATTCTAAAATTCTAAAATTCTAAAATTCTAAAATTCTAAAATTCTAAAATTCTAAAATTCTAAAATTCTAAAATTCTAAAATTCTAAAATTCTAAAATTCTAAAATTCTAAAATTCTAAAATTCTAAAATTCTAAAATTCTAAAATTCTAAAATTCTAAAATTCTAAAATTCTAAAATTCTAAAATTCTAAAATTCTAAAATTCTAAAATTCTAAAATTCTAAAATTCTAAAATTCTAAAATTCTAAAATTCTAAAATTCTAAAATTCTAAAATTCTAAAATTCTAAAATTCTAAAATTCTAAAATTCTAAAATTCTAAAATTCAAAAATTCAAAAATTCTAAAATTCTAAAATTCTAAAATTCTAAAATTCTAAAATTCTAAAATTCTAAAATTCTAAAATTCTAAAATTCTAAAATTCTAAAATTCTAAAATTCTAAAATTCTAAAATTCTAAAATTCTAAAATTCTAAAATTCTAAAATTCTAAAATTCTAAAATTCTAAAATTCTAAAATTCTAAAATTCTAAAATTCTAAAATTCTAAAATTCTAAAATTCTAAAATTCTAAAATTCTAAAATTCTAAAATTCTAAAATTCCAAAATTCCAAAATTCTAAAATTCTAAAATTCTAAAATTCTAAAATTCTAAAATTCTAAAATTCTAAAATTCTAAAATTCTAAAATTCCAAAATTCCAAAATTCCAAAATTCTAAAATTCTAAAATTCTAAAATTCTAAAATTCTAAAATTCTAAAATTCTAAAATTCTAAAATTCTAAAATTCTAAAATTCTAAAATTCTAAAATTCTAAAATTCTAAAATTCTAAAATTCTAAAATTCTAAAATTCTAAAATTCTAAAATTCTAAAATTTTAAAATTCTAAAATTCTAAAATTCTAAAATTCTAAAATTCTAAAATTCTAAAATTCTAAAATTCTAAAATTCTAAAATTCTAAAATTCTAAAATTCTAAAAATCTAAAATTCTAAAATTCTAAAATTCTAAAATTCTAAAATTCTAAAATTCTAAAATTCTAAAATTCTAAAATTCTAAAATTCAAAAATTCAAAAATTCAAAAATTCAAAAATTCTAAAATTCTAAAATTCTAAAATTCTAAAATTCTAAAATTCTAAAATTCTAAAATTCTAAAATTCTAAAATTCTAAAATTCTAAAATTCTAAAATTCTAAAATTCTAAAATTCTAAAATTCTAAAATTCTGAAATTCTAATTCTAAAAGTGTGTAATTTTGTGTAATTTGTCGTTTTGTTTTATGTTTTATGTTTTATGTTTTATGT
Organism: Culex pipiens pallens; assembly: GCF_016801865.2. Lineage (NCBI taxonomy): Eukaryota > Metazoa > Arthropoda > Insecta > Diptera > Culicidae > Culex > Culex pipiens. The sequence continues at coordinate 194,697,479 of NC_068938.1, read as the reverse complement.
TTTATGTTTTATGTTTTATGTTTTATGTTTTATGTTTTATGTTTTATGTTTTATGTTTTATGTTTTATGTTTTATGTTTTATGTTTTATGTTTTATGTTTTATGTTTTATGTTTTATGTTTTATGTTTTATGTTTTATGTTTTATGTTTTATGTTTTATGTTTTATGTTTTATGTTTTATGTTTTATGTTTTATGTTTTATGTTTTATGTTTTATGTTTTATGTTTTATGGTTTATGTTTTATGTTTTATGTTTTATGTTTTATGTTTTATGTTTTATGTTTTATGTTTTATGTTTTATGTTTTATGTTTTATGTTTTATGTTTTATGTTTTATGTTTTATGTTTTATGTTTTATGTTTTATGTTTTATGTTTTATGTTTTATGTTTTATGTTTTATGTTTTATGTTTTATGTTTTATGTTTTATGTTTTATGTTTTATGTTTTATGTTTTATGTTTTGTAAAAAGTGTGAAAAGTTGCTACTAGTTTTTAGTTTTTAGTTTTTAGTTTTTAGTTTTTAGTTTTTAGTTTTTAGTTTTTAGTTTTTAGTTTTTAGTTTTTAGTTTTTAGTTTTTAGTTTTTAGTTTTTAGTTTTTAGTTTTTAGTTTTTAGTTTTTATGTTTTTAGTTTTTAGTTTTTAGTTTTTAGTTTTTAGTTTTTAGTTTTTAGTTTTTAGTTTTTAGTTTTTAGTTTTTAGTTTTTAGTTTTTAGTTTTTAGTTTTTAGTTTTTAGTTTTTAGTTTTTAGTTTTTAGTTTTTAGTTTTTAGTTTTTAGTTTTTAGTTTTTATGTTTTTAGTTTTTAGTTTTTAGTTTTTAGTTTTTAGTTTTTAGTTTTTAGTTTTTAGTTTTTAGTTTTTAGTTTTTAGTTTTTAGTTTTTAGTTTTTTTTAGGGATAATAGTTAAGGAAAAAGGTTTGTCAATCAACCGTAAAAGACTTGTGAATATTGCTGAATACAACAAGCTCGAGGAAATAAAAAGGAGGGTACCAAAACCCATCAACTGCTCCTCAAACAAAGTTGTGAAAAAGCATGTAATAAATTATGTACTAGCAGCAATGCCGATACTACAGCAAGCAAACCCCTTTCGTCAGCGCATATTCGCACCCAGTCGGGAAGAGACATTACGACGACGGCGACGACCCTTAGAATTGCATTCAGAATTGGATGTCCAAGTTTTAAAAGCAGTATAGAGCTTGCTGGTAGCTATCTGATTTTATGTATCCATGCCAAATTAGGGGAGGGAGATCAATTATATCGTTTTGATTTTAAACATTTGTTTGATTTTAAGGTTCGTTGCTTTTCTATTCAATCTTTTGATGTTTTGTTAAATTTATCTACAAATGAGCTAAATTTCCTTAAAATTCAAAGTAGCTACAGCTAGATCACAGCGATTCATTCGACGACTTCGTCGTCGATTGCCTTCGATGCATCATTCTTTTTCCCCTTCTCTAGCAGCTACTTTTACAGCCAAGTCTAGAACCTGCGTCTGCAGTGTGAGTCATGCAAAATGTTGCGTTCCGTTCCAAACAAGGCCCTCGATTCCGCTAATCTTTCGCCTTATTCTACGCGAAGAAAACCTTTCCGTCGCGATTTAGCCAAAACAAAAACAAACTCGGCTTCTCACGAATTTCGTGAGGATAGCACGCAAGTAACAGGTGGTTCCCTCACCTTGCACGTCGTCGTTCCGGGCTCTCGCTTTGTGTTGATGTTGTTCCTTCCGGAGTTGCGATTTTCTTACTCTTCTTTCGACACCTTTTTAGAATAGAATTGCAGCACACCAACAAACGCACAAATACACACGCATGCAGCCACTCTTTTTCACTATTTTATTAAAAAGGCACTCGAACTAATTGCACCTTAATCTTCATGCACTTTCACCATGAAAAAAAGCAGCCAAACTCAAGGCTCGACCCCGAAAATGTAAACAAAACAAAGGCTCCTTCGTCGCGCCACGTTCTGAAATCGAAGCAGGCCCCGGCGGCAAGCAAAAAAAAAAAGAACCGTAAACTCGATTCCGATCGAAACAAAATCGCGAGCATAAACAAAGCGGCTTCCAAGTGATTCACGACGGTTGGTTTCCAAATTTATCACGCCGGAAGTCTAACCGCTTAATCACGGCGGCGAAATCGGCGAAAATTAAAACAATGCAAAATCACCGCACCAGGAAAAAAATAACACGAAACTGTCCGCGGAACGCGAAATCCGGAGCCACGGAAAACCAGAAAAACAGCGGAGGGCGGAGTGACGGAATGTTTGACGTTTTGGGAAACATCAAGAGCACGCAGAGAAATGCGCAAACGTCTGACGGCCGTCAGACGGATGGAGATTTTGTTGTTTGCACGTTCGTTTGAAATTACTCATTTTACACGGAGAATCAGCATTACACTTTTTGCAGTTCGCACTGTAACTGAAAATCGCACTTTGCTGAGTTCGTTTTCGCACCGCCCCATACGATTTTTTCAGTTCAACTAGGATTGCACTTTTTGGTGTAATCGCAGTCGAACTGAAAAAATCGTATGAAAAAGTGCGAAAGCGAACTCAGTGCGATTTTCAGTTACAGTACGATTTTACACCGCCGACTAGTTTCAACCCTCGAACTGAAAAAGGTGTAAAATCCGAACTGCAAAAAGTTTAAAAGTTACACCTTTACTAGTTCAGGGGTCCGAACTGGAAAAGATGTAACTTGTACTTTTTCGAATAATTTCGAGATGATTTGCCCGCTGTCAAATCGGGACTTAGTGCAAATTTGCAAACATGGAGCTGGTGGTAAGAGTTGGTGTTACGGTAAGTTTAGCTTCGAGTTGCCGAAAAAGGCAAGATTCCACAAAATTGACAAAATTGACAAAATTGACAAAATTGACAAAATTGACAAAATTGACAAAATTGACAAAATTGACAAAATTGACAAAATTGACAAAATTGACAAAATTGACAAAATTGACAAAATTGACAATATTGACAAAATTGACAAAATTGACAAAATTGACAAAATTGACAAAATTGACAAAATTGACAAAAATTGACAAAATTGACAAAATTGACAAAATTGACACAATTGACAAAATTGACAAAATTGACAAAATTGACAAAATTGACAAAATTGACAAAATTGACAAAATTGACAAAATTGACAAAATTGACAAAATTGACAAAATTGACAAAATTGACAAAATTGACAACATTGACAAAATTGACAAAATTGACAAAATTGACAAAATTGTCAAAATTGACAAAATTGACAATATTGACAAAATTGTCAAAGTTGACAAAATTGTCAAAGTTGTCAAAATTGTCAAAATTGTCAAAATTGTCAAAACTATCAAAATTGTCAAAATTGGGTACTAAAGCCACAGAGTAACACAGAGTCACTACCGCCTCTTGATTTATGGTACCGTTACGCGGTACATCGCGGTACATCCCCCGGTTATAATAAAATCAGACGTCAGCCCGACTTGCACCAAAATGGTAGGGTTCAAATCATCAGATCGCAGTTCACTGGCTTTTGAGGCGTTACGTTTTTTTGCGGCAAGTTTTGCTGTCAAACTTTCAAAACAAACCAAATTTGCTGAGCAAAAGTTTAGATTCTGCAAGAGGAGATGATCGTTGAAATGATTGTGGACTATTTGCGACTGTTGCTTTCTTTAATTTTATGGTGGTTTAGTTCAGTAGACAGCAAAAATGCGCTGAGCGGGAAAAGGACGTTTTTGGCCGGCGATCCATAGTGGGGATATCACGTAGGGATCATCAACTCTTGTGATGGTAGATAAAAGGCGAGTGCGAAATCGTGTGGCAAAGTGGGTGGAAATCTGGGTTGTACAGCATGGAATACGTGGTTTTGTTAGCCAGCAGTATCGTATGGTCCTTAACAATGATATTTTCGGCAATTTGCCATGTTCATGATTCTTTTATTGCTGCTTACAACTAAATAACAAAAAAACAGTTTAACAGATCACCCACACTTCCTGCACGCGCACGCGTGTCACGCTGAGGGATCGGCTAGTTCGACTGGTTTTCCTTCGCAGCTCAACAGATCACACTTCCTGGACGCACACGCGTGTCACGCTGACCGGTGTTCTCCCACGGCTCAACAGTCACTTTCCACGCGCCACATCGATTAATCGGTCCATCCGATGGAATCCTCCCACGACTCTTATGTTTTCACAACTCCAACTAATTTTCCTCAAGAACAAAAATGCACGTGGTAAACAAATCAGACAGTTTGACAGACATTAATTTGTTGGAAAAAATGTGGTAACTAGATTAAATTTAAAAATATCCGTTCAAAATCATAACGCATGACAAAACATAACGCCTGCTACAGTTACGGATACCCAACAACAAGATCCGTAACGGAGCCACAAAATTTGATGACTTTTGTTCGGACTGCTCACTCTGTGTTACTCTGTGCTAAAGCCCTATGTAAATTTTTATGTACAACAGTAAAAAACACGATTAAAAACCATTTCTGATCACTTTTTATCATTTTAATGCAAATTTTTTTTTGGCTAGACAACTTTTTTCGATGGATCAACTATGGTCCCCTTGGAACGAGCTGTCAAGTAGGAGCTTTTCTGTCAAGAAGGACCGCGAAGTTATTTTTTCAAAATTGATTTAAAAATCCATTTTAAACTCTTTGTGGTCGTACAAAGGGTCAATGTACTCAGAAAAACAAGCTTTATCGCTGTGAACAATAATATCAGCAATCCAAGCTTCATTTTAGGACCCAATTGTCAAAATTGTCAAAATTGTCAAAATTGTCAAAATTGTCAAAATTGTCAAAATTGTCAAAATTGTCAAAATTGTCAAAATTGTCAAAATTGTCAAAATTGTCAAAATTGTCAAAATTGTCAAAGTTGTCAAAATTGTCAAAATTGTCAAAATTATTAAAATTGTCAAAATTGTCAAAATTGTCAAAATTGTCAAAATTGTCAAAATTGTCAAAATTGTCAAAATTGTCAAAATTGTCAAAATTGTCAAAATTGTCAAAATTGTCAAAATTGTCAAAATTGTCAATGTTGCGACCGCTGGGATGGGCGCACTGCCGAGCGGTGCAGCGCCGACGGTGTAAACGACCGATGCCACTACAGCTGTCAACGCACGCGCGAAAGGGTCGAGAAAAGTATGTGTGTGAGGCTCAGCGTAAGAACAAAGTAAACATTGAAGATCGGCACGAAGATCAGTTTCGGAGTTTGAGGAAGAAAAAGTGTTTAAAAGTAGTTTTCGGTTTGGTTTATAGACCCTTCGTCGTAGGCACACCTGCAAGTAGAAGAAAACATGAAATTAGTGAGAATTAAGGAGGTTTAATTGGTTGTACTTACCCAGCCGCAAAGGAAGAGTCAGGAACTGCACCATCGTCGCTAACCGTCACTGGACGCTGCATTGAACAGTGTCGAAATTTGTAAGTAAACCTGAAATGAAAAAGAAAACACAAATTATCGTAAATTACACAACAATGTAGGAAGTGGAACGAAGAAGAGGATAGGAAAGAGGAAGGAGTGAAGGAAAGGAGTGGAAATTGTTGGAGAGGAAGACTAATTAAGTAAGTGGAATTGGAAACAAAAATGTAAACAATCGACTAAATAAAGCTTACCTTTTTAGTTTTGTAGCTGTCGAAAACGACTGCTGACAGAAAGTTCGTTTTTTTTACTGACAATCACCCGAACAAACTACAAAATTAATTACGGGTTCGGTAATCCTCTCCACGATGACCGACGAAAATCCGGACTTCACGACGACTTCCTGCTCTACCTGTAACGAGACATCGCCTGAAGTTGAACTGATGGTGGAATGCGCTCACTGCAAGCTCAGGTTCCATGTTCGGTGTGTCACCATCGATCCGGCAGACAAGAAGCAGGGGAAGAAGTGGTACTGTCCGGATGAGAACTGCCAGAAGAAGAAAAGGACTAAGAAGTCCACTGATGAAGCGCTTCCAGTTCCCCCCGAAGTGCAGGAAAAGCTGAAGGCTTTAGAAGAAGTTAGGAAGCGCGCGGAAGCGGAACAGGAAGCGGATCGAATACTCAAGGAGAAGGAGATTGAATTAAATCTGTATCTCCAAGAGCGTCAGATGCAGATCGACGATGAGCTCCGAGAAAAGGAGTTTCAGCAGCGGGAGACAAACCTTGAAGTGGAAATGAAGAAGAAGGAGGAGCACCTGAAACGGGTCAAGAAATTAGAAGACTCGTACCGGGACAAAAGCGCCTCCATCGACAAGTTGCTGAAAAACTGTAGCACCCCCAAACTCAAGCCGCTTACGGTCAAGAACGTCGAGGAACACGACAAGGGCGGAAACCCTGGGGGCACACCTGGCAAACCGGATTCCAAGAAGACGTCTCGTAGCTCCACGTCGGGGTCCAGCACTACTAGTTCCGGTAGTGACAAAGGTGGCGCGGCAGACACTAGCGTTCATGAAAAGGTTGACAGGTCGGCGAAACCGGACAAAGCCAAAGAAAAACAGCAGAAGCCAGACGGGCTGGGGCAGCATGTTAAGGGTCCAACGAAGGCCCAACGAGCTGCTAGACAAGGGCTCACGATGAAGCTGCCAGACTTCTACGGCAAGCCAGAAGAGTGGCCGTTGTTCTTTGCAGCCTACCAAGCATCGAACGAGGCCTGCGGGTACACGGAGGTGGAAAATCTCATTCGTTTACAAGGTTGCCTCAAAGGCAAGGCGCTTGAGGAAGTTCGTGGTCAGCTAATTATGCCCAAATCGGTTCCGCGAGCCATCGCCAAGCTCCGCCAACTGTATGGCCGACCGGAACTGTTGTTGCAAACCCACCTGCAGCGAGTTCGCAAGCTGGAGCCGCCAAGAGCAGATAAGCTGGCGAGCTACATCCCGTTCGGCAACGCAGTGGAGCAGCTTTGCGAACACATAGAAGCAGCAGAACTGACGGCGCATCTGGTGAACCCGATTCTGATCCAGGAGCTCGTCGAGAAGCTTACGGATGGGGAAAAGCGAAACTGGGTACGCTACAAGCGCAAAAGACGAGAAGTGAACCTGCGCACGTTCACCAATTTCCTTTCGAGGATCGTCGAAGATGCGTGTGAGGCGAATGTCAACCTGGACTACGAGTTGGATACTGCTACGACGGGATCCAGCTGTAGAACCCAAGAAGTTTCACTTTTCAATGAAAGCGAGGCAGAAAGTGAAACAGAACAAGAAGAACAGGAGCAACGAAAGCCGTGCAAAGTGTGCAAGGTGTGCCAACGCACGGATCATCGTTTGCGGTTCTGTGACTACTTTAAGAAATTATCCTACGAGGATCGCATGAAGGTGGTGACAGATTGGAAACTTTGCCAACGTTGTCTGAACGAGCACAGTGGTCAATGCTATCTCAATTTCCAGTGCAACATTGGAGAATGTCGTGAACCACACAATTCGCTACTCCATCCGGAGACGAGAGCAGTTGTCATGAACGTGCACATCAGGTCAACTAGTCCAGTACTGTTCCGGATGCTTCCGGTGAAGGTTTACTGCGGAGGAAAATCGCTTGTCGTACTCGCTTTTCTGGACGAAGGTTCTTCCCTCACACTGATCGAGAACGGGTTAGCTAATCGTTTGGGACTGCTCGGAACGGAAGAGAAACTCACCATCAAGTGGACGGCCAACATTACTCGAGTGGAGCCGCATTCGAGACGAATTAATATTTGGGCCTCATCGATCGACGGTTTGAAAGGGGAGAAGCAGTTGCTACAATCAGTACGCACGGTGGACAAGCTGATGCTGCCGCATCAAAAGCTGAACGCCAAGGAAGTTTCAGCGCACTACAAACATCTGCGTGGGCTGCCGATGAACTCGTACGACGGTCGGCCGGGAATGCTGATCGGGCTGAACAACATCCACTCGTTTGCACCTCTTGAAACGAAGCTCGGCACGAAAGTTGACCCGGTAGCAGTACGGTGCAAACTCGGATGGACGGTTTACGGACCGTACGATGCAGAGACGGCAGGTACGAATTCTTTCCTAGGCTGCCATCAAGAGGTGCTCAACGAGGAATCACACAATCTGCTAAATGGCGAGCATTCCCTGAGAGAAGCATCGGAAATTGTGCGAAAAGAGACGGTAAAGGAACAATGGGTGCATGCGATGATGTGGCCGAGTACGCGTGGATCTTGGATTCGCTCGAAGGCTTTGCGGGAAGCTGACAACAACCCGATGGTTGTCGAGCAAAAGGAACCGCTGGAGAAGAGATTCGGGAGAACGCCGGTGCTGTCCACCGATGCCAATGAACATTCTTCAGCTTATCAGACCAAGGGTGGCGCCCATAAAGCTACCATGGAGGAACTGGGGATAGTCAATTCTGCAACAGTCACGCCGCGGACGAAGTTGGTGAGTGGCAGGCACATGGCGGTACGTTCCATCGCAAATAATCGTCACAAGAAAGGTGAACTAGGAGATTCATCAGAGAAGATAGTGCTGTCGAAGATGCGGCCAGCAATCAACGAAGAACGGGTTCTACGCCTTCAAGGAAGAGTGATGGAGTTCGAAAGATCGAAGCGGAAGTTCAGGCATGCGGACGCAAGGGCCGCACACGGGAAGGTGAAAAGAAAAGCAGTACGAAACTTTGCAATGTTGGGTGTCAAGGTAAATCCGACGTGCTGGAAGGCCCGACGGATGTTACGGGCTGGGGTGTTGCGACCGCTGGGATGGGCGCACTGCCGAGCGGTGCAGCGCCGACGGTGTAAACGACCGATGCCACTACAGCTGTCAACGCACGCGCGAAAGGGTCGAGAAAAGTATGTGTGTGAGGCTCAGCGTAAGAACAAAGTAAACATTGAAGATCGGCACGAAGATCAGTTTCGGAGTTTGAGGAAGAAAAAGTGTTTAAAAGTAGTTTTCGGTTTGGTTTATAGACCCTTCGTCGTAGGCACACCTGTAAGTAGAAGAAAACATGAAATTAGTGAGAATTAAGGAGGTTTAATTGGTTGTATTTACCCAGCCGCAAAGGAAGAGTCAGGAACTGCACCATCGTCGCTAACCGTCACTGGACGCTGCATTGAACAGTGTCGAAATTTGTAAGTAAACCTGAAATGAAAAAGAAAACACAAATTATCGTAAATTACACAACAATGTAGGAAGTGGAACGAAGAAGAGGATAGGAAAGAGGAAGGAGTGAAGGAAAGGAGTGGAAATTGTTGGAGAGGAAGACTAATTAAGTAAGTGGAATTGGAAACAAAAATGTAAACAATCGACTAAATAAAGCTTACCTTTTTAGTTTTGTAGCTGTCGAAAACGACTGCTGACAGAAAGTTAGTTTTTTTTACTGACAATCACCCGAATAGTCAAAATTGTCAAAATTGTCAAAATTGTCAAAATTGTCAAAATTGTCAAAATTGTCAAAATTGTCAAAATTGTCAAAATTGTCAAAATTGTCAAAATTGTCAAAATTGTCAAAATTGTCAAAATTGTCAAAATTGTCAAAATTGTCAAAATTGTCAAAATTGTCAAAATTGTCAAAATTGTCAAAATTGTCAAAATTGTCAAAATTGTCAAAATTGTCAAAATTGTCAAAATTGACAAAATTGTCAAAATTGTCAAAATTGTCAAAATTGTCAAAATTGTCAAAATTGTCAAAATTGTCAAAATTGTCAAAATTGTCAAAATTGTCAAAATTGTCAAAATTGTCAAAATTGTCAAAATTGTCAAAATTGTCAAAATTGTCAAAATTGTCAAAATTGTCAAAATTGTCAAAATTGTCAAAATTGTCAAAATTGTCAAAATTGTCAAAATTGTCAAAATTGTCAAAATTGTCAAAATTGTCAAAATTGTCAAAATTGTCAAAATTGTCAAAATTGTCAAGATTGTCAAGATTGTCAAGATTGTCAAAATTGTCAAAATTGTCAAAATTGTCAAAATTGTCAAAATTGTCAAAATTGTCAAAATTGTCAAAATTGTCAAAATTGTCAAAATTGTCAAAATTGTCAAAATTGTCAAAATTGTCAAAATTGTCAAAATTGTCAAAATTGTCAAAATTGTCAAAATTGTCAAAATTGTCAAACTTGTCAAACTTGTCAAACTTGTCAAAATTGTCAAAACTGTCAAAATTGAAAAAAATGACAAAATTGTCAAACTTGTCAAAATTGTCAAATTGTCAAATTGTCAAAATTGTCAAAATTGTCAAAATTGTCAAAATTGTCAAAATTGTCAAAATTGTCAAAATTGTCAAAATTGTCAAAATTGTCAAAGTTGTCAAAGTTGTCAAACTTGTCAAAATTGTCAAAATTGTCAAAATTGTCAAAAGTTGTCAAAACTGTCAAAATTGTAAAAATTGTCAAAATTGTAAAAAATTATCAAAACTGTCAAAATTGTAAAAATTGTCAAAATTGTCAAAATTGTCAAAATTGTCAAAATTGACCAAATTGACCAAATTGTCTAAATTTTCCGGTAACTCAATTTGGTATTGGTGAGATATGTTTTTTGCGCTGTTTTTAATATTGATTTCTTATTATTAGCTTATTATAAACTGAATTATAAAATTTTAATTTTATTGCTTGGATCCAATTAAAAATAACATACTTTCAAACACTGAATAAAATCCAGTAAACAATGGCTTTTGACTTACAAATTTTGTTCAACATGTGGAAAAAAAATTAAATTTACAAGAGCAGGCAAAATTTATAATTAAATATTTAAATATGCACAACATTTTAGTTCAAACTGTCACTGAATTCCTCATTATTTACAACTAAATGAATTAAGGGGCATATAAACAGCATTCAAATCTTGATTCAAATCAATAATTAGATGCATGCAAGCTTTTTTGTGCCCTTTAGTTCTCTTATAAATTGCATTTGGCCCATTATGAACATCAGTCCGTGGTGTAGGGGTAAGCGTGATTGCCTCTCACCCAGTCGGCCTGGGTTCGATCCCAGACGGTCCCGGTGGCATTTTTCGAGACGAGATTTGTCTGATCACGCCTTCCGTCGGACGGGAAGTAAATGTTGGCCCCGGACTAACCTAAAAAAAGGTTAGGTCGTTAGCTCAGTCCAGGTGTAGGAGTCGTCTCCCTGGGTCCTGCCTCGGTGGAGTCGCTGGTAGGCAGTTGGACTAACAATCCAAAGGTCGTCAGTTCGAATCCCGGGAACGATGGAAGCTAAGGTGTAAAAAGGGGTTTGCAATTGCCTCAACAATCAAGCCTTCGGACACCTAGTTTCGAGTAGGAATCTCGCAATCGAGAACGCCAAAAGGCTATGCTGTAGAGCGAATAATTTGATTTTTTTTTTTTTTTTTGAACATCAGTTGGAAAATAATAAAAGGTCCTAATAAAACTAGATTATTTTAAAGTGCAAGGTAAAGTGTCATTTTTATTGCGGAAATCAACAAAGCAGCATTAAATCAGAGTTGATGATGTTTTAGAACCAAAGCTGAGCAAACTCGCATGAGCGTGCACAATCATTCTCGGGAACTTTTTGACATTTCAGACGTTTGGCTGAACCTTCAAATTTCCCTTTTGGATTTCTACAGTGTAAAATTTCACTCTCAGCCGGTTGCAAAATTGTTTCGCTTGCGGAATCGGTTTTTTGTTGGTAAATCTGATTAAATTACTTTCTAAGTGTTGTATTTAATCTATTTTAATGTAGTGAAAGTGTTCTTGGTAAGTTGGTCCTTGTTAAAACACCTTTTGAATGCAATATCAGTTTACATAACCGGCCAATGTTCGAGCTCGCAAAACTTCCCATAACAACTCCAGTTACACTGCCGGTCGTAAAAGTTTGAACAATCGTTTTTTTTAGATTCCTTCAACCGGAAAGGCGCCACTCAACTTTGTCGCCATGACGTCGATGACGTTTGGCCAGAAGAAGTTCATCCCGACGGCGCCGGAAAAGGGCAGCTTCCCGCTCGATCACGAGGGCCAGTGCAAGAAGCTGATGCTGTACTACATGCGCTGTCTGCGCACCAACAACGATGACAATTCGGCCTGCCGGCAAGAGTGCCGCGCCTATCTCCAGTGCCGCATGGACCACAATCTGATGGCCAAGGAAGAATTTTCGAAGCTCGGGTTCAGTGAAGAGGGCGAAGGGAAGAAAAACTAGAAGACTGTTTTGTGAAGTTGTGAGAAGAAAGAGACTTTTTTTTTGAAAATAAACAATGACCCACCGGAACGTTCTTATCGGTTGCACCGGAAGTGTGGCCACCATCAAGCTTCCGCTGCTGGTGGAGAAACTCCGCGCCACCATTCCCAACGTGGCCATCAAAGTGATTGTGACCGGGCACGCCGATCACTTCTTCTCCCCGGCGGACATTCCGCCGGACGTTCCAGTGCTGCGCGATCAGGACGAGTGGGACAGCTGGCGCACCCGTGGAGATCCCGTGCTGCACATCGAGCTGGGCAAGTGGGCCGACCTGTTCGTGGTGGCGCCACTGGACGCCAACAGTCTGGCGAAGATGGCCGGCGGGCTGTGTGACAATCTGCTGCTGTGCACTGCCCGGGCCTGGGACTTTGGCAAGCCGTTCTTTTTTGCGCCGGCCATGAACACCCGCATGTGGGACCATCCGGTGACGGGGCAGCACGTGCAGGTGCTACGGTCCTGGGGTTTGCGGGAAATTCCGTGCGTGGCTAAAACGCTCGTGTGCGGGGACACGGGGCCAGGGGCGATGGCCGAGGTGGACACGATCGTGGACAAGGTGGCGGCGTGTTTGGTGGCGATGGAGTGTAGGAGGTAGGTAAAAAGGGATTGTTTTTGTTTGGGAATAAACAATTTTGTGCATTATTTAAAGGAAACGGTACGTAATTTTGAAAGAAAGTCCTTAATTTTTAAAACTAAAGTCGAGCAATACTATTCTTTACTTTATTGAAAATAAAATTGTCTGAGCAATAAAATATGTTTTGCTTTTTGAGATTTGGCCTAATAATTAAGAAAAAATCTTAGGATTCCAAAAACTCTAAACACTCTGAAAATTTTCAAAATGTTAAACATTCTAAATAAATATTCTAAGCATTTTTAAAATTCTGAGAAATCTGAAAATCAAAAAAAATCTAAACATTTCAAAAATTTAAGAATTTAAAAAAATTAAAAAAAATTAAAAATACTAAAAGTTCTAAAAATTCCAAAAATATATATAAAGGTGAATAAATTTCTTAAAAATCTAAGACATTCAAAAATTCTTTAAAATTCAGAAATATTTAAAAAATAAAAAATAAATCAAAATTCTGAAAATTATAAAAATTTAAAAAAAATCTAAAAATTATAAAAGATCCAAAAATTTAAAAACATTTGAAAATGAAAAATCATCCAATAGTTCTGAAGATTTAATTTTTTTTTAATTTATAATAATTTCAAAAAATTTAAAGATTTATTTTTTTTTAAATATCGAATTTTAAAAATTCTAAAAATACAAGAAATTCTAAACGTTCTGAAAATTCTAAAAAAAAACTCAAAAATGAAAATGAAAAATGAAAATCAAAAAACTCAATTTTTTTTTTTAAATTCAAAATTTTAAAACTTAAAAAAATGGAAAATTCTAAAAGTTCTAAAAATTCTACAAAATTCATAAATTCAAAAAATCTAAAAATTAAAAAAAGTCTAAAAATTAAAAAAAACGAAATTTAAAAAAAAAATTATAAATTTGAAAAAATTATAAAATTTAAAAAAAAATATAGAATTTAAAAATATTCTTAAAATTAAAAAAAAAATAAAACTGAAAACATTCTAAAAATAAAAAAGTTCTAAAAATTCTAAAGATTTGATTTTTTTTAATTCTAATTATTCCAAAAATTTAAAAGACTTAATAATTTTAAAAAATTCTAAAAATTTCAAAAATTCTGAAAACTTGAAAAGAAAAATTTAAAAAAATTTAAAAGTTCTGAAAATTTAAAAAAAAAATTAAAATATTCTAAAAATTTAAACGGTTTTATAAATTCTAAAGATTTCCAGGGTGGTTACACTTTCGCGATTTTCGCGGTTTTCACGGATTTAGTCAGAGATGGTGCGGATTTCGCGGATTTGATTTTGGGAAAGTTGTAACCAGCCTGAATTTCAAAATTTTTGAAAATTCCAAAAATTAAAAAAAATGTTTTAACAATTTTAAAAATGTAAATATTCTAAAAATGTAAAAATTCTAAATATGTAAAAATTCTAAAAATGTAAAAATTCTAAAAATGTCAAAAATCCAAAAAAATAAAAAAATCGATCATTTTTTAAAAAATTAAAATTTTTCTAAAATAAAAATAATTCTAAACGTTTCAAAAATTCTAGAAATTCAAAAACTTCTAAAATTAAAAAAAAAATAAAAACCTTAAAATTGTAAAAATCCTAAAAATTCTACAAATTCTAAATATTATGAAAATTCTAAAACTTCTGAAAATTTAACAAAAAAATCTAAATCCTCTAAAAAATATGAAATTTTAAAAATTTAGAATTTTTAAAAAATGTTTAAATTTTTCAAAAGTTATAAAAAGATAACATTGTAAACAATAAAAAATATTCTAATATTTAAATTTTGAAAATAAAAACATGCGAAATTTCTAATATTTTAAATTCTTAAATTATAAGATTTAAAATAATTAATTCCCGCGGTCTTTTTGAAAGAAGTACTCCAGACTTGAAATTCTAAATATCTATAGCTCAAAAAGTTTTAAAACAACATAAATTTATAAATGTCAAAATAAACTTTTTAAAATTACAAAAAAAAATATTTTTTTTTTATAATGTGATTGTTTTTTTTTATTTTGTGATTGTATAGGCCATTGCAAAATTTCCTTCAAACATTTCTCAGATTTTTTGCACATTTTGAATTTTGAGAACACAGATCGAATATTTTTTTCATAAATTCATAGATTGTGTGTTACATAAATGTCCCATATGCATTTCCATCACATTTGAGTTAATGATGCAGTTTGGTTCAAAATCGTGTGCTCTTTCAGAAAAGCCTATAACATCCAGTACTTTGTTCAAGAAATCAGGAGGAAATCCAGTTTTTTCGCGAAAACTTAACACGTAGCCTTATATGTGGGACAAACTTCAAATGCGTTTTTCTCGGCTTGCTGTTTTTGCATATGGGACATTTATGCGAATATGGGCAGTGTAGTACCATAACTTTTTTTCAATTCTACAATTCTAAAATAAAAAAAAACTCAAAACTTCAAAACTTTTTTAAATTTATTAATTTCAAAATTTGCAAACTTCATTGGTTTTATAAAATTTAGAAACTTTAAAATTCGAACTCTCAATTTTTTTTAAATTAATGCTTTTAAACTTCTAAATTAACAATTCTCAAATTTTTATATTTAAATTTATATAAAAGTCATAATCAATAAGTTCTGCGGGTTCATAGAAACATAGTCCTTGAAATTTAAATGGTCCACGTTCATTCAATCGATTTATGAGACATTTCTTTAGAAGGAACTGACTTGCCTTTATTTTGCATATGGTACAGCACGAAAGTGATTTTTATTTTGGAATTTTCAGAACAAACATCACATTTTTATTGAATTGGCCCAAAGTACATGTGAAAACAATACTTTTGCTGTGTTTATCTCAAAAATGACCAAAATACATATGGGACGGACTAGATTAGAGCGGCAGTATTATAACAACCGTAAAAATAATTACAAAGTAGAAAATATTTTTCAAAGAAGTATGCTTTTGATTCCTCACTTTTCCCATTTTTTTTAACGAAATGTCCCGCCCGTGTGGATCAATCAGACCGCGCATTGGACTCACAATCCAGAGGTTGCTGGTTCGAATCCCGCGGCGGGCGCTCTAAAAAATTTTGTGTAAATATGGGTATTCGGCGCCGTCGCTTCGTGCCATACTTTTCATAAACTTAGGAGCCCAGGGCGGCGAAGTCCTTGTAGATAAAAAGGAAGACACTAGTGGTTGGTACTAGCAATGGTGGCCGACAGCTATAAAGTCAACTTCGTTTTTTTCGTTATTCACAATTTGCCGAGTTGAGTTGCCACCCTGAGATTCTGAAGAAAACAATAACGTTGGGCTTTCTAACGTTTCTTACCCACCAAGTAAAACGCGTTAAAATTACCACTTTTTTAATATTTATTTGGTTATCCAAGAGTTTTCTTATTACAATGCTGTCGGTATTTTCTCCTTTCTCTCAATCCTCCCGTTTTTTTTAATCTATCCCACGTGTGTGTGTATGTGTGTTTGTTTAGTGTGTATATTTCTTCTTCCTTCCACCTAGTACAGATAGGGATGCCATTTTTTTGTTATTTCTTTTGCTGTGATAACTTAGGTAGGATGCTAATTTTTTGCTTGTTTTTTGTTACTAATTACTTATTTTCGTTCTCGCACTCACATTTTCGTCACATTCGCTTCTCATCTTTCACGGAATCCTCGAGAGTCGGTGGTTGACTTACTGCTGGAGTGTGACTTGCGTGAAAATTAACTTTAATTTTTCGCTACTTAGGTTCGATAAACATACAGTTGAAAAATGTTGGTTAAAAAGTTTTTGTTGGGGTTGGGGTGGGGGAAAATAATTCTAAAAACTAGCTCAACGTATAATTCACCTACGGATTAATCAACTAAAGAAAGGCGAAGAAAAGAGAATACAAATAATAATAGCTTTACTTAAGAATTAGTAAACTTTCGGCTCTGTACACGAAATTGATTTCGTTGATGAAATAGAACTACAGAAAAATTTTGGTTTTGAAGGTTGTAGATTTTAAGCTTTTCGAATATAATAGTATTATAAAAAACACATCTTTTTTTTTAAACTACGACGTAAGCACAAATCAATGCCCGGATGGTGTGGTCTTTGCATCACTTTTTTCTCTATCGTCAAATTGCGTCTCCTCAAATCGACTGCTGAACCAAAACAAAAAAAAACTCAAATCGAAGCTCAACTGAAACTTAAAAAGGGGGTGTGAACTCATAAATTACACACAGGTTCCAAGAAGCACTTTTCGTTCTTTCATTTCTGTACGCGGTTCTCAAACGGTCGAAATCAGCGGCGATGGACTAGCTCCGGCCGCCGACGGTTGGCCGTGGACTTCGGCGGCAGCCGCCACGGGAGCGGAATTGGGTACTGCCACGGACGATAGTAGTGACGACGACGATGATGGCAAGGTTTGTGCTTTTAATTGTCACTTGCTGGCGTCCGCCGTCGGGACGGCCTGGTAGCGGGGCTTACTGTGGGTGAACGGCAGGTACCGGTACTTGATCATGTGCTGGAAGAGACGAGAAAGGGACAGGTTAGAGCTGACTCCGAGGGCAGGTTTAATGGTGTCGATTCATATCTCAATCAAAAAATTCCCTGACTTTTCCCTGACCTCTAAAATTCCAAGCTTCTAAAATTCCAAAATTCTGAAATTCTAAAATTCTAAGCTTCTAAAATTCTGAGATTCTAAGATTCTAAAATTCTGAAATTCTAAACTTCTAAAATTCCAAAATTCTAAAACTCTATAATTCTAAAATTCTAAACTTCTAAAATTCTAAAATTCTAGACTTCTAAAAGTCTAAAATTCCAAATTTCTAAACTTCCAAAATTCTAAAATTACAAAATTTCAAAATTCTTAAATTCTTAAATCCTAAAATTCTGAAATTCTAAAATTCTTAAATTCTTAAATTCTAAAATTCTAAAACTCTAAAATTCTTAAATTCCAAAATTCTAAAAATTTGAAATTTTAAGCTTCTAAAATTCCAAAATTCTAAACGCCTAAAATTTTAAAATTCTAAAATACCATTTTTTTTTAAATTCGAAAATTGGAATTTTAGAATTTTAAAATTCTAAAATTCAAAAATTCTAAAACTCTAAAATTCTAAAATCCTTAAATTCTGGAATTCTAAAATTCTAAAATTCCAAAATTCTAAAATTCCAAAATTCTAAAGTTCCAAAATTCTAGAATTCTAAAATTCTAAAATTCCAAAATTCTAAAATTTTAAAATTCTAAAACATAAAATTTTAAATTCTAGGCTTCTAAAATTCCAAAATTCTAAATACCTAAGATTTTAAAATTCTAAAATACAATTTTTTTTAAATTCGAAAATTGGAATTTTAGAATTTTAAAATTCTAAAATTCTAAAATTCCAAAATTCCTAAATTCTAAAACTCTAAAATTCTAAAATCCTTAAATTCTGAAATTCTAAAATTAAAAACCAAAATTTCAAAAATTCTAAAATTGAAAAGTTACAAAATATCCAATTATTGAAGAGATTTATTTTTTCGCCGAAATTCTTTTTTTTTGCGCTGCTTTACATTGGAATGGGACCATCCATAAACCACGTGGACACTTTTTTTGGGATTCTCAACCCCCCCCCCCTTCGTGGACAATTGTCCCTACAAAAAAAAACTTTTTTGTATGGAGCGTGGACAATCGCCATACCCCCCCCCCCCCCCTGAAGTGTCCACGTGGTTTATGGATGGTCCCAATTCCACAAAAATTGAAAATATTTTTGATCGATCCCAGACATGCTAAATATGAATGGAAAATGCATTTTTAATTGTTTTCAGTTGGTTAGACTTCTATATCCTTTAAAATTTTGAAGTTTTTTGAAAAAAAAAATTTGCCCCCTGATTTTTAGAAACGGTTTTGAAAGGAGGGACATAAACTTTGGAAAATATTGGCAACGGCCTAAATTGTTAAATTCTCAAATTGTTGAATTCTTAAATTCTTAAATTTTTAATTTCAAAAATTCTTTATCTAATCTAATAAAAAAAATGTAAATACAAAAAAAAAATTTCCTAAATTCCATTTCTCCATCACTATTCCGCCCCATTTAAGATTTCATAAAATCAGATCCCTTTGAATCATTTTTGAGTCAAAGTTTAGTTTATTTTAGAAAATAAAAAATTTCTGATTCTATTAGGCTGGTACAAGTTCTGGTTCTCAGTCTCAGATGGTAGTCCCAGATGTCCCCTACAAGCTGCAGGTCGAACCGAGTTGATATCTGGATGGAACACTTTTTTATTTGAGTTTGAAAATTATGCTATTTTTTCACTAAAATGCCAAAAACTCCCTTTAGATTTAACCAATTGGGATGCTTCTCCCTGCATTTTGTTGCATTTTTTAAGCCCTTTGAGATGCATTTTAAATTTTGAAATTAAATTGAATTTTGCCCAAGTTATAGCCTTTTTAAGATTTTTGACGTTTTTGAACCTTCAAACTTTGTGTCCCGATTTGCCCCACTTCCCGTTGACCTAGAGTACTCATATTTTGCCCAGATGCTAGTTTTATATGTACAAACAATCCCTGAAAATTTCAGGCAGATTGGTGAGGTCCAAACGACGTCCCATACAAAGGGGTATGCCCTGTTCGTGGACTCGCTCTTAAAGCTTAAGCCGGAAAAAAAAATATTTTTTCAAAAAAGTTCAAAATTTCAACGGAAAATTAAGTGCTATCAGCTGAAATTAATTTAACAAGTTTAAAGTGCATTCCCGTGCGTTTAGAATCAAAAGACCTTTCCAAAAAGGCCAGAACATTGAAGATCTGACAACCCTATCCAAAGTTATGAGCAACACTTCAGTTGTTTATTCATTCTTTTGAAGCTGAATCTCAGATTTTTCGATGGAAACGATGTCCGGATTAATCATTTAAATACCTATCCAACGAGCCCAAAAGTTAAATATCACAGAACACTATCGTGTTATGAGTATATGAAGTTTAATTTACAGAACATTTGTAGGTAGAAATTTTTATTTTACCATTAAAAAAACTATTCTATTGTGAGGAAGGCATCAACCACCTTACGGTGGATTAAGTAATGTTTTTTTGTCAATCTATTTTTCTTATCGAACATCCAAAATAAGCAACAGAAATGCATTTAGTTAATTAAAATTCTAAAAATTTTTAGTTCAAAAATTTTTAAATCCTAATTTTTTTTTGTCTTATTCAACGCTTATACACCAGTATTTTTGAATCTTTGAATTTGATGTTTAAAATTCGCAATTCGCAATTTTCAGTGTAAGAACGGGCCTTGACCGATCTTATGCACCAGGTTCCCGACGAACACGCACTGCCCTTACACCTACATCTTACCCTTGCTCTGAGTCAGTACGAGCAACACGCTAGAACACGCTTTGAGTGTTCGTGCCAGGCATGCACACCTTCTTTTCCGGTTACGCATTTTAACTCGGCCGGGGGTGGTACATTAAGTAGGGTTTGATGTAAGTATAAGCGCCTAACCATTTAAAGTGTGCCTATCAATTTTCATTAAAGCAAAAACTGTTTTATTTTTAGTTTGAATTCAAAAACTAGTTGTTATTTTACTGTGTATTGTTTTCTCCTGAAATCTTTCCTAGTGTTGAGTCGTGTTTTTATGTTGCTATTTCTTTTGTCGCGGTGTTTTGTTACAATTTTTGGTCCTAAGCATGTTTATAAAAGTTTACCAAAAGTACAATAGTAATATTTGTATTAAACCTTTAACCGTTCGATAAATTGAGTAAGGGCTCAAACCTCACTTGCTTAAGAAAAAGGTGAAGTTTCAAAACAATGGACAGTGAAGGAAATATACTATGTAAAGAATCAATAGTAAAGGAAAGATAGTAATTTATGAAGTAGATAAAGAAATTAACAATAGGTAATACATAGAGGTAACAAACAAGCTTAGATTGTATTTAGGGCAATTAAATAAAGAAAAGGCACATGATAAACAAAATTGACATCGCTGCCAAATTAAGGGAACGCAGACAGTTTGTTACAGCAGCATCAATTGGTAAAATAGAGTGGAAAAGCGTTGAGAAATAAGATAATCAAAAAAGTAAAATCGAAAACAAATGTACGATAATAAACAGAAGGCGTGTTAGAGAATCAGTTAAACAAAATACACAGAATATAGATGGTAGATAAAAATGGAAAGAAGAGAAACCCCGTTCTGCGATGTTCAGGTACATCCACAGCAGTTGACTCAACATACTGCGAATCAAAACAATACCGTCTACAATCACAAATTACTTCCCTTTCCCACATTGGCGCGCCCCTTTCTTTTAGCCGTCTCGACTCTAACCATCGCTGGTCAAAGCTTTACGAATCGTTTCCACAGGCCACCAGCTAGGTTACACCTTGTCATCATGATGACTTAACCAAGCCAACGTGGAGGTAAGAAAATAGGACACTTGCAAGGAATCAGAGCTATACTGTCGTGATCAAGAATGATCTAACAGGACTACGGACGTAGTCAGTGACGCTCCTTCCAGGATGTTCCTCGCCTGAGCGTCAACTGAAGAGGTATCATCAGTATCATTCACCCTTGGCCTGCAGAAATGGAATTTTGAAGTATCCAAATTCTCTGACCCAGTTTAAAATTCCCTGACTTGTCTAGGTCAAAATAAAATTCCCTGACAATTCATATGTTTATAGGACCTAATCAAAAAAAAGTCTAGAATTCCAGTTTTACCCTGACTTTTTCCAGAAATCGACACCATGTAAAAGATCCTACCTTGATCTGCCGCTTCATGGTGATGCAGAACAGCGTGATAAAGTACATGACCAGGATGGGCCAGAACACGGGCACGTTGAACGCGTCGAAGAAGGTGCACACGATGCCGATCACGGTGCTCTTGGAGATGGCGTACCAAAACTTGAACTCGGGCAGCCGCCGGATGAACGGCCGGAACTCTTCGTTCGAGCGCGTCGGCAGCTCGGGGCCGCCGTCGTCGTCCAGATCCAGGGCCGGATCGATCTTGGGCGTGAGGAACGCGATAAACAGGTTCAGGTGGTAGATCCCGAGCGCGTACGTCACAATGTACCAGCCCTGTTTGGTGAAGACGCGCAGCAGGAAGGCCAGCACGAGCACGATCGCTCCGGCCCAGCGCATCCGGGTGTGCGGCGTCCACCGGTCCAGCTGCAACTGGTACAGCTGCGAGATCCGTTTGAAGAACTGCGACACCACATTCCGGCTCGGCGCGACCTCCTCGTTCATCATGTCGTGCACGCACTCACTCTTCCCCTCGAGGACAAATCCAATTAGCCAAACCCTGCAAAGAATCAGAATCACTTGAATAAACACTATCGAGAAATTAAAAGTGAGAGTGTGTGCGTGCAACATGGAGTTAAACTTTTCGAAGTGCCATGGGAACCTTCACAGCAACTGCACAGAAAGTTTAACTCCATGTTGCACACACTCTCACTTTTAATTTCTCGATTTCAAAAAACAAACAAAAATTACTCACCCTTATTTTTTCGCACAAAAAATCTTCACAATGAGTTGACAAACCCAAAAGAGGAGAAAGATAAGCGACAGAAAAAAAAGAACTTCTGGCCTAGATAAACCTAAATTGCACCATTATTTGCGGGTTGCCTCACGATTTTTGTCTCCTCTTCCTCCGACTCCACTTCTTTTGGTAGACGACTTGAAAGTCCCGGCTTTCAAACAACCCAAATACGGGACGACGGATTCCCACCGCCGGGATCTCTGGACTCCCGGATCAACGACGACGCGGATGCCCGGTGGGGAAATTAAAAAAGGAAAACTCTTTTGCTGCTGCGGTCAGCCACCATCAAAATCTAATCAATCCGTCGTCGTCGCGACACCACGTCAATCTGTCATCCGATTTCGAGGAAAGTGGTATAACGTCAAGGTGTCAGAACTGGTATAAATTGTGGAGAGCGTTCGCTACACGGTTAAAAAAATTGAAGTAAAATCAGAAGTATCCCTCAAAAGGATACATTCTATTCTTTTTTCAAGTTCACTTTGTGTGTATATCACGCACGCCCAGTCACGAAGTATTCTAGCAGAGCTGGTTCTGCCAGAATCCTGCTAGAACGGTGGAACATTTCTCTTGACATTTCTTCTAGAATGCTGTTAGAATATCCAGCTTTTTGAGAACTCTGCTAGAATCGTCACTGGGCCCTCCCAGTGCACTCAACCCCCGGTGGTTGGTCACTTTTTCGTTTGACACTTTTTTTAGTTTGTACCCCGTTGGTTGGTCAAAGTCAAACTAAAAAGTGACGAACTGTCACTTTTTACACAGCGCTCACTCACACTATCAAAACAAACGAACTTCGTGTAAAAGAGGTGTCAAACTAAAACGTGACCCCGTTGGTGTCAATCCATCGGGGTTTGAGTGTACACTCAGTTTTCGATCGGCGCACTTAGATTTGGTGCTGCGTGTGTAATGCCATTTCTCGGACTCATTGCAACCGGAAGCAACCTGCCGCTACATTCGATTCAAAGTTGTAGCTGGTTTTCTTGTTGCCGCCTCCTACAGAACCCTCGCCAGAACTAGTTTTACAGATCGGAACTCTTGTCGGAACCGAGGTCGGAACCCTAAATTAGCCATCCTTACACTCAAAACTAAAATTACCGGTTGAAAGGGTTAAAAGTATCCTTTTAAAGGGTATTTGAGCAAAAGAGAACATTATATCCGTTTAAAAGGGTGAAAACTACACTTTGGCTGCACCTCGCTGGGTTTACCCTGTAAAAAGTGTATCTCCATTTGTCGAAAATAACGCCAGCGCAGCCCTGCATGTAGAAATAAGAATTTCGTTTTGTTTTTTTTTTGGACATGTCAGATCTTGAGTTTTCCGGAAATGTCCTGGCTTTATAAGTTTAGTTTGAGGCCCGGTTCTCCGGACACCGACGAATAACCTGTCCAGCATCTGACCCGTAAGAACCTGGACAAGCTGAAACATTTGGCCTAATCTCTGTACCTCTTCAACGGGACGATCGGTTGGACTCGTTGGACTGCGCTCGATGCCAATAATGGCCGCGCGGTCACTGTTTATCCTGGTTTAAGAATAAATACTGAATATTTTCAAAACCCTACACAGCAAATTCTGATGTATGTTTTCAGTTAATATTTACTGAAAACTGCACTACTGAAATCATCAGTTAGTTTTTCGCTGAACATCAGTTAAAATTTGTATGGAGCTTTCAAAGTTTGCTGAAATTTCAGCAAGATACATTTGGGTAATTCTCCGCCAACTCACACAGCAGTTGCCCCGACCCCTCTTCGATTTGCGTGAAACTTTGTCCTAAGGGGTAACTTTTGTCCCTGATCACGAATCCGAGGTCCGTTTTTTGATATCTCGTGACGGAGGGGCGGTACGACCCCTTCCATTTTTGAACATGCGAAAAAAGAGGTGTTTTTCAATAATTTGCAGCCTGAAACGGTGATGAGATAGAAATTTGGTGTCAAAGGGACTTTTATGTAAAATTAGACGCCCGATTTGATGGCGTACTCAGAATTCCGAAAAAACCTATTTTTCATCGAAAAAAACACTAAAAAAGTTTTAAAAATTCTCCCATTTTCCGTTACTCGACTGTAAAAAATTTTGGAACATGTCATTTTATGGGAAATTTAATGTACTTTTCGAATCTACATTGTCCCAGAAGGGTCATTTTTTCATTTAGAACAAAATTTTTCATTTTAAAATTTCCTGTTTTTTCTAACTTTGCAGGGTTATTTTTTAGAGTGTAACAATGTTCTACAAAGTTGTAGAGCAGACAATTACAAAATTTTTGATATATATACATAAGGGGTTTGCTTATAAACATCACAAGTTATCACGATTTTACGAAAAAAAGTTTTAAATTTTTGTAATTGTCTGCTCTACAACTTTGTAGAACATTGTTACACTCTAAAAAATAACCCTGCAAAGTTAGAAAAAACACGAAATTTTAAAATAAAAAATTTTGTTCTAAATGAAAAAATGACCCTTCTGGGACAATGTAGATTCGAAAAGTACATTAAATTTCCCATAAAATGACATGTTCCAAAATTTTTTACAGTCGAGTAACGGAAAATGGGAGAATTTTTAAAACTTTTTTAGTGTTTTTTTCGATGAAAAATAGGTTTTTTCGGAATTCTGAGTACGCCATCAAATCGGGCGTCTAATTTTACATAAAAGTCCCTTTGACACCAAATTTCTATCTCATCACCGTTTCAGGCTGCAAATTATTGAAAAACACCTCTTTTTTCGCATGTTCAAAAATGGAAGGGGTCGTACCGCCCCTCCGTCACGAGATATCAAAAAACGGACCTCGAATTCGTGATCAGGGACAAAAGTTACCCCTTAGGACAAAGTTTCACGCAAATCGAAGAGGGGTCGGGGCAACTTTTCCCGATTTCGTGTGAGTTGGTAGAGAATTACCCATTTACTAAAAATTTCAGTAGTGCAGATTTCAGTAAATTTAACTTAATTCAGTAATAAGTAATTGTTGTGCATGGTTGAAGATTATTTTCTTTCTTGCAGAAAAACGAAACGCCCACCTAAGGACGTCTTTTGTTGGCCAACCAACCTTGGATCTGCCAGAGGAAACAGCGACAGTTCCGGTGTTTGGAAATAAGCCGACGTTGTCTTGAAAATTACTAAGAATGTTTCTTTTTGTTTTCTGTTTCAATTGTGGTGCTTGATAAAAAAAGGCCAGTGGCTCAAACTGCCATCGATTTTCCCCTTTTCCGGCTGATCTCGGAGAGAAAAAACGCCGGTTTGTACTTCGATCAGGTGCTCCCTGTTCCTTGAGTAGTCTGGAAAACTAAAGGATCTCATCAATACGGCAAAGAGCAAGACGCTAGATGGCGCCACTGTCAAAATAGATTGCAAATGACTCGTAGATGTCGCTAGCGAGCGCATCACTCCATTGCGGTACCCTTTTAAAAGGGTACTGCGCCAATACACTCAAAACCCGATGGTTTGACACCAACTGTTGTCAAACGAACGGGGTCACTTTTTAGTTTGACACCCCTTTTACACGGAGTTCACTCAACTATCAAACGTTTGTTTTGAAATTCCAGATGGTTGGTGTCTTGGGAACCCAAAATATTTTTCCAAAACAAATAGTTTTCTTTTTAAAGAAGACCCTAAAATCGAATTAAGGTTTTATCAAGATGTGTGTGTGTGTGTGTTCAACCAATCCAATATCCGTAGGCCGGCTACGAAATTATGGGAAAGTATAATCTGTATCAGACTTGGTTTATGCTGATACAACTTATTGCAGTCCCGGACATTAGGTGGTGTTAGCCCTCGCGCTGCTTCCAATGACCCATTTCAGAATGACAGAGCTCCTTGCGGTCCAATTCCGAGGCCATTGGGCATTGTCCGGCCCCGCCTAAACATAGAGCAAGAACCTGACGGGTCCTCGACCTATCTTTAAACTTCCAATCCCATAAGGCAAAAATGGGATCAGCGTGTATTTAGTTAAGTGGCAATGATTAATGCAATGTCAGTTTTTTTTGGGTTGATCTCACCAAATTAGTAGAAGCTCCTCCTTAATGTTTTGACTGAAGTTCTCCGCAGATAATGAACTGGTAAACGTGGTGACCAGAATATCCAGAGCCGTTACTCTAGAAAGGTTTTCCAGCTGCTTTTTATGCTGATGGGATGGCCAACAACACACCTCGGCTGCACTTCTTCTTGTATTTTAAGACACCGAACGCCCCAAACCAAAATTCACAAAAAAAAACTAAAAAACTAAATCTTCAAAACACCGTCATTTGTCTCCAATTTGCAGTTCAGGATTTTTTTCTCGAATTAAGGTTTTATCAAGATCAACCAAAAATAAATACAAATTTCATGCCTAATTTTACGAAACACAGTTGTGCTACTGTACATAAACTACAAAATATAAATGATTTTTTGAAAATTTGTTTTTTCATAATTTTATATGCATATGTCCGTTTCCTGATCTTCATTTAAAACTAATTTAAAATGACAACCGATCTGTCTTACAATCAAAATGCAAAAAAACTTTTGTGGAAGTTTTACAAAAATTCAAAATATGTTTGAACAAACTGTTTCTTTTTTCAGTTTTTTGCTATAAGGCTAGTCTGCAGATCGGAAGGAAAGGGGTCAAGAAACAGCTTTACGAACGGCAGGACAAAAGAGAGGGAACGTTTTCTTCGGGCTTTTCTTGACCCTCTCTGGCTTGCTTTCTCCACCGCAGCTGCCCATTTGAATTTTTTCTTGACCGGTTTCTTCCGAAGTGCATACTTTACAATAACTCGGAAATTTCAAAGAAAACATCCTCAATATTTTTACAGATTCTGAAAGTAAATAAATTTGCCATAAGACATTGGGCTAAGGGTTTAACGTTTCGGTTGCTGTTCTACGTTCGTGTTTTTTGATGAGAGATTTATTCTATTTTCTGGATATGATATGCTTTGGAAAAATGGTTCCTGACCTCCGGATATATTTCAGGATTCCGAAGGAGGTTTTGAGGCGTTTTTTGCAATTTATTTTTAATTTGCGTCGCAAGTCAAGGTTATAAATCTTTAAATGTTTTTAAATGTTGGTTTCACAAGCCTTAACTATAAACAATTCAATCACAACATATATTTCGCCATTAAATCAAGTTTTAAAATTTTCCTTCTGGTATACTAGTCCGGAGAATGTGTCTTATAAACACAGGGAAATGCATATTAATGTTGAGTTGATTGCACTCCTATTTTCAAGATACATAACTCTGATATGTTTTAGGGGATACCAAATGCCAACTCACACATTTCAATTTTTTTAATGCTGAAATTAATCGAAAAAAAAACAGTTTCAATATTTGATTTTTTAAATTGTATTTTTAAATTTCATATCAATTTAAAGTAGAAATAAAAACTAGAAATTAAATCATCGATTTGAAAATACTGCAACAAGAAAACTGGGTAAGGGATTTTTTTATCAACCTGTTTACTACCCCAATTGCAATTTTTTAATCAGAATTCTTTAAAGCAATCGGCAAACATTCAAATTTAAAATCAATTTATCAAAATGTGGAAATATTACGGAGGGCGCCAAATTGATGCTTCGCCATGGGCCCCTTGGACCCAAGGTGCATCCCTGAAGAAAAGTAACGTTTTTCGTAGAGCAAAAGTTACAAAAAATGACCTCATGAACACAGGAAAAAATGTGGAATTTCCACTTGTAATCTCTTCTTAGAGAAAGTTTCTCAAAACCCTATAAAATATTCCTACTCTCAATTTTTGTTAATGGTTTTGATCCGGAGAATAACTTTGTAGAACATCGCAAAGCGCAAGGAGTTGATTCCGAAAAAAACAGGATGTTTTGGGATACCGTCAGTGGGGGTGACATCAATGGGTCTGGGGGGTGAGATTGAGTCAATGTATTTTTTTTAAGGATTTTACCATTCCTCAGGTACTTCTCAATGAAACTAAATTCTGTTAAAAGGGTTGTGCAAGGGACATCTTAAGATGACTTTTCTGAAAAAATCTCGTTCCTAGAACAAATCCTGTCATTTTAGCAGCTGTCTAAAGATGAAGTACGTTTTTGGCCAAAAATGACCTCTCGAAAAATCAACTTTTTAAATTTTTTGTTGGAATTGATCAAAAAGTACCCAAATATTTGAAAATCTCTCTTCCAATATTTTAGCATGTCAATACGATTTTCTCGAACAAGAAACACTGTTGGATGACTTGTTTTTACTATATCTTTGTATTTGAGCATCATTTTAGTTTCATTTGACCCAATGTCACCCTCTCAAAGGGGTAAGATTGGGTCAATTTTCAAACGATTGCCATTAAAGGTAGAGTCCATCAAATTTCACCATATTTTGGGAAAATGTTAGTAAACTATCTAAGAACAATTCTACGATAAAAGATTTTCGATGTTATTCAAATTGTTTTTGTTATTAAGAAATTACGAGAGGTGTATCGTTTTTTGACCCATAGTCACCCCCACTGATGGGGTTATTGCTAAGGGCAAATCACTTCTGATACTGAGGTGTGTATGGAGTGTGTATGTAGTCAGTATCATACTCGATATCGTGCGTATGGTATGGACTTCAGTATTAATCATTATTAAGAAGATTTATTTCAGTGTGGAAAGATTTGACATTTCTCAACGTCAAACTCTGATGCTGTTTTTTATTGTTAGGTTCAGTTTGCTTTGCTGGTTGCTGGAGCGTATTCGGGACACGGCTGGCCAGAAGGGAACCGGCAAGTGGACGGCGATCGCTGCTCTGCACCACGGAGTTCCGGTCACAGTGATCGGCGAGGCCGTATTCTCGCGTTGCCTGTCCCTCTAAAGGAGGAACGTACCAAGGCTAGCAAGCAACTCGCCGGCCCGCCCCCAAGCTTAACGTTGCCGACCGTAAGGCGTTCCTCACGCACATCCGCAACGCCCTGACCTGTGTCAACACCGTCTCGTACGCCCAGGGCTTCATGCTGCTGCGCAAGGCCGCCAACGAGTACAAATGGAACCTGAACTTCGATGGAATCGCGTTGATGTGGCATGAAGGTTGCATCATCCGCAGTGTCTTCCTCGGAAACATTCGGAACGCGTTCGTGCGCAATCCGGCGATGTCGCATCTGCTGCTGGACAACTTCTTCAAGAACGACATCGTGGAGAACCAGCAGTCGTGGCGTGAGGTCGTTAGCCGGGCGTCCCAGTGTCTTCTTCGATGGCTATCGCTCGGAGCGACTGTCCGCGAATCTGCTGCAGGCCCAGCGGGACTACAAGTTTTTGCACACCAACTGGACCGGCAAGGGCTTCAACGTTTCCGCTGGTACTGTGTGACGAGCACGATGCCGCTGGTTAATTCCTCTACATTCCATTAAACAGAGGACACCGTCTCCATCAGTCGTTATTTCTTGTTGCCCATTCGGTTAGATTTCGAAATTGTTTTCTTCTTTTTTGTAATAAAAGTGGATGTTTAGGATTTTGTCTACATTTTGTCAAGTACCTACTGATTAAATTCCTGAATATTATTTTGGCTGGGGAACGGCAATGCTATCGGCGAGTTGCAAAATGCTGTTGCACAGTTCGTCGAAGCATCCAAATACGCAGAACTGTAGCCAGATTCTTGACCTGAAAGACGGTTCATTTGAGTTGGTTCCCAAGACGGAGTTGTCGTGGCGCGGACTGCATCGCGAGGCAATTCGTCGTACCGGAAGGCCACTTTAAAGAGGTGTCTGAGTTGCTTAAACATAAAAGAAGATCGTCGAGCTGAATCAAGAACGGGATCAGGTTTTGGAGATCCTCGCCAAACACGATGAAAAGTTTGAGGCGCTCCAGCCCTTGCTCGAACAAAAAGAGCAATTCCAAACCAAACTTTTTGACCTGAAAAAAGTCGTTGACAACTCCTAATCCGCACTCATGTTTGTCGAATGTTTGTCGCTCACAACTTGCCAACTAAGGAAAAGCGCAAACTCGACTTCCCCCAACTCCAGTAAGTCCTCACCGCCAGCCACAACAAACTCAATGAAAATATCGCCGAACAAAAGAACCTCCGCAACCATAGAGAAAGATCCTGAACGCCCTGATACGAAAGAAAAACGAAAGTAGAATCCTCCTTTATCATGGTCGAGACGGTGAACGATGCGCAGGCAATTTTCCCGGATCTTTGCGCTTGGATTAGGATTCCTTCCATTTATCCGTTTGAATTAATAAAAATATAATCATTTGGCCGATGGAAGTCAAATAATCACTGCTCGGTTCCGTCCCGAAATGCGGATGAACTGCCAACAGAATTAGCAACAAATCCTTTTTCAAAATCTTTAATTTTTCATATTGCCGAATTAACTTGTCTTGTG
This sequence comes from Culex pipiens pallens, assembly GCF_016801865.2. Classification (NCBI taxonomy): domain Eukaryota; kingdom Metazoa; phylum Arthropoda; class Insecta; order Diptera; family Culicidae; genus Culex; species Culex pipiens. The sequence continues at coordinate 194,667,111 of NC_068938.1, read as the reverse complement.
TTAGGTCTTGTGTCTAGCCTTGTTTACTATTTTGATCGATTTTGACAACTACACTGATATAAATCGTGTCCAAAAGTTGCGCATAATATGCCAGTATCAGGCCAGTATTATGCGCGTATGGTACGCGCGCCATACGCGGTATGTGGTATACTCGAAGTGCTTAACCCTTAGGGTTATTGTTACTTGGGCCCAATATACACCACATGTTCTAATTTAAATCCAAATTTGCCTTTTAACTCAAGTTTAACTTATGTTACGATTTTGTTTTAAAATATTTATTAATGTTTTATTTACACCAACATGATTATTTTTCGATTATCGACTTGGGGACTTCAACCCAATAGATCGATTACTTATCTATAAGCGGCACTGGATTTAAGCCATCGCCTCATTTCTCCTAAACGGCTTTTCAATTTAACGATCCACAAAATTTCAATTAAAAAAAAATTAAATTAAAACAGATTGTTCAACACGTTTTCATAAAACATTTTTATCACCCAAAAATATAATTTCACGTCCTTCATACAATTATCGGCCGGTATGAAAATCCGTAGATTTTGGAGATCAATCCGTAGATCCGTAAAAATGGCTGAAATCCGTAGATCTACGGAGAAATCCGTAGACATGGCATCCCTGGGCCTCCAGTGAAGGGCCTCCACAGGTAAAAAACTGGAACAGTTGCTTTTCTCCATACATTTTGATGATTTTCCCCATACAAACATCAAGACCGTACAGGGATGGTTGCCCGTGGTCAGGATGAGCTCTCATTTGGAATTTACCTAGTGATGGGTCAATCTCTTATCATGTCCTTTTATTGCGGTTTTCAGCGAGGTTTTCAGAGGTTCGCAGATTGCGGTGTGAATGTGTTTTTTTTTATTTGGATTTTGAAATATTGGATTTTGAATATTTAGGAATATTTACTTCCTAACCTGAAACAAAATGGTATCGTTTGAATTAAACAAACAAATTGAAAATTATATTTTTTATTTCAAATTTTAGAATTTAGAAATGTGTAGTTCTAGATCCGGTAAGACCAAAGAATCACGAAATCGTTAGCTTTCTCAAAATTTTGATTTATATCCTAGAATATTACTCCAAAAATGTCTGATTTTCTGTAGTTTGAGTTACGAATTTAAGATTTTAACATTTTTGGAGTTGAAGAACGTTGGAATGTAGGAATATGAATTTGAGAGTTAAAGGACAAAAAAGTCTAAACATAAAAATTTAGTTTAAAATTTGAAAACGAAAAAATGCATAATCCTTGGCTGCGTTCCTTCCGATCTCCGTACTTAGGTTTACACTGCCATAACCAGGTTTACCAGGTCAAAATTTGAAAAATCAGGCAAAGTATCAATAAAAAATCTGGGGAAATCTGGCAGACGAAAATCTATCAATTCTGAGTGGTGAAAGGAAGGGAGGATATAATTTAATTCAAAAATTTGTATAATTCAGATGGTTTAACCGATTTTATGGCCTCAAAAATGTTCAATTTGCATTTTATTTAGAAAATGTACATTCATCTTTGAATGGATTTACTGATATTTCGAAGCCAACATTTCAAAAAACATCATGTACATTTGGACACTTTCTTGGTTATTGCATATTCTGAAAGTACTCCTAATAAGTTACCTCTCTAATAAGCTTCCCCTCAAATGACATCAGGGTGATATAAACGTTGATGAGTTGAAGTTATTTTTGTTTTTCCTAAATATAATTACGGAAATAATGTTAAATTGAATATGGATTATCAAGTATCAATAAAAGCAACGTTATTCATCGTTTGTTATCATTATAATTTCTTCTTTTACTTTTATATTAAAATGGAATTTGAAAAATAATGCTCAACATTCAATTGCGTTTTTCTCAAAATGAATGGTGCTGAAAACATGAAATTTTGAGATTTTCTACATGTATGCAAACCCATAATAAAAAAAAGTTGGTTTTGGACGTCATCTGAGTAATTTCGAATGTGCGTGTACACTTTCCAAACTGGTATAACACGCGAACGCACCCCAACAACAAAAAATTGCGCACTCGCGCTCGCTCCGTCTCTTTCGCCCCAATCGCTTCTCCGTATTCACCTCTCGCTCTCGCTGCGTGTTCCGTGCACTCTGACGGAGCGTCAAAAAAGTCACAAGAAAAAGAAGAAACAAAAGAAGGAAGGAAAAAACGCGACTCGGATCCCAACTCGGAAAGGTGTGTGCAAATGTCGGACGTCGTTTTTCGCGTGAAAAATTAAGTTTTGCCGGGCGCAAAGTGGACAATCTGTGCGCCGGAAGTTGCCCGGAAGTGGCTCGCGACCAAAGTCGAGTGAAAGCAGAGTGTGTTTGATGGGAAAAAGGATTTTTGCCTTGCCGTTTTTTTCATCTCAGGATTTTTGATTCCGAAATCGAAGAAGGCTCTGCGGCCCCAGTCTGGAGTTGTGTTTGTGTGTGAAGGGTCGCGTCACTGTGCTAGTGTGCGTATGTGTGTGTGTGTGTACGTGGTTGATGCCCCGCGAATGAATTAAAAATTCAGTGGAAGGAAGAAAAAAAGGAGCAGCGAAGAACAGCCAGAACAAAGAAGAACGAGACGGAAAGCACACAAACAAAACGCAGAGCAACCGGAGCGCGCGCGTGTGTGTGTACAGGTGTAAGTGAGAAGTGAGAGAGAGCACCACCCTCTCACTCCCCCTCTCGCGCCAGGTGAGATTGTGTGAGTGAAACAGCTAAAGATTGGATAATAATCTTGGGCGCGGGAGTAACATTGTAACGGGGGCTAAATTGAAAATGTAATATTCTTTAAATGACTGAGCAATTCTCTCGGTCTTTTTTTTAATTTTATTTTTCCGGCTGATGCTTTCGGTATGCCCAAGGATGGCATTTTGCATCATTAGTTTGTCCATATAATTTTTCATACAAATTTGGCAAAAAAATTTCAACTTCATTTTCCGATGTAAATTAAAATTTTCAATTAAAAAGTACTTCAGTGAAATTTTGATAAAGTGCACCGTTTTCAAGTTAAATCCATTTTTAGGTGACTTTTTTGAAAATAGTCGAATTTTTTATTTTTCTTTAATTAGTGCACATGTTTGCCCACTTTTGAAAAAAATATTTTTGAAAAGTTGAGAAAGTTCTCTATATTTTGCTTTTTTGAACTTTGTTGATACGACTTTTAGTTACTGAGATATTTCGAAAAAATATTTTATTTTTTTTTATTTAGACTTACATTTTAAAAGGGCCAAACATTTAATGATTTAATTTTCTTAAATAAAAAAAAAATTTGTGTTCTAAAAGATCGGAAAATTTCACGAATGTTTCATATTTTAACATTGTAAATCGGACCATAAGATGCTGAGATATCGACATTAGAAAATTGTGGGTTGTTTGGGTGAGACTTAGAAAACATCAATTTTCCTGTTTTTGATCACTTGCATGGCAATATCTCAGCAACTAAGGGTCGTATCAACAAAGTTCAAAAAAGCAAAATATAGAGAATTTGAAAAATTAAAAACTTCGACTATTTTCAAAAAAGTTACCTATAAATGGCTTTAACTTGAAAACGGTGCACTTTATCAAAATTTCACTAAAGTACTTGTTAATTGAGCAATTCCATGTCAAATAGGGAATCGATTGTACCCGACCATCTCCGATTTCAATGAAACTTTGTAGACATGTTATCCTAGGCATATATAAGCCATTTTTGTGTATATGGAGCCAGTTACACTCGATAATGACATTTGAGAAGGGCGTAAGTGTTTTAAATATTGTTGTATTTCGTAATTTAAATATTTCTGTATCTCGAAGCCGTTGCATCGTATCAAAATTTGGTCAAAGACAAACTTGTAGGAAATTTGACGGGCTTTCCGAAAAAAATATCAAATTTGGAGGTGAGCCCACGATTTTTTCTTCGTTCAAAATTTTTGTGAAAATAGCCTAAGATGTTACAAAAAGACTCACGAAAAATGCAGGATGGAGCAACTCACCTAAAAAAATACAAAAATCATTTACTGAAACTGTTTTTTTTTAAAGTGCTCTAAACCTCAAAATTTTCAAAAACCGAACTCGAGAGTCGATTTTCCAGACAATTTTACATAAAAGTCTCCATATTGACCATGATCCTAAGTCCAATCCTTGTAAAGTTACAGCGGTTTTAAAAATAAAAATGTTGAAAAAATAGGTTTTTTGATGGTTTTTGGCAATTTCTATATGACAGACTTGATTTTTCAGTCTCGAAAGTATTTTTACCGGAAAGCTCGTCCAATTTCCCATAAGTTTGTCATTTCAAATGGACGTATGAGCTTACAGGTATAAGCTAATCACATTGCTCATAACTGAAAACATAATATTTTTTCAGCGTAGTATAGTAACCTGGATAGTTAATTAGCTTATATCTGTAAGCTTATACATCCAATTGAAATGTGGTCGAAGACAAACTTATGGGAAATTGGACGAGCTTTCCGGTAAAAATATTTTCGAGACTGAAAAATCAAGTCTGTCATATAGAAATTGCCAAAAAACATCAAAAAACCTATTTTTTCAACATTTTTATTTTTAAAACCGCTGTAACTTCACAAGGATTGGACTTAGGAACATGGTCAATATGGAGACTTTTATGTAAAATTGTCTGGAGAATCGACTCTCGAGTTCGGTTTATGAAAATTTTGACGTTTAGAGCACTTTTCAAAAAAACAGTTTCAGTAAATGATTTTTGTAATTTTTTAGGTGAGTTGCTCCATCCTGCATTTTTTGTGAGTCTTTTTGTAACATCTTAGGCTATTTTCACAAAAATTTTGAACGAAAAAAAATCGTGGGCTCACCTTCAAATTTGACTTTTAAACTTAAAAATCTAAAAATCTCATAAAAGTGGCGTGTATTTTTCTTTCAGTGTATTTTTTTCGGAAAGCCCGTCAAATTTCCTACAAGTTTGTCTTTGACCAAATTTTGATACGATGCAACGGCTTCGAGATACAGAAATATTTAAATTACGAAATACAAAAATATTTAAAACACTTACGCCCTTCTCAAATGTCATTATCGAGTGTAACTGGCTCCATATAAACAAAAATGGCTTATATATGCCTAGGATAACATATCTACAAAGTTTCATTGAAATCGGAGAGGGTCAAGAAAAAAGTACCTAAAAAATTCATGTTTTGGTCTGGAATTGCTCAATTGCAAATTTGATTTTACATCACAAAATGGAGTTGAAATTTTTTGCGACCAATAATTCGATTTTTTTAAGTCAGTATCGATTAAAAAAATCATAACTTGGGCAACGATTTTTTGCACAACCTGGAAATTTCAGAAAAGTTGATTTTTTAATGTGCCCTAAAACATATCAATAAATAATTAAAACTAGTGTTTTTTTGCAAATCAAGTTTTAGTGACAAAAAGTTAAATAAAAAATCACAATTTTTTTACCGCGTATATTTTTTTTAGGGTAGTCCTTACTGATATCTTAAATTTTGCCGAAAACACCAAATCGATCGAAAAATACCATCAAAAGATACAGATTTTTGAATTTTCATGCATCATTTTTGTATGGACAGCTGCCAAATTTGTATGGAATATTATATGGACAAACTAATGATGCAAACTTTGGCTGTGTTTTATTTTAAAAACCGTACATTTTTATTAAACAGAAGTTTGCATTATTTTTCATAATGTCCCAGACTATGCCTCTACGAATTTTTGAACAATTTAAATTATAATGGCAGGCCAAGTGCGAATGATTCTGATGATATCTCTTCAGTTGACGCTCAGGCGAGGAACATCCTGGAAGGAGCGTCACTGACTACGTCCGTAGTCCTGTTAGATCTTTCTTGATCAGGACAGTATAGCTCTGGTTCCTTGCAAGTGTCCTATTTTCTTACCTCCACGTTGGCTTGGTTTTCATGATGACCTAGCTGGTGGCCTGTGGAAACGGATCGTAAACCTTTGACCAGCGAGGGTCAGAGTCGAGACGGCTAAAAGAAAGGGGCGCGACAATGTGGGAAAGGGAAGTAATTTGTGATTGTAGACGGTATTGTTTTGATTCGCAGTATGTTGAGTCAACTGCTGTGGATGTACCTGAACGTTGCAGAACGGGGTTTCCTCCCTCCTTTCCATTTCCAGCTACCATCTATCATCTGTTTATTTTGTTTCACTAATTTTCTTAAACGGCTTTTGTTTACTATCCTTCATTTGATTTCGATTTTACTTATTTGATTCTCTTATTTCTCAACGCTTTTTCACTCTATTTTACTAGTTGATGCTGCTGCAACAAACTGTCTGCTTTCCCTTAATTTGGCAGCGATGTCAATTTTGTTTATCATGTGCCTTTTTTTTATTTATCTATTTCAATTATTTTTCATCTTCCCTGTAAATTGCCCTCAATACAATCTAAGCATGTTTGTTACCTCTATTTATTAACTATTGTTAATTTCTTTATCTTCTTCATAAATTACTATCTTTCTTTTACTATTGATTCTTTACATAGTATATTTCTTTCACTGTCCATTGTTTTGAAACTTCACCTTTTTCTTAAGCAAGTGAGGTTCGAGCCCTGACTCAATTTATGAAATGATTAAAGGATTAACGCAAATATTACTATTGTACTTTTGAAAAACTTTTATAAAATGCTTAGGACCAAAATATTGTAACAAAACACCGCGACAAAAGAAATAGCAACAGATAAACACGACTCAACAATAGGGAAGATTTCAGGAGAAAACAATACACAGTAACTAACAATTAGTTTTTGAATTCAAACTAAAAATATAACAGTTTTTGCTTTATGAAAGTTGATAGGCACACTATAAATGGTTAGGCGCTTATACTTACATCAAACCCTACGTAATGTACCACCCCCGGCCGAGTTAAAATGCGTAACCGGAAAAGAAGGTGTGCATGCCTGGCACGAACACTCAAAGCGTGTTCTAGCGTGTTGCTCGTACTGACTCAGAGCAAGGGTGAGATGTAGGTGTAAGGGCAGTGCGTGTTCGTCGGGAACCTGGTGCATAAGATCGGTCAAGGCCCGTTCTTACACTGAAAATTGCGAATTGCGAATTGCGAATTTAAATTATAATGGTGCCATTTTATAGCAGAAAATGTGAAAACAAGCAAAAAATTAAAAAAGTGACTGTAAAAAGAAGAAAAAAAATAGATAGGCAAAATATAACGATAGGAGGTGGTATAATAGGCCAAAAACTACCAAAAACAAACATAAACTAAACAAGATAAATGCACATTAAAATACAAAAAATGAAACAAGAAAAACAAGAGAAGTAAAGTTTTTCGTAGACCAAAAGTTGCTCAAAATGACATCCTGAAAACGGGAAAAATAAAAATTTTCGAAAAAAAATTGAGCAGTTGAGGGTTAAGTTATTATTGTTTCTCCTTGTTCATATTTTTTCCCAAATTATAGAATTACAGAATATTTCTGGAATTTTTATTTTTGAAAAGGTCCAATAAACCAAATTTCCCTTTTTTTTCTTTTTGGGTGACCACCTTGAGTCAGGGGTATTAAAAAACACCCAAAAAGCAAAAACTGAAAATTTGGTTTATTGGACCTTTTCAAAAAAAAAAAAAAAAATCAAAAAACTCCAGATTTTCTCTCTTATTTCATATTTAAAAAAAAATGGTAATCGTCGTCTGTCTCAGAAATAAATAAACTCAAGTAGCTTGAAAAGTTCTATATATTTTTTTGTTACTTCAGCAGACATTTAGTTGCTGAGATATGGCTTTTCAAAGAATGAAAACTAGGAAAAAAAACTTTCTGCGTACTACCCTATTGGCCTTCATTTTTTCAATATACGATATCTTGGCAACTACTGACGCGATTTGCAATACCAAAAAATGAATATTATTATTATAATGCGCTGAAAAGAAAAAAAAACAGATTGTCAAACTTGATTAGATGCGAACAGGTTAGGTTAGGTTAGGGCAGCTTTTTTTACGTTGTGAACCTAAAAGATTTTTTGGAGAATGGGGTATATGGTCAGGAATTATCATCGAAGATGATGATGCGACCCAGAAATAAATTATTATTATGTTTTAAAGATATTTCAAGATAGCTTTTAAAGTTAAAACAATTTTTTTCAATCGCTTGAAAATTTATTCAAAAACATGTTCAAAAATTTAAATCTAACTTTTCTACGCCCTCGTCCAATGTTACTCCCCGTGTGTCATCGCGCAATCGACCACCCTTTTCTAACAAACTCGTTGTCTCTCTTTTGCGCAACAGCACAGGAATAAAAAAGAGGAGCCAAAAGTCAGCGCAGCAGTCTGAGAAGAGAAGAGCTGAGCTGAGCTGAGTTCGCGTCGAGACGGCCAGCATAAATAATTTCTGTGTGACGGTGTTTTTGTTTTTGCTCTGAAAGTCAGCAGAAATTAAGGAGTGTGTGTGCGTGCGCTGGAACCCCAAAAAGAAGGAGTGAAGTTATTTAGTTTTTTTTTTGGTGTGGGGAAAAGTGTATCTCAGGATCTAATTGAAGAATCGTTCAGAACAACATCGTCAGTGTTGCTATTGTTTGCAGTGTGGGTGGAGAACAGCTAGACAGAGCAGCAGAACGTCCAGCCTTTCATTGTGACCTGCGAGCAATGCACCGTGGAAAATTACGACAGTGTTGGTAAGAGGCGTCCCACTTTTTTACTACCCTTTTTTTCCTGCGATAATTATTGAAGAAAAACTACTGTCTGAACTTTTGGAGAACCATGATTTGCCAGAAAATGTTAGTTCTAAATTTAAAAACAAAAATCATTAGCAAAAGAAGTGTTTTGAAAATGTTATAAAATTGTAAACATTGGCCTAAGATCTGTCAAAATCCACTCTGAAAAATTCCATTCACCTTTAGGCGAAACATTCACAAACTAAATTGGCCATAACACCCTTCCGGTGGAGCGCTCCTCCGTGGAATCTGGGGGGAAAAATTAATAACCTTTTTTAAGATGTCGTCCGCGGAGAGAGAGAGAGCGCGAGCAAAGAACCTGGGGCCAGAAAAAGATGACACACAAGAAAAACAGGAAAAGGAGGAAGGACCAAAGAGAGAAGAAAAACACAACAAAAGCAACTCCATCATTATTGACACGATATGAAACTGAACGACGACACACGCAAACACTGAAAGGGGCACGGAGAGAAATTTGTGTTGTTTGTATCGAAATGTGCACACGCACACACACACTGAGATAAAAAAAACGTAATGTTTGATTCACAAACACACTGATATATTCTGTCTCGTCAGTCGCGGCTGTTCCATTCATTGCGTTTTCGATTCGTAATACGCGATTGCGTTCTTGTTCTGACCTGGCCCTCTACTTTGGTGTGTGCGTGAGACACGGTGGTGTGTCCTCCCGCCCCTCCTCATCCACCCCGGGACCGGACCTGGGTCGTCGAGGGGTGACTGGATTGATGTCTGAAACTTGATGAAAAAAAAAGTTGGGGTTTTGTCCCTTTTCAAATGTTGGGATTGATTTTGTAATTTTCTAACTTATTAAGTTAGGTTTTTTTTTGTATTTCCCTGTTAAAAAAATTTACTTGCCATTCTTTTTACGAAAATTTCATCTTTCTTGTTTTTTCAAGCCTGTTAAAAATTAAAAAAACATAATTTTTTATTATTTTATTTTTCGAAAATTTGTATTTTCCCCGTGTCAGTCATTTTGAGCAACCTTTGTTCTACGAAAAAGTTTAGTTCTCTTGTTTTATGTTTTTTTTGTTTCATTTTTAGTATTTTAATTTGCATTTATCAGTTTATGTTTATTTTTGGTACTAATTGGCCTATTCTACCACCTCCTATCATTACATTTTGCCTATCTAATTTTTACATGTTTTTACAGTCATCTTACAATTTTTAGCTTGTTTTTAATCTTTTCTGCTATAGAAAAACACCATTATCATTTAAATTGTTAAAAAAAATGGGTAAAGGCATAGTCTGGGACACAACAAAAAATACTCCATACTTCTTTTTACTTAAAATACAGGAAATATTAGTGAAAAAAAAACGCAGCCAAAATTAACCATTAAAAAATGACATTTTTTAAAACATTGGCAAAGTCACATTAAACAAGTAAAAATTCCAACCCAAACGACCAAATATGTGAAATCGTTTGATCACTTTTGTAAATTTGTTCAAAACGCCTACTCACAGGAAAAAAAAACGTTGCATAAATTGTCATCCTGGTATTGCTACATTGAAAAATTGCTTTTCTGTCAGAATATGAAACAATTTCTCATCAATCCAGCGAGTAAATTTGACAGCGATCTGTAGTCCTCACCAATACTTTTTTGGTTTTGCCGCCTAAAAACTGGGAAAGGCTAAAACCGCCTCATTTTATTACCAGAGCACATCTCCCATGAATGAAAAAATGAAAATTGAAATTGATATATAAAAAAAACAAAATCAAATAAATAAAATTTTGAATAAGGTGAGAAAATAACTCCGAAAAATATTTGCAACAGTAAAAACAAAGCAAAATTATCAAAAATTATCTTAGAGAGGGGTCAGTGGATGTATGTGTGTGTGTGTGTGGTCCAATCCAATACCCGCAAACCGGTATCGAAATTATGGGAAAGTAAAGTTTGTATCAGACTTTGTATATGCCGAATGCTGATACAGCTTATCTCAATCCCGGGTATTAGGTGGTGATAGCCCTTGCGCTGTTTCCAACGACCCGTTTCAGAATGACAGAGCTCCTTGCGGTCCAACTCCGAGGTCGCTGGGCATTGTTTGGCCCCGCCTAAACATAGAAGCAAGCATCTGAAGGAAACTCGATCTATGTTTAGACTTCAGATCCCGTCAGGCAAATCAGGGATCAGCGCGTATTTAATATGAGAAGATAACATGTTTCAACACTACGGATCAATTCACAACTAGAGTGTAAACCTTCTGATGGCCGACTGCTTAGCGTCCCAGACCACCAATCCAGAGGTGTGAGTTCGAATCCCACCTGATTCATTTTCGTTTTTGTTCATATTCAAAGTTCAAATTCATGATTCCAAATTTCAAAGGTACCGACCGGGATTTGATCCCAGAACCTTCTGCTTGTGAGACAGAAGCCGTAACCATTAAGCCACGGAGCCGGTTATCTTAGAGAGGGGTCAGTGGATGCACAAATAAATATCTTAAACGTATGCTCTGGAAATATTTTTTAGTTACTTTCATTTTCATATTTTTGTTTAGAAAATATAATACTCCTCGTCATTTTTCGATCAGCCCAGTTAGCCAACAAGAATTGTACTTCAGTGCCATCCATTTCGTGTCTTTGTTAACGTTTTAAAGGCAAATAATCGTATTTTTTTAAATTAGCCTTCTTAGTTTCAGACCCCAGTTAAAATCAATATAAAAAAAGACCAATAACATTTAGCATGTTCTAGCAAGGTGAAAATTTCTAGACTTTTTTTTTAAGTCCTATAAACAAATATTTAAATTTATTCTTTTTGGGTGTTTTTGAATACCCCCTGACTCAAGACGGTTTCAAAAACACCCAAAAAGCAAATTTTTAAATTTTGTTTATAGGACCATTTCAAATAAAACTCAAGAATTTATTTAGGAGACCTGCATTTTTTAGAGCCTTAGCTTTCTTGAAAATCATTACATTACATGGCGTAATCCAGTCTGCAATCCGCTAAAATCTCTGTCTCTACACAGTTAGAAAAACCATGGTAATATTACATCTGGGAAGGGGTACATCTTTTATGTCAGAAAAAAGGTGTACACTTTTCTGGTGTAATGTCACTTTTTCAGTCTAAATTGAGGTAAAATAACATCATAAAAGAGGTAATAATAAACCTTCCAAATTTACATTATTTTTTACTGTGTAGGTTTATTTCTACTCAGTAAAAAAAATTGTTAACTTGGAAGGTGTAAAATTGGAAGGTTTAATATTATCTCTTTTATGATGTAATATTACAGTAGTCGAAATTACAATTAAAAATAAACAAAAATGTGTAATATTTTGGGAATGGACACATCTTTTATCTACAATAGTTCAGAAAAGATGTTCCAAATTCCCAGATGTATTTTTTGCCTATTTTTACCGCATGTAATGTGTTATTTCCTTTTTTTCTGTATTAAACATGTACTCTATCCCAGATGTAATATTTCCATGATTGTTTACCTTGTAAACACTTATACTTGTACTACTACTTAAACAGTATACTTGTCATTTATTAACATTTAAGCTGGTACTAATTTTATTCAAATTGTTTGTCCCTTCAGAGCGGTCGAGGTTGACAAAAATAAAATAAAAAACACAATTTCAAATGCTAAGCCTAATTTTCAAAAAAAAAAGACAAAAAGAAGTAAAAATATCAAAAATGTTTTATACCCACAGTAAAAAAATGTGTTAGGGGAAATTTTCGTATGCTTGGCAGGTTAAGCACTCGCTCCTTACTCCGTCCAATTAGCTGATTTTCACTATTTAAATAACTTATTTTACTTTTAATAGAAACTTGCTTGCTCACTTCTTATTGGGCTGTTTATAATTCGATTTCAGTTGAAAACGCTTTTAATGAGCATGAGCATGAGCATGAGAGACCACCCATGGTTGTCCTTCTCCGTTGCTGAACAGGACCGTAATATCCTATCAATTCAACGATCATACGCTTCAACGATCTAATGGTGTTTCCCTTATCAACAGCATGTATGAATGCGCTGAAAAGATAAAACATCAAGATCATCAAAACTAGATCTGGAACAAATAGGTAACAGTCATTGGCCACCAACGGCGCCCGCCATGTCAGTTTGTAGATCTCGGGGGGATTGGGACGGGAATGTTAGTTAGCACAGGCTGCTACCAAGGGTGGGTTCTATACGATATCCACACCCCCGCGTGTGCCGGAAAACTACTTCTACTTGGGATTTTGTTAGTGGGAAAGGGTAATGGCCAGGATTCATCATAGAAGATGATGATGTGACCCAATAATCAATAAATTTCGTTTAATAGGGTGGTGTATTATTCTCAAGGCAAACAATCGGATGCTGCGGATGAGACTATTCCCGTTTATTTGCTGTTGAGTTTAGAATAAATGATTCAATCTTAGACAGCCGGCTGTGGAAAGATAGAATCAAAATTATGTGTAATTAAAAGGTGAAATATTATACTCAGCGTAACATATTTACGTAGAGTTGACCTGAGACTATTTATACTTTTAAATTATTATAAGATGAGCGACCAATTAATTACTGATGAGTTATGAGTTATCTGAAGGACTTGAACAATCGCGTTGATACAATATTTGTCACCGTGATTTACGAGCTATAATGCTAAAAGGTATTTTCGCGAGAAACGAATGGTTATATCGAACAAACGACCGACGTAGATTTCACGAACATGTACATACTGCTGTTAAGACCACTTTCGTTTATTAATTTTATAAGTTTTAATTTATTTGAAATGGTTAATCTTAGGCAGTCGGCTGCGGAAAGATGGGCTCAACATTTAATTTATTTGAGTGTTGTTTTATTTTTTCCCGTTCTTCCACATATTTTTTATATATTTTTGATTTCGGAGGAAAAAAATCGAGAGTCATGATACGCAATACGACTAATTAAAAACGATCGATCACAAAAAAAGAACCGCGCGCGTTCAAATTTAAATAACTACAACCTTATGCATTCTTCAAAACACATATTTCTATTCAATTCTACAAAGTCTGCAGCAGAGTTGCATCTGCGCCATATGGCAACACTTCTGTGGAACGTTTACAATCCACATGATCCACAAATTTCAAACACTGCCGAAACTTCTCCCGTTCATCCCAATCTCACTCACACAGTCACACACTTGCTACACAAACAAAATGAAACGATCTCACCAAATTCAGCTTCGGTTGATGCCGGTGAGATGCTGGCCTCTTCGTCGGCAACGGCCAACAAGCAGGTTCAATCCAGTCCTCCGGCCTTCCGGAAAGTTTCACGCGATACTAGAGCCAAAAACTTATTTGAAGTTTCGATGATTTTCACAAAATTACTTAAGCATCACTGCATCATAGCAATATATTTCAGTTGAAAACGCTTTTAATGAGCTTAAATTGAATGTCAAAGTGCTGATATGGCAACATTAGAGGCACGCTGGAATTAGATGCTGTTCCCCTAATTTTGTTGATAACAGTTATGCTGGTATTAAAAATGTGCTAATTTTAATGTGTAAATGTGTAATTTTAACACTTTTCTGGTGTAATGTCACATTTTCAGTCTATATTGAGGTAAAATTACATCATAAAGGACGCCTTTAGCCTTCTAAAATACACCTTCCAAATTTACACAATTTTTTACTGTGTATGCAATATTACACTCTGAAATATGATGCCCATCAATATGGGAAACCAACTTGGCCGGAATGTGAAAATGTATGACGAAAAACATCGCTTCAGGATTTTGGCAGCAGGTGGTGCTGGTCTCACCAAAAATTTCCCATGTGTGAGATTTTTCTAGGAAATTTAATTTCCAACAACTTGCAAGAAGATCCGAGTTGACCCTGAAGAGCTATTAGCAACACAGAAAAAAAAATCATGGTAATATTATATCTGGGAAGGGGTACATCTTTTATGTTAGAAAAAAGGTGTAATTTTACCTCTGGAAATGTGTAATTTTACCACTTTTCTGGTGTAATGTCACTTTTTCAGTCTAAATTGAGGTAAAATTACATCATTAAAGAGGTAATATCAAACCTTCCAAAATTACATTTTCCAAATTTAAATTATTTTTTACTGTGAATGCGATGCAAAGAAATCGTCTTATGTTCTTGAAAGTATATAGGGATACCCTAGGAAGGATAGGAAGTAAATAAGAAAATACTGTTTTACTAAAAAAAATCACCAAAAATCAGGATCAACTCGGATTGTTTTGCACCCTTCGACAAAGTGGTAGGAAATTCAATTTCCTACAAGAATTTTGCACTTGAATAATTTTGGGCGAGACCCGCGCCACCCACCAGAAAAATACTGAAACGATGTTTTTCTGCATACATTTTTGGGATTTTCCCCATATAAACTTCAACGATAAAAAGCGACCTCTTAACCTGAACCGATTTGGCTAAAAATTGGCACAGATACTTATTTTTGAGCAATCTAATAGGAGGGTATCCCTAATGTCGATTTTTTTATTGTCACCCTAGCCTTTACCCTTTACATTCTTCACCGGTCTGATAGACGAGCGTGCTCCACGGTTGCGACTTTATATTTGTGTTTATTACAAGAATAGTACATGCAGTGTGTAATATAAGTGTCTTTTTTCACAAATTTGATGTTAATTTTTGGTTTGTACAATCGATTTTCAAGTTCATTAAATGAAAATATAAACTTATGTATTTGTTTTGCCCCCTGACTTTCAGAGAAAATTTGAATTAGAGAGGAACAAAAGCTTGAAATTAAATTTGCCATGGCCTTAAAGTGCACCATAAGGCTTTCTAGTCACAAACACACACCTCTGAGTGCCACAGAAGTTGTTTTGTTTGCATCAGATCTGCTTTCTCTTTCTAACAAAAGTTATCATATATCGCAGGGACAGTGACAGCACGAGCTTGGTCTGCATCAGGACGAGGAGTTCGTCATTTTTTAGCAAAATTAGATTTTTTTTTTACTGGGCCTAAACGCCTTTTTGCATTACCTGGCATCAGGCCATGCATACTGCACTAAGTTTACCACGAAGAGATTCTAGATGTAAGTAAGAAACGTGAGTTTTGAGCAGTTCTTCTTTAAGAGCGCCAACAGAACTCACTTGAGGGTACCGTGGAGAATTTCCCTTATCCTCTTAACAACGGGAAGCATCACAGAATAATTTATAACTTTTAAAAATAATTGCAATGCTTTTGAAAACGAGATTTGATTAGTAGGTTTAAAATATATTCTGATAGCAGTGATTCACCATTTTAAGCAAGGAATCCAAATGCAACTCCTTCACATCCGCGACTCTTGACGACCCCTCGACCCAAAGACGACAATCCCCTTCGCGCGGCAGTCTTGTCAAATCGGACTTTACCATCACAAAACTTCCGACGTCTGTGGTGGTGGGGTCGCAACGTTTGTGCAAAATTTATACACCCCTGCTTCACCACCACCACCACCACCCACAAACACACCAATACTGTCAGCCTGCTTGGATGCTTGTGGTGGTTCGCCGCACTTGTCTTGGTGACTGGTGCGCTGTGTTGTGGTGAATTCTTCAACACTGCTGCTGGGCTGCTGGATGTGGCCAGTTTTTCGTCGGTGTCTCTGGCGTTTTTTTTTGTTCTTTCTCCCGGATCCGTAGCAGGTTCCTCCGCGGGTTGGTTCCGGGACGGGTTTGAGTGATTGAAAAGCGTGCAATTTGAGGTGTTTTTGGAAGATTTGAATGCGGTTGCATACTTTGAGGGGTTGAGCTCGTAGAATTTAAAGTCCGTGTTTTAAAGAACAAGGGTGGTGATGTGAATTGCGGAAGGGAGTGTGCAAGTGCTTGAAGGAGTTGCAGCACGACCGAAATTAGGACAGATTCGGCTGGGGTTCGGAGAATTCAGGAAAAAAATATGACCGGAATAGGACCCAAAATGGAAGTCAGACGACGAGTTTGGTCCGGATTCAAAATTCAATAAAAGATCTAAAGGATGAAAATTTCCGCGAAGAAATGGGAAAATGCGAGTAAGTTTATAGTTTTTTTTTTGCTAAAAAAATCAATTCCCAAAACTGGGTGGTCTCTTGCTCCGGGCAGTCACAGCTGGTTTGGGGTCAAACTCCAATCCCTTTTTTTCTCTCCCTCTCATAGAGCCTCCACCGTTATACACAGACAGCATCCCTGCTTCGTCGTCTTCTTTTGCTTCGAATCTGCCCGTCTTAATTTCTTCTATTTTCTTTTGCATTGCATTTGAGTTTGAACTATGCTTTAAATGGCAACTCTGAACTAACTTTTTTGAAAGGTACTCTGTGCTCTGCTCTGGAAGATATCTTTTCTCATTTTTTTTTTACTTTCTTTTCACTCCTAGATATGGAATTTTTCGCCAAGGGGGGGAAAAAGGTAAAGTTTTTGGTGAAGAAAAGTTATGCGTTCTGTTGAACCAACTCGATAGTACGAGTACCCACTACCAGAATTTGGGATAAGACGCGAGTGATGAATGAACAAAAAGGAAGACATGGAACTTTCTTCGGTGCCAGGCTAATGGATTGACTTTTTTCACCATTTGGTTCTCGCAAAGGATTGTTACTTGCAAAATGGATGGAACTTGGATTCGTTATTACTACTTTGCTTTGGGTTGGTTTGGGTTGAAAGTGCAGCGAAATCGATTGGAGAATCGCAAACGATCGAAAAATTCTAATGGAGTACTATTTTGAAAATAGAAAAATCTGGAGTTTTTTTTTTTTGAATGATCCAATAAACCAAATTTTCAGTTTTTGCTTTTTGGGTCTTTTTGAAACCGCCTTGAGTCAGGGAAATTAAACACCCAAAAAGCAAAAACTAAAAATTTGGTTTATTGGACCATTTCAAAAAAAAACTCCAGATGTGTGTCCTAAAATGGGATCAAAATACTGATAACTTATCAGTATCATTAGCTTTTAATTAACAAAAAAATATATATGGTCCTTTTCAAAAAAAAAAAAAAAACTCCAGACATATTTTGTCAAAAAACCCTTTTAATTAAAACAATTTCACACGGTTCAATGTAAGTGAAACTAATAAATATCGTGAAAACTTTCATCAAACATTTCTGAAAATATTTATAAAACGTTCAAATCTGACTTAGGTAGAAATCTGTAATTGTTCTAAAAATATAAGTATTCTAGATGAATTTGAAAGTCATAATGACCCTTTTATGAACTGACCCTCAAACTAACTTTACACTTAGAAACCGGGATTCGAACTCATGACAGTTAGATAACGAATCTGATTGACTACCATCTGATTCAGGTAGACACAATGTTGAAATCGGAGGATCGAGGCTATTGCAAATATTTTACAAAGCTTTTGTCGACCGACCCTCCCCTCCCCAATTATTTAAAATTGGCTCAAAAAACAAGGAGCAACAATATTTATAAACAAACTTAGGTACGATCAGCTGAAATCAATTAAAAATGAATTGCTTCGTTCAGAATCATTTGAGCATGTTCGAGTTTATTAAAAATAAATTTTTATTTTTGCAAATTTTCGTTAAATCAGTGTCGCAAAAAAAAAATTCGTTGAATCTTTTTTTTTAAATAATGATTGCAGTGTAACTTCACGCTTGCTTAAAACATTTTCTATCATTGAAATTCTAGCTTTAAAAGATTTTTCATTAGTCACACTTGATTTAAAGATAAAATTACCCCGTTACATAAATTGATCAGTTTACATGTCACCACTTTGAAATATAAATACAAAACTAATATTTGTAATTACCGAAAATTAAAAAAAAAAAACAAATAAAAAAATCAACTTATAAATGTATTTTCCAGTTTTTTAAATTAAAATTATTAAGTAAATCTGGGCAAGCTCAATTAAGCTTTAAATTTGGCCCGGCCTCCAAAAACTTTGAGCACCCCTGATATAAAGGCTGTTAAAATCTTCAAAAATCTATATCTTGAGACCAGCTTTTCTGATCGATTTGGTGTCTTTGGCAAAGTTGTAACACTAAGAATTCTCGGTGGATAGGATAAGTTTAAGAGGACAAAAATGTCATCTTCTGAGTTATATTAGGAGTTGCCAGGTTGCCAGATAAATATGCGAATACCAGATGTGACCAGATTTGACAAATTATGACAGATTTACTGTTCTGAACCAGTTTAATTAATATTCAAAAATTAAGTTAATATTTGTTCTGATGAACATAAAAATTCTGCCAATTTGAAGCTGAAACCATCTAAATTCTACTAACTTTGGAATTAACTCATGTCCTCCCTCCCCTCGTCCATTCATAATTTTAAGATTTTCGACTGTCAGATTTTCACAAATTTATATAGGTACTCGGTCAGATTTGTTCAGTGTTGGAATTCCAGCGAGACGGAGGAAAATTTCGCTCGCTCGAGCTACTTTGCGGCAATTCTGGCTCGCGAGCAAAGGATAGCACGGGAAATTGGCGAATTGCTTTCGGCAGCTCTTGACTCGCGGTTAGAACTCGAGAGAGAAAGGAATGTTTTCTCGCGGGAGCGCGAGAATACCAACACTGGATTTGTTTCAATCTAGACTTGGCAACTCTGGCTATGGTACAAGTTATAACTATAGTTTAAAAATCATTTGGCAGTGTTGGCATTTTTTCCCAAAAATACCATTATTTTTGAAAACTGTGACATTTTTTCTTGGCTTTATTTTTAAATGTAAATTTGCAATCGAAAAATACTTTACAGAAATTTCAATATCGTGCACCGTTTTCAAGATTATTTGTGTGAAGCTTCACTATTTTCGAATTTTTTTTTTTTGAATTTTTGATGAAACCTTTGCTTTACTTGGAATAAAAATTACCAAACATAAGTTTTTTTTAAGTGCTATTCATTCAGCCCAAGTATGTTTATTTCGGAATCTTTTGATTTGATTCTCTTGGTTGAAAAACGAAAATTAAAATTTCCTCATCTTTTGAATACCTTTTTTTTATTTCAAACTCGAGACTTACATTCCAAAAAGGCTTTATAAAACGATTTGAACAATTTTGCCGAAGACAATACATTGATAAGAATATCTTTTCTTTTGACTCACTGTCAAAAAATTGCGTAGAACTCACATTTAACTGCGTTCAAAAAGCCTGTGTGTAAAACAAATTTAGCGAGCAGGATAGGCTCTTTGTCAACATTACGACATTTGAATTAATCATCTATGCCAAATTTGGAGCCAAATTAGTTAAAATTAGGAGTCGCTATAAATTGTTTAAGTTGGAGAAAATATCTTTTCATAAATAAACGTATTTTTTAGTCGCCTAAAACTTTTCTAGGAAATCGAATCGCTTTGCACTCTTCGACAAAAAATGTAGAGCGTTAAATTTCGTATTAAAATCTCGCTGTTGCCAAATTTCTACAAAGTTAACGCCACCTTCCGGGTAAAGATCTAAATTTAACCTTTCTCCATTTAAAAAAAAAAACCATACAAACTTCAACTCGCTCTCGAGACCACAAACCTTAATCCTCTAAAACCCAACAACACATCAAGGCGGGATTCGACCTAAAAAATCGCCGGAAATCAATTTTAAGGTTAGAAGTTTGACTTGTTTTTGTGATTTTGCCAATGTTAAGTGGCTTGCCAGAGCAGGGAAAAATAAGAAATTTCGAAAAAAATAATTCAAGGGTCTGAGATTTCAAAAAAGTGTACACGTGGTTTATGGATGGTCTCAAATTGCAATTTTTTTTATCTTAAGTCAACCATTTAAGTTTGACCAAATTGGGGTCGCAGAACTCGAATTTGATGTTAAAAGTAAGAAAATAAAAATCACACTTTTTTTATTGTTGCTCATGATTTGATTATCTGAAATCCCATACAAACCTTCACAGTTTGTTTTGCTTCTCCTTACACAGCAAAAAAAAAACGATGGTAAAATCACATGCAAAAGTATGTACATCATCTGTGTGAGGGGATTTAAACCCAGCCCTCACAGACAGGACCAGCGCCTTAGCCCGCTCGGCTATCAGACCGAAGAAAAGCGGAAAGAATAAACGCCGCTTGACTTTTCGATCAAATAGGTTTCCTACATGAATCGGCTACATATTTCTGGGTGTAATATAACCAAAATAAAAAAAGCAAAATGAGCAAAAATTATTTTGCTTTTTTTGGCTGAGAATCATTTTGTTTTGTAGATATTTAAGTTAAAAGATGATTTTACGCCGTCATGTTCGAAGAAGGAAGCATCCTGGAAGAACATGCGAGAACACCCGAAAATGTAATACAAAAATTAATGTGACCAGCCCCACTACGTTGTGTTTACCGCAGAGAGGATTCCACAGAATCTACAGGGGAGGAAGGATGCATGGACATGCCGTACCACAAACGCTCCAGATAAAATTCTTTAGTATTAGATACTTTATTCACTTCAATTGCATTTACAATGTCCAGTGTTTTTTTTTTAAATGAAACAGACCTTTTTGTAGGCTGTTTGTAGTGTTCATATTTTTATATCTACAGGGTTGTTACGGACGGCGTGGATCGCGCGGATAGCGCAGATTTGGCGCGGATTTCGCGCGGATGTGAAATTTGGTTAGTAAAATAATTGAGAGAGATAGAATTAATTTCAAGTTAAAAAGAAAAGTATTATCAGGAATCAGGGTAATTGTTTTTGAATTTGCGCTTTGATTTCTTAGAAAATGTTACTAAAACAAAATTGAATTTTCTTCCGAAAATGTTTGTTTGTATTCTTATCAAGAGAATACGTCGAAATAATCTTCATAAAGATATTTTTTTAATGTATTGTTGAGGATTTCTTAAAGAAATTTATTGCTACACTCAAATAATTTTTGAACATCTGCTTACTGGCTTTAAATATTTATTTAATATCTTTTGTGTTTTTAGTAATGTTCTTTTGACCCTTATTTATTGTGTATTTTAAAAAGGATCCATTAAAATTTTAATTTTTTGAATCATATTTCAAACTTTTCTCGAAAATGATTATTGGGGCTTGTTTCGGTGGCCGTACTGTGCTCAAATCACAATTATGAGCTTAATTGGACGTAACTGATGCTGGCTCTTTGCCTTTGAATTTTATCAAAATCTACCCCGTAGAAAGAATTTTTTTTTTTCTAAATTTCAGCATTCTTTAGGAAAAATAAAATTTCAAAACAACAAGCAACAATATTCAAAACTCGAAGTTTCAGAAATTAAAAACATTTTTAAGATTTTCAAAATTTAAAGAGTCAAAATTTTAAAATTCTAAAAATTGAAAATTAAAAACAATCAAGAGCATAAAAATATACCTACATTCTCAAATGCTTAAATTCTTAAATTCTTAAATTCATACATTCTTAAATTCTTAAATTCTTAAATTCTTAAATTCTTAAATTCTTAAATTCTTAAATTCTTAAATTCTTAAATTCTTAAATTCTTAAATTCTTAAATTCTTAAATTCTTAAATTCTTAAATTCTTAAATTCTTAAATTCTTAAATTCTTAAATTCTTAAATTCTTAAATTCTTAAATTCTTAAATTCTTAAATTCTAAATTCTTAAATTCTTAAATTCTTAAATTCTTAAATTCTTAAATTCTTAAATTCTTAAATTCTTAAATTCTTAAATTCTTAAATTCTTAAATTCTTAAATTCTTAAATTCTTAAATTCTTAAATTCTTAAATTCTTAAATTCTTAAATTCTTAAATTCTTAAATTCTTAAATTCTTAAATTCTTGAATTCTTAAATTCTTAAATTCATAAATTCTTAAATTCCTAAATTCTTAAATTCTTAAATTCTTAAATTCTTAAATTCTTAAATTCTTAAATTCTTAAATTCTTAAATTCTTAAATTCTTAAATTCTTAAATTCTTAAATTCTTAAATTCTTAAATTCTTAAATTCTTAAATTCTTAAATTCTTAAATTCTTAAATTCTTAAATTCTTAAATTCTTAAATTCTTAAATTCTTGAATTCTTGAATTCTTAAATTCTTAAATTCTTAAATTCTTAAATTCTTAAATTCTCAAATTCTTAAGTTCTTAAATTCTTAAATTCTTAAATTTTGAAATTAGAAGATCCCTTAATTTCAAAATTCTTGAATTCTTAAATTCAGAACCTTTTGAAATAAGAACTGCAAAATTCTTAAATTCTTAAATGATATTATTTTTGTCACCATCATAGATTACAGAAAAACTGATAATATTGGAGTATTTTCGGGGACATATTTTAGGTTCGAGAAATTTTAAGAAGAAAATAATACAAATTTCGTGTTTCGATTTTTTGAGTGGCGAAAATCATTAAGTACGAACTGCATTTAAAATTTCAGATCCCTAGATTTATGAATTTTTCAGGATTTTCAAACTTATAAATTTTGTTGTTGTTTTAATTTTAGAATTTAAAAAAGAACTAAGCTGAAAATAGAAAAATGAGCGTGGCCCAATGCACTCGACTGATTAGAATGCATTTTTGAAATATTTTTTTTAAATGCTTGTAAAAGGAATAGCATAACTTTAAATAAAAGTGCAAATAAACAGAAATGTTCACAAAAAGTTGCTCTACTCGTTGGTGTACTTGGTTTTAGTGATTTTCAAAGAACAATCTAGATTATCCAGCATCATTCAAACACGACCGCTTATTAGGCTTAAAATGGGCATATTTCCCCTATATAGGGGCGTAGCCTTGGAGCACAGTGTGGAAATTTACGTTTATATATATATATATATATATATATTTTTTATTTTAGCGAGCAACTATATCAATTTGTCTAAAAATATTGAATTGGTTTTCATTTAGTATTGTCATCAACACATTTGTTAAGCGTTAATCGGAGACTTATGAAATCACGGTTCTTTACAGAGTTTAACAGACAGATTTAATTATTGGAAAATCCCTAGCTTATATATTCAGACAAACCAAAGTTCAATCAAACAATCTAACTAACCTCATCTCCTTCTCTCACTTTTCCAGAAATTCCCGCCTCACGATGGAGTGCGACGTGTCCCCACCGGACAGCAGTAGCGGATGCGGTGGTGCCGCCGCCGCCGCCGGATCAACCCAACCCGGAACCCGCAGCCCGCTTGGCCGATCCCGCCCCCCTCAACCGAAGCAGCAGCAGCACCTGAACTTGAGCAGTGGCAGCAGCATCAGCAGCAGTAATCTCAACATTAGCGGAACCAGCAGCGGCCAGCGGAATCTCCTGAACGTGAGCACCAGCACTTCGTCG
Organism: Culex pipiens pallens; assembly: GCF_016801865.2. Taxonomy (NCBI): domain Eukaryota; kingdom Metazoa; phylum Arthropoda; class Insecta; order Diptera; family Culicidae; genus Culex; species Culex pipiens. The sequence continues at coordinate 194,643,408 of NC_068938.1, read as the reverse complement.
TCCTCGTCGTCGTCGTCCTACTCGACGACGGTTCATAGTAATCATCTTCATCAGCCGGCGAGGCCGCAGCCGCAAATGATCATGCACGAGGAGATTGCGTTCCCGGAGGTGGTGTCGTGTACGCCCGAGTCGAGCTTCAACTTTTCCGATGAGTACGAGTGCAACCCGCTGAAGGAGGTGGACCCGTTGAACGTGTCGGGGAGTTCGATGGATTTGTTGGCGGCGACTGCGTCGCCGGGGAAGGGTCAGGAGAAGGCGTCGGTGAAGCACGGCCATCATTTGCGGCGGAACGTTCCTAGGATAGTGGTGAAGCAGGTTCCGAAGCAGCAGATGGTGGCGACGACGGCTGTCGAGTCGGAGAAGCGGCCGATTGGGCCGGCGTCGACGATGCGGGAGGTTTTGGCGTCGATTCCGGGGTTTAGTGTGAAGCCGCGGCGGAGGTCGAACAAGAAGATGTCGACGGCGGCGCAGATCGAGCAGACCAAGGAGGGCTGTATAGATTTGGAGACGCCGGACTCGATCCTGGTCAATACGAATCTGCGTTCGCTGCTGAACAAGCAAACGTTCCAGATGTTGCCACCGTTGTTCCAGTACAAGCTGGTGCAGCTGCTGCCGTCGGTGGATCGGCCTTCGGTGCTGGACGCGGGCGATTGCGAGCGGAACGGGTGCCGGTTGAATCCGTCCAGTTTGAACAACGAGTTCTTTGCGCGGGCGTGTCTCGAGTGGCGCGACCGGTTATCGGAGGGGGAGTTTACGCCGGAGAACCAGATGAAGCTGCGCACGGAAGCGGAGAAGGAGAAGAGCAAGCTGGACCCGTGGAAGTTGAAGCACTTTGAGCCGATGTGGGGTGACCGGGGCTCGTCGTCGGCGGCGAACGTGGGTGCGGCCGGAACCGGACCCAATCCGTCTCCGCCGGGAACGCCGACCAAAGATGCCGCGACGGTGGTTGAGCCAGCGCCCACGAAAACAAGCACTCCAAGACCTGCCCTCAAGACGACCATCAAGCTGCGGCCAACGGCGGCGATATCGACGAGTACGACGGCCACGGTGGTCAGCCCGCCGGAAGCTACCGCCAGCACCAGCGGTAGCAGCAATATAAGCTTCGTGAACGCCAGCACGACGACGACCATCAACATCAGCAGCAGTAGTAGCAATAGCAGCAGTACTGCTCCGACGACGCCGACCTCGTCCCGTGCCACCGCTGCCCTTTCGCCCACGGCCACTTCTTCACCGAAGCGGGTTCGCACCGTCGGAGCGGTGACCCGGGCATCATCCCAGGCGGCCAAATCTCCGGTAACGCGGGTAGAATCGCCAAAGCCTTCCACGTCCAGTGCAGTACCTTCGGTTACGGTGTCCGGCGTAGATCTGGGACCCGCGCTGGCCGCAGCGGACACGGTCGATTCCAGCAGCAGCAGCAGTTCCAGCAACAGCAACCCTCTGATCGTGAGTGGGGCGTTGAAGCGCGTTCACAACCGTTCCCTGACGCCAGAACTAAGCAATAGTAAGATATCCAAATCGTCGGACGCGAGCGATAGCAGTTGGACGGCGCCACCGGTCACCGTCGCAAGCGTACCCACTTCGGAAGAATCCAAACCTGCACCCGCCACCCCACCAACGCCAGCATGTGATATTCCCGCTCCCGATCCCGAGCCCGAGTCGAAGGTCGAAGAACCCGCGTCGTCCGACCTGCTGGACGACGCAGACCTCCCAACCGAACCCGCCATCGAGGAGATCCCCGACGACGATCCAGACGTGACGGAGGTCATCATGGAGAACCCGGGCACGCCCGAACCCAGCGAAGACGTCCTGCTCAAGTACGACGAGTACTCGACGAGCTCCAGCTCCAGCTCGGCGCCGAATCTCAAACCTCAACCGCCCCCGCCCACCTCCGTGTACGACCAACAATCCGGCCAACTTTACAACATTGTGTGCGTCCCGTCGCCGGCGCCCTCAGCCCTAACACCCGCCACCAGCAGCAGCGAAGTCCCGCTCCAACCGCAACACCCACACCCAGAACACCACCAAATCTACGCCCAGGACAGCAACAGCAGCAGCACCTCGACGACCGCCCTCATGTCCTACAGCGACCAGGTGCCGCCGAACGCGCTCAGCAGCTTCGAGAACGTGCTGCAGAACAACGAAGAGCTGGTCATCCGGCAGCGGGACATCAGCAACGACGGAAGCAGCCGGAGTTCCGAGGCGAGCAGCAGCCAGCGGACGGTCAGCGCGGAGGTGAACATGAACCTGACGGCGTACCACCACGACCACGAGCTGCTGCACCAGAGTGTGAGTGGGGGAGGAAGTGGTGGGGGTGCCGGCGGTGGGGAGGAGGAAGACGACGACGAGGACGACGAGTTGAACTGTGATAACAACAACCATAATGATTCCACCAACGAGGAAGGCGATGGCGACGTTGGGGAGGAGGGTGGGACGGAGTCGAGACCGAGACTGATACTGGAAGGGGAGGAGGACGAGGAAGGCGATGGGTTGCACGTTGATGACGATCTGCACGGGTTGCAGTTGATGGCGCAGCAGCACCAGAATCACAACCACGGGCAACATCATCCGGTGGGGATGCAGCAGCACCAGCAGCATTCGGTTGTGGCCATGGAAGAGCCGGAATCTGGTGAGGAGGAGGAGGAGGAGGAAGGGGACGAAGATGATGATGGGGACGATGATCAGATGGACGAGAAGTTTATCGACGCGGAGAATTACGTGCTGGAGAGCGGGGAGATCAGTACGGAAAGTGAGTATTGAAAGATTGTTGAATTTTGGGAAATCTTGTTGTTAGTGGTTTGATACAATATAAATTGTTGAAAGAAAGACTCGGGTTGTTGTTGGTTTATTTTCTGCCTTTGGAAGAAATACTTTAAGAAATTAGGGTGTTCAGCCTAACACATCACATTCTGAGCCTACGTGGTAAGGAAAAATGCACTCATTAAAAAATTGAGACCTCCTACAAAAAATATGTAAAAAAACTAACTTAATCCACCTACGTGGTTGGCGCCTTCCTCACTTTTACCAACATTTGGTGATATGATTGCACACAAATTCCATCTATTTCTCAATAAAAAAAAAACACAAATGTCGCTTAAACGGTCATAACTTGAGAGTGAGCGTTGCCGGATCTTCAAACTTAACAAACGCTGGGTCGGATGATGGATCCGGACATAGTTTACATACATTTAGGTAAGATCCGGCTTCGAAAAAGTACATAAATATCACTTAAGTGGTCATATCTCGAGACAGGGTTGCCAGATCTTCAATGTTTTGGACTCATTGGAAAGGTCTTTTGATTATCTAACTAACGATGGGTCGGATGATGGATCCGGACATAGTTTACATACATTTAAGTGAGATCCGGCTTCAAAAAAGTACATAAATATCACTTAAGTGGTCACAACTCGAGACAGGGTTGCCAGATCTTCAATGTTTTAGATTCGTTGGAAAGGTCTTTCGATTACCTAACCAACGATGGGTCGGATGATAGATCCGGACATTGTTTTCATATAGATAAGTGAGATCCGGCATCAAAATTCCAGCACCTGATTCGCAACTCTGACACTTCTTTATACGTAACTTTTGAACTACTTATCGGATCTTCAAACAATTCAATAGTGCAGTATGAGGCACCAAAATAAATCGAATGCAACATGTTTGACTCAAATCGGATCAGCCAGTGCCGAGAAAACTTGGCAAGAATTTTGAGCACCAAAGTGAATACGCACACACATACACACACACACACAGACATTTGTTCAGTTTTCGATTCTGAGTCGATAGGTATACATGAATATAGGTCTACGAGCTGTTTTTCAAGTGTTCATTTTTCGAGCAGGATTATAGCCTTACCTCAGTGAGGAAGGCAAAAAAAACTAAAAATCAAAACAATATAAATGTATTATGTATTTTGTTAAATCTGAAAACTCTTAAATTATTATTTCTACAATTTTCAAAACTATTTTTGTTAAATTGAAAATTTTTACATCCAAAATTCTAAAAATCTAGACAACTAGATTTTAACTTTCATGACAATCTAAAATCCTCAAAATCCGAAGACCTAAAATTTTAAATTGGAAAAAAGTGAACTCAAATTTTAAAAGAAAAAATATATGAATATAAATTCTTGATTGACCAGCATTTTCAAATTTCAAAATACCAACATTTTAAATATTTTAAATTTAACGTTTTTAAATCCTCTCACACTAAATTTTAAATTTAAATTTTACCGATTTTTTAACTGCTGAATAGTTTGGTAAACTTAAACTACCGAATTTGGTAAAATATTACCGAAATTCGGTAATGAAGTTTATCATTGAACATCTTACTACCGAATTTCGGTAAATTTTTGTTCATTTTGACAGACGGTTCACCGATCTAAACTTAACCGATTTCGGTTGAAAACTTTATTGAATTCGGATGTGAAATCTAAGTGTGATATTATTTATACACACTTAGTTTTTATTACCGAATTCGGTAAAGATTGCCGAATTTTCAACTGCTGAACAGTTCGGTAAACTGAAAAATACCGAATTCAGTAAAAAGTTACAGAAATTCAGTTACAAAGTTCATTATTGTTCATCGTACAACCGATTTTGGTTAAAATTTTGTTCATTTTGACAGATGGTTTACCGAAATGAACAAACCGATTTTTCAACAACCGAATTCGGTAAAAAAAAATAAGTGTGTAATTTAACAATTCTAGAGTTTTTTTTTGTCCTATAAGCTATTGTGTTTCATACGTTCTAGAATTCTTAAAAAAAATCTTAAATCAAGATACCTTAGGTATTCAAAATGTCCCGGAACATTAAAATTTCAGAGCCAAAAAATTTCAATGCTGAAGTTCCGAAATGGTACAACTCTGAATGTTTTGAATGTTACTAATAAAATATGAAAACTTGAATATCCAAAATATTAAATCTGAAAACTTCACAATTTCAAAATTTTCCATGGTAAAGTATAAAAATTCTAAACGTTTAAACTGCAGGTAAATTCAAATACAAAAAAAAAACAATTTTTTTTTCAAGAGCTCAAAAGTTGGTAAACTCTCAAATTTTCATACCCTAAAATTTTTAAATTTTATATTATAAACTTCAATGTTCCAATAATTTAAATTTCTTAAATTTTGACATTCAAAATTTCTTGAAAATCAATTTTTAATACGAAATACAGTTTATAAATTGTTAAAACATAACATAAAAATCCAAAAACCTTTATATTCCAAAAAGTTTTAAATTTTTCAAAACCTAATCTTTTACAACAAACATTCTAAATTTTAAGGATTTAAGAATTTTAGCATTTTTTTTATATTTAAGAAATGTAAATTTTAGGATCTGAAATTATAGGATTTAGAATTTTAGGGTTGAAGAATTTTAGAACTCCAGAGAATTTTATTTTTATTTTTAAATAAAATTAGATTTTTGCAATGTATGTTTCTTTAGAAATTCAAGATTTTGATTTTTTCTTAAAATACATACATCAATTGCAAAATTCAAATTTTCTAAAAAAGTAAAAAAAATCCCTGGAATTCTGGAATTCTACAACCCTGAAATTCTAAATTCCTAATCCTATAGTTTCATATCCTAAAATTTACATTTCTTAAATACTAATAAAAATTACAAAACTTCTTATGTCCTGAAATTAAAACATAAAACTTCAGATGTTATTTTATAAAATTGCAGAATATCAAAATTTGAAAACTATTAAATTTAAAATGTTTTAAAACCCGTAAATTTTCAACTCTGCAACATATACGTAATTCGTTAATTCAGAATCCTGAAATTTTCTTATATTCTTAAATTTTAAAAGCTCTCTTCGTGATCAAACTCAATTTATTTCAACGAATCATCTCTGCGGTTAACTTAACACAGTTGGCCTGGCCCATTACAGAGGAAGAATTTTGGAAGTGAATGCCCCAGCATTCCTTCAGGACGCTTCCGCAAGGGTTAGATTAGATTGGGCAACTTATGTATTCTAAATTATAAAATGATATAATTCTATAATGTATAACTTCTGAAATCTCGGTATTATGAAATTTAGAAACTATCAAATTGTAGATTATAATGCAAGTTGTAATGTCTGAAATCTTGGTAATCTTTTTTTTTTCAAATACTAAAATTGTGAAATGCTAAATTGTAAAATCCTTATATTTTAAAATTAAACATTTTTAATTTAATATCTTAGAATACTAAACTTGTGCTTGAAATTTAAGAAGGACAAAATCTAAATTTGTTAGATCCTAAAATAATTTCAGTAAATTCTAAAATTTAAGAAAAACTAGTGAAAAACTATTCAAAATTACGCATTGTGTTACACCCATTTTGCGATTTATAAAATGATGAGTATTATCTAAAAATACAGGATTTTGTAATAATTTTATTATATTTCTTTCAAAATTTGTAATACAGTGAAAATCTAAACTAAATATCGCGTTGTTTGATATGAGTGTAAAAAAAAAATGAAAATTTGGATATTGAAATAAAAAGTATGGTATTTTCTGATTCTTTTTAGCATTGTTCTATGAAAATTGTAATACAGAGAAAATACATGCAAAACATTTCACCGTCGATACTCATATTGGAAATTATTACAATATTTCACAAATTATTGATAAGAAGATCTACAAAAAAATGTATTTTTATAAATTTGTGAGTACTTTATCTTACCTTAATTCTTTAGGAGCTAGAGAATATTTAATAAAAATATCCTATATTGAGTTTTATATGTTTATAGGACCTAGTAAAAAAAAAACTCTAAATTCCTAGATTTTTTATTATGAAACACAATAAATTATAGGACCTTAAAAAAAACACTCTGGATTTTTGTTGATTAATTTCATTTCAAGAAGTTACTTTAAATGAGTTTTCGTCGGTTATCGCCGGATCGTCGCTAAAGTTATCGTATTTCGATAAAGATAACCTTATCGGTTAACAACGTCGATCTCAGTACATTTGATTCAAATAATTTGTTTAATATTCTTCAATTATCTATACATAAAAAAATAGTAAAATTTCTTTATTATCATTCATAACCGTAGTCGTCACACAAATAGTCCCACGCAAAAGTGTTACGCAAACATTCCAAAGAAAAAAAAATATATAGACTTGTTTCGGAAATTTAGATTTCTCGACTGAGAGTGAAATTTTAAAATTGGCCAGCCCAACCGCCTAACAATTAACCGTTACGATGATTCGTTGCCATTGTTTCATTCTGAATTAGAATGTTTTAAATTTCCTTCACACACAATTCTTAACCTAACCCGTACTAACCCCCATTTCTCTTGATACACTACTTATATCCCTCCTTTGCGGCCTTGACTAACCCATCCCCAACTAACAACCTTCGAATAACCCTAACCTCGAAAAAAAAGTCGAAACAATGGCCATGCTAACGGAGAATGCTACCGGTCCCGGCGAGGAAGAAGACGACGACGACGACGAAACGGAGGTCGGCGTAGACCTGGGCATTGCCGGAGTTGCGGAAGCCGGTCCGAGCCCGCACGAGGAGGACAATCTGATCATCCTGCACGAGTTGGACTTGAAAGGGGTGGGGGAGGACGATGAGGATGAGGACGAGGAGGAGGAGGAAGAAGAGGATGACGAGGAGGAAGACGAGGATCAACCGATGGAGCAGGAGGTCGTTGGACAACCGCAGCAGGTGGAGGAAGCCGTTGCGGACGGTCCGGTGATGTGTTCCGCGAGTGACTTGGACGGATTCGACGGGATTCAGGCGATCAAGATGGAGACGGACAGTATCTTTGACAGCGGTGGTAAGCTTCTGGAGGAGGTCGTTGGGTTTTGGTTTCGTTTCGTTTCGTTGTCGTTGATTTTGTTGGTTCGGTTGGCTTCCTTCTTCTTCGGTTCGTGGAGTTTTGGGTTCATTTGGTTTCCTTTATGTCTTGAAGAAGTGCTTGTTGGAGTTGGCGACTAATCCAGGTTTTTGAACTCTCTTTTCAGATTGGCCATTCAAGATGAAGCTGGACCCGAAGATGATGATGGTGGACCAGTTGGACTCGAGCAGTATTATCCTAACGCCGGCAACGACGACCACTTCCGTGTCCTCCGCGATGGCGATGCCAAGTGGCGCCGGAGCAGGTCAACAGCTGCAGGTTGTTCATCAACAGCAACCGCAGCAGCCGCAGCAAATTCACACGATTCAGGCGTCGCAGCAGCAGCAACAACACTTGATGAATCAGCAAGTGTTTGTCCAACATCAACAACATCATCATCAGCAACAGCAGCAGCAGCAACAGCCATTGAACGTGTATCAGCTGCAGCAGGTTCAGCATCAGCAGCAGCCGCACCAGATGATGTTGCCGCAGTCGCTAGCCAGCAGCATTCTGTCATCGGAGGCGAGTCCGGTTTTTAAATTATCTTTAAAATTACTCAGCCTTACATGGTGTCGATTCCGTTAAAATTTAAAATCCTTGATAAAATGTTGCGTCATTTGTGGATGGTTTCGTAATCTTTTCAAAGAAATGGATAATCTAAAGTTATCCAAAGGAGGTGATAATAACATCAATAAGTTGCTGAAATGGTCGAAAAAGTTGTTAAAATAACCAAAACTGTAGAGTTGGGTATTTGTCAGGGCCCGGCGTCAGAGTTGGAGTCGAATCAAACCCGGCTTCGCAGGCCTGAAAATTACAGGTCCAAAAATAGAAGAAAAAAAAAATGTTCAGAAAATAACATGCCTTGATATTGCAATAACAAATAATGTTATGATGTAATTGTATGTCAAGCGAACCACGTAAATGGGTCCGGTTTTTTCCTTGATATTTAAGGAAAATTTTGAAATTTTGACAAAAACTTGAGTTAAAATTTACATTGGCCTAATTTAAAAAAATATGTGAAATTTGAAAAAATAAAACGAACGTTTGAACGTCCTCAACTAAGAAAATCAACAAGTAATATTTGAAAAGTTTAGGTTAAGCTCTACGAATAAAGTCTCGAGAATTTTAAAATTGTAAAGCTGAAAATTCAATTAGGCCGATGCAAACATTTTAAATAAAATTTGTGCCAGGCTTACTCAGAAATTGAAATATGTATATTTTTGATTTTTTTCAATTACTCAAAAATGAAAAAAAAAAACAAAGCAATATTTAATAGGGTATTTGTCCCTATTTTGGGCCTACTAAGTCGAGCGCACTTTTAATTCGGCGGCGAGAACTCGAGAGAGAGGATTTTTTCTCGCGAGAGCGCGAGAATACCAACACTGTGAAAAACTAAAACATTTTTTGTCCCTATTTTGGGTCTATTGCTCCAAGGATCCACCTTCAATGTTCCTATTTTCGACCTACCTTCTGATTGGTTGAAATCTCGAAGCATGTGGCGAATATTTTTGACGTACCGTCATCCATGGCATTTGAAAAGCTGAGTGTCAAAAAGCGGTAAGCAAAAGTGGTGAATATTTTGGACCTAATGGGCAACTCGCAATTTGCCAAGAAATAAGTGAAGAGTGAAAAAGTGAATTATTCTTACCCACCAAAAATAAAGATAATGATAGCACGTATCGCTCTCAAGATTCCTGCCAGATTTGGTGAAGTTTGTTAGACCCAAAACAGGCCTACTAAGCCCAAATTTGGGACAAATATCCTATTATTATATATTTTTTTTAAATATAAAAGTCAAACAGTTTAAAATGTTAAAAGAGAAAATGTCTTTTAAATGTGCCTAATTAAACATATTTTTATGTATTTTTCAAACCGGCTGAATTTTTTGAGTGCCTTCCGAGTTTCCAAAGAAGCAATTTCGGATCATCGGTTTCCCATATGATTTTCTATACAAATTTGACAGCTGTCCATAAAAAAATGTTTTTATTACTTGAAATTTATTTCCTAAATACCTTTTTTTATTTGATGATATGTCAGGCAGGGGACATAAAATGCCATCTCTTAATCATCATCTCTTTTTTTACTTCATTTTTTAGAGTAAAATCAAATTTGCAATCAAAAAATACTTGCTTGCTGATTTTTAACATCACTATTTGTTCCCAAAAAAAACCTTGTTTTTATATGTTTACGATACACCTTTTGAGAAATTTTCAGAAAGCACTTAAAATTTTAAAAAAGATATAAAAAACACTTCATTTCAATGTAAAACCAAATTTGCAATCAAAAAGGGCTTAAGGTTCTGAAAGGCATTATTCCCGATCAGCCATTTGGCGGCCATGTTTGTTTTAGAAAAAACATTCTAATCTTGATTCAGCATGTTTCAATCAAAAAATGTTTTTTTTTGTGTTGTAGAAGCATTTTAAAAATCGTGATTATTTTTTTTTATTTCAATTTACTATTTCTGGACCCTGAATTCAGAACCATCATTGACAGTCATTGCCCCAAAAGTGGAGGACACCTTCCCGAATCAAAATTTTAACTTAAGGAAATTTTGATAAAGAGCACTGTTTTTTGAGATTTTAACTACCTTTTTTTGAAAAAAAACAGGTCGAAGTTTTTGAATTTTCCAAAATAGTTTGATAAAAACAAATTTTCGAAAACCTGAGAAAATTGCAATAACTTGTAAACGGTGCACTTTTTCGTAATTTTACTGAAGTTCTTTTTGATTGCAAATTTGGTTTTACATATAAATGAAGTACTTATTTTTATCTTTTTTATTTTTTTTTAGCAAAATTACTTTCCCATTGATAAAAAATTTACCAAATTTTTTTAGTAGAATCTAAAAATTTCGCAAAAGATGGCTTTTATGTATCGTAAACATATAAAGGAATTTTTAAACAAGTGATGTTGGAAATCAGAAACAAAATGTTTCGTGAACATTTTTGTTTTGGTGCTGATGACACCAAAACGATCAAAACATTTCTTCAAAAGATTCAGATTCTTGAATTTTCACATACCATTTTTGTATGGACAGCAGTAAAATTTGTGTGGAAAGTGCTATACACAAAATGATAATGCAAAATTGCTTTTTTTTTACTTTTGGAGGTGTGCACCTAAAAAGTTCAGCCAGATTGAAAAATAAAAAAAAAACCAGATGGCCAAAATCTCAGAAAATTACTCAAAATTTTAAAAATTGGCTATTCGTAAAAAGTAAAAAATAGTAGAATTCGGAAAATTTGAAAGTTTATGTTTATGTATGAAAATAGTATAAATATTTTGGTTGAGCTTCACTGCCGTTCTACGCATAATTGTCCCATGTCATTTTTTGACGATTCTGACTTTTTATCATTTTTAAGTTTAGTTTTTCATATACTTTCAGAAAAACAAATAAAATCTAGTGCTTTGTTCAGAAAATCATTAAAAACAACACCAAGTCTGTTTGTCCCATCGTTGAACTTCTAAGCATAATTGTCCCGCCAAGTATTTTCTATCACGAAATAATGAGTTTTACGAAGCATTTTATCTTGTTTACCTGTTTACCTGCAAGAGGATTATAAATAAGGGTGATAAAATGTTAACCGGGGTGATTAGGGACATATAGGGCGAATAGGGACCCACGGGACAATTATGCGTAGAAACACAGAAATCGATCTAAAAATTTCAATCGCGTTTTTCTCAGTTGTCCTTTTTTGAACATGGGACAATTATGCGTAGAACGGCAGTTCACGCATCTAAATTATTTTGAAGAAGAAAAATTTAGTTTTTGCGTCATTCCATCTCAACTGAGTACACTTTTAGACTCGACTTTCACCGATTTGGACCAAACTCGGAGGGAACGTTCATCTATCGATAGTTAACAGAAATCCCAAGTTTGGTGCTGATTGGGCAATCCCTCTATTTTTGGCACCGCCCTATTTTTTGACGATTTTCTAAAAAAAGGTTTTTTTTTTCTTTGAATCATAACTTTGCAAATACTTGAGCAAAAGACTTTCTACAGGTTGCATTTTATAGCAAGTTGTCCAAGGAATTCTATAAAAACAAAATTTTAACCCTTAAGTGCCCACTAATATTATATTTTAAAGTTTATAGAATTTAAATTGAGTTTTGACCTTTTCCTTATATTTTTATTTGATTTATTTTATGACTATCGTGTTCCCTGGACAATTTTACATAATAATCAATGTAGACCTCAAGCTAAATTGAACTATTGGCGAGATACAGCGATTTTACTGAAAAAAGTATGATTTTGCACAGCACTCGGAAGTACATGGTGTACTTTTCAACAAAAAGGGATGAATTCTGCATAGTTCGGTTTTTTTATGTGAGAAACTTATTTCGGATTTGAATTCATAGGACAGACTGCAGCGCAAAATCATACTTTTCAGTAAAATCGCTGTATCTCGCCAATAGTTCATTTTAGTTTGAGGTCAACATTGATTATTATGTAAAATTGTCTGGGGAACACGATGGTGATAAAATAAAACAAATAAAAACATAAGGAATTGGTCAAAACTAATTTTCAATGCTTAAAACGTTAAAATATAATATTATTGGGCATTTAAGGGTTAAAATTTTATTTTTATCGAATTCTTTGGACAATTTTCTATAAAATGCAACCTGTAGAAGTCGTTCCCTCCAAGTTTGGTCCAAATCGGTGAAGGTCGAGTCCAAAAGTGCACTCAGTTGACCTGGAATGACCCTTTTTTAAAAAATGTTTCTGAAACAAGATTTGTAGTCATCTTGAGAAATCGATAATGTTTAAATTATAATTGGAGTCGACACCATGCAACAAGTATAGAAGTTAATCTGTACTAACACGCCATCTTTCCCTCCGGCAGGCTAAGGACGTCCGCGCCATCATCAAGCCGGAATCGACCGTCACCGGAATGGTGCACGGCCGGCCCGCCACCGGTCAGCTCATCACGCGCATCAAGATCGAGGGCGACGACGGCCAGAAGGTGCACGTGGTGACGTCCGGCAGCGACAACCTGACGCGGGTCATCGAAAGCGTGGCGGGGAATTACGGCAGTACGGCCGCCGCGACGAATCACACCCAGCAGCTGCTGCAGCAACACCAGCACCAGCAGCAGCTTCTTCAGCAGGTCCCGCAGCACATCAAGCTGGAAATGGACGGGGGAGGTCAGTCGCAGCAGCAGCAACAGCAGCCCAAGTTCATCATTACGAGGCAGATCGGCAACAAGATTCCGATCACGGTGACGAGCGGTCCGTCTGGTCAAATCTTGCAGCATCAAGCGGGTGGAGCGGGTGGTGCTGGCGGTACCGTAACGGCCACCCTGCAAAAGCCGATACAGCTGCAGAAGATCATCATGTCCAGTTCGAGTTTGCAGCCGCAACGGCCACGACTTCCGCTGCAACGTGCCCAGCTGCAGGTTCAACCCCAGCAAACCCAGTCCCAGCAGCGATTCCAGCAAAAGTTCGTTACGAACCAGCTGATTCGCGGCCAGAACGCAGCCATCATCAACAGTGTTCAGCAATTGCAGCAGGTTCAGCAGCAGCAACAACAACAGCAAGCAGCGCAGGCTCAAGCTCAAGCTCAAGCCCAGGCGCAAGCGCAAGCACTGGCCAATCAGCAGGCCCAACAGGCGGCGGCCACGGTCGGGGCGAACGTGGTCATTGGACCGACGCCGCGCAAGACGCGCGTTGAGATCACGGGCAGCGGGACGGTTCCGGCTATTGCCGCTACCGCGGCGGCCTCTGCCAACATTCCCGGCGCATCCGCGCCGGTAGGTCCCGGAGGAAGTCGACGTGGGGGAAGGACAAGCAGCACGAGGTTACCGCCCGGGGCGGTCAACCTGGAGCGGAGCTACCAAATCTGCCAGGCAGTCATCCAGAACAGCCCGAATCGGCATCAGTTGCGGGCTCAACTGAAGCCACCGCAGGCGTTCCTGGCCAGTTCCAACTCGAACTCGAGCAACAGTAGCAATAGCAACGGGAGCAGTAGCAGCGGTGCTGGTGGCGGCGGCGCCGGAAGTGGTAAGGATGAGCCGACCAGCTTTGGAGGGGCCATCGTGGGGAATAAGGTGAGTTGAAGAGTTACTTTTGTAAAACACTCAGCATTTACTCAATGTCCTCTTCTTCAGGTCGGTCCCCGACTGGTCAACCCCAAGCGGATAATCTCCACCGTCGGCCGGCAACCGTCGTCCATCGTGGTCCGGCACGTGTACACCACCGCCGGCCAGTCCAACCCGGGCACCATTAGTATTATCTCCACCTCCCAGCAGCAGCAGCAGCAACAACAACAGCAATTTCAACCGCAACAAACCCAGCAGCCGCAACCCGTCGTCCAGCAACGGATAATGACGGCGGCCGAGGCCGCGGCGGAGCTCCAACACGCCCAGATCATCAGCGTTTCGGGATCGGGCACCAACGCCACCGGAACGATAGCCGTCTCGACGGCCGGCCCAGTCGGGGCCAACTTTGGCGGCAAGTACGTGCTGGTGCAGCGGACTCACATCGGTGATATTGTAACGCCGCGGGCGGCCAGTGCTCCACCGACGCAGAACCAGGTAAGGCGGAACTTGGTGGTCGCTCGAATTTTGCTGAAATGGTGTCTCTCTTTCTTTGCTCTTTTTTCTCTCCGGCATTTACTAACACAAATCAAAAATTCACACTCACGTTCATTTCAACTCTTCAAAAAATAAAATTCAAATCGCGCGACATCATAACACTAATCCACATACACAAAATATCATTAAAAAAAATAACCAGCAGCAGGTTAATTCAGTAACCGGTGTCCCAATAACGCTAGCGGGTCGTGGACGGCCAGCTTCGGTAGATATTGATACACCTGTCTCCCTTCCCGATTCTCAACAGCAGCAGCAGTTCCAGCAGCCCCAGCAACAACAACAAGTGCAAATAATTCATCACCCGCCTCAGCAACTTAATCAGCAGATTGTAGGACCCAATCCCGGGATCCAAGCGGTGACCCGGAGGGGTCCCACCACGCATGGTGAGTGAATGGCGAGCGTTTGAAATTTTAGATAAGATATTTTCAATAAATTTTATTGCAACCTTCTTTAGAAAATTGCAAAATTTTCTCATAAATGTCTTCAAGATAAGCTTTGAGCTGAGCGAGAGTAATTTTTAGAAAAAAAGCTAATTTTCTCTTTTTTCTTAAAGCAGTGTGCGCACTTGGTAAATAAATCGGTCTAGGAAAATTTCAAATGGGCGGCAGCGGCACCGAAAGCAAGCCAGAGAGGGTGAAGAAAAGCCCCAAGAAATAGCTCCTTCTTCTTTGTTCTGCTGTTCGTAAGGCTGTTTCTTGACCCCTTTCCTTTGGAGCTGCGTACTTGCCCTAAAGCTAAGTACGATATTTGGAAGGAACGCGGCCAAGGAAATTTGCGCAGTTGACAGTTCGGTTAAAAAAATCATTTATTCAAGAATTCAAAAATTGAAAAAAAAACCTAGAAAATTATAAAAAATATTTTCAAAATTTCAAAATTCAATCTTAAACTATAAAATTCTGGAACTTTTAAACTCTTATATTCACATCATATAAAAATTTGTCAGGTCAAAAATTTCAAAAAGTTAAACTAAATCCATACATTTAGAAATTTAATGTATTTATAAAATTTTGAAATGCTGCCATCTTAGATTTCAAAAAATTAGATAACTTTAAAACATTTTTTAATGTCAGATTTTTCGGGAGAGACCCAAATTTCTAGAAAAATAAAAAATATCGTGGCTCGAATATCCAGAAAGGAAATTTTGGGCCAATCTACTACAACATGTATTTGATTTTACAAATCCCTTCATTTTTATTTTTTTTTTTATGTTTCTTGAACTTTGGAATATTTATATTGTCAAACGCGAAAAAGTGAGAGTTTGCTCGCTTGTTTGCCATAGTGTAATAGCTCCTTAAGAAAGGCAAAAGAAAACTAAGATTCCAAAATTCCTAAATAGAAAATATGAAATTTTAAATTTAAAATAACAAAATTTAAAAAGTCAAAATAAATCCGAAAACAAAAATTGAAATATTGAATAAATAATTTTTTTTAAATACAACAGCATTTCAAAATAAAATAACATTTGGGTCTTTGAATTGTCTTTAATCAAAAATATGACGCCAAAAATACTCTAATTTTCTGTTTACTGTAATATCAAGCAAATCAAATAGGGTCCTAAAGCCCTAAGTCAATTTTTATGTACAACATTAGAAAACACGATTAAAAACCATTTCTGGTCACTTTTTTTTTTTCATTTTAATGCTAAAAAATAATTTTCATGGATCAACTATGGTCTACTTGGAACAAGGGAGCGTTCTTTCATTACGTAACGCAAAATTTGGGATTTTGAGCGATCTCGTCATACCCTCCTCCAATTTTCGGAACATTTCGTAACTGACACCGACAACCCCTCCACCCTCCCAACCCCCCCCCCCCCCCCAAACTGCGTTACGTAATAAAAGAACGCTCCCCAAGCTGTCAAGTAGAAACTTTTCTGTCAAGAACGGCCGCAAAGATTTTTTTTTAAATGATTTAAAATTCATTTTTTTTCTCTTTTTGGTCGTACAAAGAATCATTGTACTCAGAAAAATAAGCTTTATCGTTGTGAACAATAATATCTCAAATTAAAGCTTGATTTTAGGACCCTATTTGCACCCGACGTTAAGCCCACCTGCTCCTAGTTAAGCGGGATTTAGCTGTGCTACCCGTTTTGCTGCCATGTCATAAAATTAAATCGAAAATTAAAAATAGAAATCACAAAAATAATTTTAAAAAATCTAACAATAAAAGCTCTTAAAATAATTGAACAAATAAAAAATATTAAAAAACAAATTCTTAAATGTAAAAAAATGGGATTTTTTATTATTCCATTTCTAGATTTTCAAAATTATATTTTTCATTTATTTATTTTTTTAATTTTTAATTTTGAAAAGTTAAATTGCTTGTTTCTGTAGCTAATTGTGCTATCTAGCGGTGGAAAAAACTGAGATTTTTTCAAGGTTGCAAATTTGTTCAAATTTGACTTGCACCCCATCCGTGGAGATGACCTCAGGCAGCCAGCCAACTGGTCGAATTTATTAATTTGTGTTTACTGAACTTGAATTCCATTACATAAACAAAAATATATTATTTTTTCAGCTAAAAACCTACAGAATTTGGAGCATCGAATTTTCCAATTATCGAGGTTTTGGATAATCAAATGCAGACTAGTTTAAAAAAAAAATGTTTTCAGTTTTTACAATTTTAAAGTACAAAATTTAAGATTTTTTTATGGCTTTTGTCTAAATTTCTTAATTGTAAAACTTAAGTATTTATAAATTTTCAACGTTTTGTATTTATTTAAATTTGCGATTTTTTAATTTTGTTAAATTTTAGAATATTCGAATTTTGAAATTTTAATATTTGTGAGTTTTATAATTAAATTTGTTTTTTTTTTCTTTGTTTAGAATTCTAATATATATTAATTTTATAATTTAGGAACACAAACTCACGCGCGCAAACCGAGCTGTCAACTTTTCTTGAGGGGAGCTTCGAAAAGATTGCGAAACTTTTCTTGACCGCGTTCCTTCCGAGCTCCGTACTCGACTTTCATAGGCATACAGACCAAAATTCTGCTTCGGATAATCGCTATATTTTTTGTTGTTGTCTTATTTTTGACCTATAAAATACTTTAAAATTAGATTTTTTAAATCCAAGATGGCGGCAAAAATGGTAGGGATAAATATTGAAAAAAAGCATTTTGTAATTTAATAAGCAAGCATTCATTTAAATTTGACTAAAAAATGGGATCGAAGAACTCGACTCGAAAATCGAAATTTTGTTTGATTTATTATTCGGTTATTCGAAGTCCCATATAAACCTTATGATTAACAAACCCTTTTATACAATTATTTATAATATTATTAGTTTTTTTTTCGATTAGTCAAATTACGTTATTTTGTTTGGTTTTTGTCATATGTTTTTGTTGAGCCAAACCATGCCTAATGCAATGACCTCGGAATTTGTCCGCGAGGTTCCGGGGCTGATTTAAGCTTTATCAGCACATTCCAAAATCTGTACTTTCTCATAATTTCGCAGCCGGCCAGCGGGGAAGAAGATTGGACCACACATACTCACAGCTTGATTATATTTATACCACGTTTTTCGCGAAATATTTCAAATTACTTTTATTTTCGTCGCAAAAGCTAGTTTGGTGCCGCTAAGAGAATTCTAAGTGGAAAGTTCTTGTTCAGTCAAAAGCTTAATCTGATTTATTTGAAATTGTTAACCTACTTTTCGCAAAATCTAAAAAAACACGGTCGTCTCCAACAATAAAATTCGTCGGCGTGCCATCTGAGCAACGCTGCTATGAAATGTTCAAAACATGATTTTATTTGAATAAAATCTTTTCTTCCAGTAATCTCGTACGGCGACATTGGCATCGACACGACAACGGTCGCCGGTGGCGCCGGCGCCGCCACCACCACCGCAGCCCACATCCTGGACAGCAGCACCGCCAGCCACGCCAACGGAGCCCCCCACCCGATGGCCGCGTCCCCGGCGTCGTCCTCGTCCGCCGCTCCCTCTCCGCTTCCTCCGGGCGCCACCAGTAGTAACAGTAACAGCAACAGTAGCAGCATTAGCAGTAGCAGTAGCAGCAATAACAATAGCAGTAATCACAACAATCATCATCATCAGCAGCAACAGCAGCAGAATCATCAACAGAATCAATGTTCGTGCTCGCTGAACGCGATGGTCATCTGTCAGCAGTGTGGGGCCTTCTGCCACGACGATTGCATGGGTGCTTCGAAGCTGTGCGTGTCCTGCGTCATACGATAGAGCTAGAGAGAGAAGGGGAAGGGAAAAGCCTGCGCAAAGACTCACGTAATTTTGTCTAAAGTGTTGTCGTTTTCGTTTGTGTCGTTTTATATTGTTTGTAAAACTCCCTTCGGAAAACTCACTTGGATTTGTTGGCTAAACAAATCCAGAGCCCTGTGAATATAGTTGATAATAAGTGCAAACAAAACTACTACTTTTTAGTGTGTGAGAGCTTGCCGAGAGCCCCGCGCAGCTTGTGGTCGTAAACTAAGCTTGTACATTTTTTCATTCCTTTACAAACACACCCACACACACACACACTGCTGAGAAACGAGAAAAAGCGCGAGGAACGTTTGCCAGATATTGAAGAATGAAAGCAGCAGAACTGAGCTAGTTGTAGGACGAATCCCTCTTGTAATAATTAAAGCTAAGTAACAGAATACAACAAAACACAAACAGAAACTCACACTAACACTCAAACACACACATTCAAAAAAGCGCTGAAGTAATAAAACTATAATCGAAAAAAGAAACCTTGACGCAAAACCTTACACCGAGGCGATTTCAATCATTTAGTTTTTTAATCTCTTTCTTACTCAACAAACCCGCGCGCACTGTTCCACACACACTCTGTGATCTGTGATTGGCTACAAACAAACAAACAAACAAACAAAAAAAAAGCAAGAAGAGAGAACAATAGAAAACACTTTACTACGCAAAATTTAAGTTACACGAATTTATCTTTGCTTCAATTATTTATTTCAAAATGTGACGGCGGTCCAGTTTTCATTCGCTGCTTAATGAAAGGTAGTGAGTATCTTACGTTTAGTTACTACTTTTTATTAATTAATCTTATTATACTATGATTACGCTTTAGTTAGGTGTACACCGTTATCCAAATACAATTGCGCAAGAAGTAAAATTGCTCGTCTCGTTGGAGAAGAGATTGGTACTATCCTGATAAAATGTGCGGTTGTTATATTTTCGCGGGAAGATTGTCGTGCTGAAAGAAAGAAATTTCCCTTGCCTAATTTTACAGGTTGGATAAGTGGTCTGGGTAAGTATGTAAAATTATGATGAAGGTTCACTTTTTGACCATCCAAGTTAGTGCTCAAGAGCAATGTTTGATATTTTCCGAACAAAAAGACGAAAAAACAAAAATCTAAAGGTTTTTAAACCATATTTTTTTAAAATTCTTTGTTTTGTTTAGTTCCGAAATCTTTTAAAAATGAAAAAAACATTTTTTTACTCTGAACTAATAAGTTTAAAAAAAACTTAAATTATTCAAAATTCTTAAAATCTTAAATTTTAAAATTGTTTGACTGTCTCCAAAAAAAAAAAAACAAAATATCGTAAAATTCAAAACAATCAAAAGCTGTGAGATGTAAAATACAATAGATTTTTTTTAATTTTATTGTCTTTGTCATTGAATCTTTTGATTGGCTTCAAAAATTCGGAATTAAAAAAAAAAATTTCTAAAAGTCTTCAAATCTACTTTGTCATTGTTTGTTCCTAAAAATGTAGATAGAAAATCTCAATTCGTACCTTTAAAAATTAAAAATTGAGATAAAACATTTAAAACATTTCAAGATATAATTTTTTTGGTCTTTGTTTGTCCCCAACATTTAAAAAAACGTAAACCCTTAAATTTAAAAACAAACATTCAAAAATTTAGAATAAAAAAACAAATATTTTAATGTTCGATACCCAAAAGCTTTGAAATTGAAAATTCCAAAAGTCTTAAAATCTATTTTTTTATTCTTGACCCTTAAAAAACACACACACAATTCGTAACTCTAAAAATAAAAAAAAAATCATTCAGAAATGTTAGGATTCAATTTCTTCTTCGTCTTCTTCGGTCTTCGTTTGTCTCAAAAAATTTAAAAATTAAAAATATCTTAGACGCCTAAATTTTAAAATCCTTTGTTGCCTCCAAAAATTGCATCTAAAAATTAAAAAAAAAATCGTTATTCGTGACGTTCAAAATTCAAAAATTGGAAAATTCAAGAATCAAAAATTTACAAGTTGTACTTTTTTGTCTTTATTTTTTTAATTAGAAAATTCTTTAGCACTTGAAATTGTTTTAAAATTGTTTGTTTGCTTCTTAAAAAATTTAAAAACTGAGAAAAAATGTACATTTGAAATAAAAAAAATCTCAAAATCTTTATTATTATAATTCGTTAGTTTTGTTTATGCCTAAAATAAAAATTCAAAAATCGTAAAATATAAAAAATTGTTATAGAACATGTTGGACGAGTTTGAATTGATGCGCACCTTCTGTGCGAAAACTTTTATTTGTTTTTATCTCATATTTAAATTTTCCGTGTACCTTACGTCAAATGAAATAAAAAAAAACAGAGTTCAGTGTGTAACCGAAAAAGTCAGACGCGCGGTTTTTTACTCGATCCGTGCTCCGGAAGAAAAATCGGGAAAAAGGCCGCGGAAAATACAGTCCACTCGACGGAAACGGGAATCATTGTGGTCCTACACGAGCCGGATGCTGGAGTAGTGTTCCGGAAGTGAATTTGACGGATTTTCGACGGAAAAGCCGATTGCGATCACGGTCGACGTGTCCGTGTATGCGCGTGTGTGTGACGTCGAGGGCGTAGCACCCACGCCGTGAAAAGTGCGCGATCCGACAGCCAGTGCTGGTGGAAGACCGGGGAAGTGCCCCGGAAGATCGGAAAAAGGTTCCGAAAGACTGGACAAAGCGTCCGGAAGCGACGGAGAAATCCGATTCGATCGCGCGGCCGACGTGCCCGCGTGTGAGTGTGTTTAAGGAGCGTCGAGGCGTAGCCCCATCTAGCGACGGGCATGATGGATGATGTTGAGAACGCCCAAAGGTGGTAGGAAGAAGACGCCAAAGAAGATAAACCCCGCGAAAAGTGACGCTCAGAAGAGCGAAGTGAAAGACTCGACAGAAGTGAAAGTGATTCCGGTGACGCCGATCAGCGAGCAGCTTGAGGAACAGCGGCGGAAGGAGGAAGCTCGAAAGATGGAAGAGCAGCTGAAGGTGCTGATACGGCAGCGGGACGCGGTGGCGGAAAAGCTGGACCGAGTGAAAGTAGCCATCAAGTCGAGCACCGAGCAACCGAACCAGAACTTGAAGAACCTGCACTTCCTGAAGTTGCAGTTGAAGACGGTCGAGGCCTGCTACGGTGAGTTCAATGCGTTCCAGAACCAGATCTACGGATTGGCACTCACTCCGGAGCAGGAGAAGCAGCACCGGGTGTGCTACTTAAAATTCGAGACGCTGCACAACATTTTGACGATTCAGCTAAACGAGTTGATCGAACGACTATCGAAGCCGAGCGTCGCGCTCGTCCCGGCCGCCCCCGCGTGTGCAGTTGTGCCGCAGTACCTGCCGCCGCTCAGTGTGCCCTTGCCGAAGTTCGACGGCACTTACGAGAACTGGTTCTCGTTCAAGTGCATGTTCAGGAGCGTGATGGACCGGTACCAGGGTGAGGCTCCATCAATGAAGCTGTACCATCTACGGAACTCGTTGGTCGGCAGGGCGGAAGGCGTGATCGACCAAGACATCATCAACAACAACGATTACGAGGCAGCATGGGCTCTCTTGGTGGAGACCTATGAGGACAAGCGAGTGATAATTGACAAGCATATCCAAGCTTTGTTCAGTCTGCCAAAGATCACTCATGATAAGGCCGATGAATTCCGGAAGCTGATTGACACGTGCGTCAAGCACATCGGAGCGTTGAAACATCTGCAGCTTCCTGTCAACGGGTTGAGCGAGCAGATGCTGGTAAACCTGCTTGCGGCTCGGATGGACAGAGAAACACGAAAGGCGTGGGAATCTGAACAGACAGCGGGCGAACTACCAACGTACGAGGCAACTATGGAGTTCCTGAAGAAGAGTTGCAGAGTTCTGGAGCAGTTGGAGTTGACAAGTGTGTCGGCGAACACTGCCAAGCCGCACAGATCGGTAGCACTGCTGATAGCTGGCGCGAAGAAGTGTTCCACGTGTAACCGGCAACATGACTTGAAAGGGTGCGACCAGTTCAAGACAAAATCCGTGAACGAGAAGTACAGCCACTTGAGGAAATGTGGGTTGTGCTTCAACTGTTTGAAGAAGGGACATCGCGTGGCAGTCTGTACTTCGACGAACACCTGCATGATCTGTGGCAAGCGGCATCACACCATGCTGCACACTGATGGAGTGAAGAAGCAGATGGACGCTTCGATGTCAATGGCGCCAGCTTCGCCGAAGGCAAACGACGAACATCGCGCTCGACCTGCCAGGAAACAGACCCTTCTTTCGACCGCCGTGGTACTTGTCGACGGTGGAAGCGGTGGCCCGCACTTGTGTCGGGCGCTCATAGACTCGGGATCGCAGAACCACTTCGTTACGGAACGGTTTGCCGACAAACTGGCGATCAAGAAGATGCACGCCGACTACCAGGTCAGTGGTTTGCATGACAGCAAGACGAGGATCAGCAGCCTGGTTCGAGCGATGGTTAGGTCTCGCGTTGGCGATTTCTCGACCGAGCTGGAGCTGTTAGTCACTCCGAGTATAATTGATGAACTGCCGCCGGAATCGATCGACATCACAAGCTGGAACATACCGCCGAACATCAAGCTGGCCGACCCGGGGTTCAATTCGGCAGGCCAAATCGATATGCTGCTGGGAGCAGAATTGTTTTGGAACCTGATAAAGTCAGGTAGAATCACGCTGGCGGAGAACCTGCCCTCCCTCAGGGAAACTGAGTTGGGATGGGTGGTCGGTGGTGCTTTGAAGCATGCGGCAGAGGTGCGGAATGGAACTACTGGAGCAAGGAAGGTTTGAAATGCCTCCATTTCAACGTGGGGAGGATGTTGGACGAGTTTGAATTGATGCGCACCTTCTGTGCGAAAACTTTTATTTGTTTTTATCTCATATTTAAATTTTCCGTGTACCTTACGTCAAATGAAATAAAAAAACAGAGTTCAGTGTGTAACCGAAAAAGTCAGACGCGCGGTTTTTTACTCGATCCGTGCTCCGAAAGAAAAATCGGGAAAAAGGCCGCGGAAAATACAGTCCACTCGACGGAAACGGGAATCAGAACAAATAAATCGAAAAATTCTTTGACTCTCATATTTAAAAGTTTTTTTTTGTCCCAAAATTCTGAAATTTAAAATGAAATTTTCTTTAAATTTAAATTATGTAAATTTTATTTTTTTTTTCATTTTAAACCTTTTTCAAAATTCAAAAAATGTAAAATGCATTATTTACAAAATAAAAAAAAGATAATATAAAAAATAATTAAATTAGAAACTTAAAAAAATTAATAACTGAATTTTCTTTGTCTTAAAAAAAATAAAAAATTTAGTAAAAATTAAAAAAATCTTGATCTTTTAAATTTTTATACACTTTGTTTTCAAAAAACATTTAAAAAGAATGCAGGCCAAGGGTGCATGATACTGATGATACTCGTCGGTTGACACCCAGGCGAGGAACATCCCGGAAGGAGCCCAACTACATCCGTAGTGCTGTTTGGACAAAACAGCATGGCTCTGGTTCCTTGCAAGTGTCCTATTTTCTTACCTCCACGTTGGCTTGGTTTAGTCATCATGATGACAAGGTGTAACCTAGCTGGTGGCCTGTGGAAACGACTCGTAAACCTTTGACCAGCGAGGGTCAGAGTAGAGACGGCTAAAAGAAAGGGGCGCGTCAATGTGGGAAAGGGAAGTAATTTGTGATTGTAGACGGTATTGTTTTGATTCGCAGTATGTTGAGTCAATTAAACATCAATTAAACATCGCACAACGGGGTTTCTCTTCTCTTCATTCTCAGCTATCACCGACACCACCTATCTTCTGTTTATTTTGTTTCACTGATTTTCTAACGCGGCTTCTGTTTACTATCCTCGATTTGATTTCGATTTTACTCATTTGATTCTCTTATTTCTCAACACTTTTCCACTTTATTTTACCAATTGATGCTGCTGTAACAAACTGTCTGTTTTCCCTTAATTTGGCAGCGATGTCAATTTTGTTTATCATGTGCCTTTTATTTATTTATCTATTTGAATAATTTCTCATCTTCCCTGTAAATTGCCCTCAATACAATCTAAGCTTGTTTGTTTATCTACTTCATAAATTACTAACTTTAATTTACTATTGATTCTTTACATAGTATATTTCCTTCACTGACCATTGTTTTGAAACTTCACCTTTTTCTTAAGCAGGTGAGGTTCGAGCCCTTACTCAATTTATGGAATGGTTAAAGGATTAACAGAAATATTACTATTGTACATATTCAAATTTGACTAAAATGGCGTCGCAGAATATTCAAATTTGATGTTAAAAGTGAGAAAATGGAAAAATATTGATTTTTTTTTTTTTGATTTTCGGCTCTATAGTTTCAGGCATTTATCGTTTCGTTGTTTTGGTTGAATCACTGAGTTCATGTGGATAACTGACCAATGCCCCCTATTTTAAAACAAACATATATTCCAATAAGAATTTTCCACGAGCATGAATGGCTTCATTCACAAGCTGAAAAATACTATACCCGCTTTGACAGTTCTCTCTCCAGTTGTTTTGTGTTTACACGAAATCCCGTTCGAAGTTCGTCTGTTTACATCCGCGCGTTGCATCTTATCGCGAAATCAGTGATTCAGTGTTAACTTCCCGCATTTCCGCCCCGTCACGATGAGTTCCGCGGAAGTGACCGCCGCCGCTAAACCAGCAGACGCCCCGGAACACTGCCCGGGAACGGCCAGCGAATCGGCCGGAAAAGCATCCGCCTGTGCCGGCTGTCCGAATCAGCAGATTTGCGCCACCGGACCAAAGGGCCCCGATCCGTCGATTGCACTGGTCAAGGAGAAGCTTCGGGAGGTCCGGAACAAGGTGCTGGTGCTGTCGGGGAAGGGTGGCGTGGGGAAGAGTACCGTTACGGCACTGCTGAGCCGTGCCATGGCCCAGCACAATCCGGACCGGAACTTTGGCGTGCTGGACATTGACATTTGTGGACCGTCGCAGCCGCGGGTTTTGGGCGTGCTCGGCGAGCAGGTGCACCAGTCCGGATCCGGCTGGTCGCCCGTGTACATCGAGGACAATCTGAGCCTGATGTCGATCGGGTTTTTGCTGGGCAGTCCGGACGACGCAATCATCTGGCGTGGGCCGAAAAAGAACGGAATGATTCGTCAGTTTTTGACTGAGGTTGACTGGGGCCAGCTGGACTACCTGGTGCTGGACACTCCGCCGGGGACCTCCGACGAGCACCTGTCGGCGGCAACATTCCTCAAAGAAACCGACGGACGCTGGGGAGCGGTCCTGGTGACGACCCCGCAGGAAGTGGCCCTGCTGGACGTGCGCAAGGAAATCACCTTCTGCAAGAAGATGGCCATCCCGGTGGTCGGCGTCGTCGAGAACATGTCCGTGTTTGTGTGTCCCAAGTGCGCCACGGAGTCGGACATCTTTCCGGCGAAAACGGGCGGCGCCGAGCGGATGTGTGCCGACATGGAGGTGCGGTACTTGGGCAAGCTGCCGCTGGATCCGCGGCTGGCCAAGTGCTGCGATGAGGGGAAGGATTTCCTGGCGGAACATGCGGGCAGTCCGACGGTGACGGCGCTCAAGGGCATCGTGGCCCGCGTGCAGGAGTTCTTCGAGGCGGAGTGAGTTTTTCTTGGGATGATTTATGCCAACTGCGGAGCGGTTATTAAAGTTTGTTTCGTAAAATGATTCATTTTAATCATTCGCTAAAACTACCGAAGAATCCTTCAGAGCAATTCCCTTCGAAATCGCCGATTTCGATCATTTTTTATTTTTTGTATTTTTTTTATTTAGCTCAAACTTTGTGGGGGCCCTATTACCAAAGAATCCATTTTGCGTCATTGGTTCACTCATACAAAACTCCATACAATTTTGGCAGCTGTTCATACAAAAAAGGTGCGTAAATATTTGAAAATCTGTATAATAAATACGTAAATATTCGAAAGAAGTATTGGCCAAAATTTTGCCGACGGTTTATATTTTTTTTATATACATTGATTTTTGTTTAAAAAAAATAAATCTTGTACTTACATCTTTTTAACCTTATTTTTTTAACGTAAAACCGAATTTGCAATCGAAAAGTACTTAACAATTTTTTAGTCATGTATTCATTCAAAGTACACTCAACCCCCGGTGGTTGGTCACTTTTTCGTTTGACACTTTTTTAGTTTGTACCCCGTTGGTTGGTCAAAGTCAAACTAAAAAGTGACTAACTGTCACTTTTTACACGACGCTCACGCACACTATCAAAACAAACGTTTGGTAGTGTATGTGAACTCCGTGTAAAAGGGGTGTCAAACTAAAAAGTGACCCCGTTCGTTTGACAACAGTTGGTGTCAAACCACCGGGGTTTGAGTGTAGAATTTTGTCCGAAAAATTGCGGTTTTTAGTTTTTTTAAATAGTGTCCTAATTCCCATTCCTGAAAATACATTGTTTTAAGTTCAGCAAATTTGCTATAAAATTGTCTAAAAGACATTGAAGATTAAACCTCTGGTTGCGGTTTAAAGAAAACAGAAATAGGAAAATTAGGTCCTAAAATGAAGCTTAGATTGCTGATATTATTGATTACAGCGATACTGCCGTTTTACGGCGATATGTTGTAACGCCATTGAGGTGATTTTGCTGTAGACACGATTTTCTGTTTTTGTTCATATTTTCAATTTTAAATGACTAATTTAAGGTCTGCTCTGTAGAAACTGTTAAAAAGTACAATAAAAATGTGGCCCCTACAAAATTTCTGGTTTTTTCCTATTCCCCACGATTTTAAACCACAAACATCATTTGGCCGTAAAAATAGCAATAAAAAATCACTACTTTTCCTTCCCAGTGATGTATGTATACATTGCTCGATCAAAGCTGGCTATATTTTTTGTGCCAGCAGCTGAGCGGATCCCTTAATGAATTGTCCACGTGGATACTATAGGGGGGGGGGGTGGCGGGGGGAGGGGTATTAGGGAGCGTTCTTTTATTACGTAACTCAGCTGGAGGGGGGTGGGGGTGTTGGAGGCCGTGTTACGCTCCATACATTTTTTTTAAATTTGTATGGAAATTTTGGGGAAGGGGTCTAAAAATCCGTTTTTTATGTGTTACGTAATAAAAGAACGCTCCCTTAGTGATTATCTACGCTACATAAACATATTTTTTGCATGTACAATTGTCCTCAAGGGAGGTGGGTGGGTCTAGAATTTTCAAAAAAGTGTCTACGTGGATGTGGATAAGGTGTCATCCATTAAGTACGTCACATTTAATACGTCAGCCGAAATTTACTCCACCCCCCTTTGTCACGATTTCCCTATGCTTTTAACACGCAATGTCACGCTTGCTCAAAACCCCCCTCTTCCCTCAGAACGTGACGTACTTTATGGATGACGCCTAATGGACGTCCCCTTAATAATTAAGTCGAAATAATGTAATAAAATATTGCCCACTCTTGATTTGGTCCACCATTTCAACATTCAAACAGTATTGAATTTGACTTCTATCAATTCTCAATGTATACATACATCATGGTGAGTAAAATTGGCGTATACATCATTGTTTGTTTGCTTAATAAAATGGGCCCCAGAGCAGTTATTTGAAAAATTCTTTCGTCAGGAGGTAGCTTTTAAGATTATTTATCAGACTGTACAATAAAATTGAAAATGTCCAAAATGGCGTATACATCATATCGCCGTAAAACGGCAGGATAGAGCTTATTTTTATGAGTACAATGACCCTTTAAAAGACCGCAAAAGGGTTTAAAATTGATTTTTAATTCCATTTTGTAAAATTTACTTCATGGCCCTTCTTGACAGAAAAGGTCCTGCTTGCCAGTTCGTTCAAAGGGGACCATAGTTGATCCATCGAAAAAATGTTATCTTGTCAATATTTTTTTTGCGTTAAAATGAAAAAAAGTTTAAAAGTTACCGTTGGTCATAAAAATTTACATAGGGTTTTAGTACCCAATTGAAGTTTTTTAAGTCTCACCCAAACAACCCTCCAATTTCTAATGTCGTTATTTCAGCAACTCGACGTCGCCGTGTTATCATGTCGTACGTCGTTTTTTTGACGTTCCGATAAAAACGCGTTTTAATGTTTGACCTTGTATAAACAAAAACCCGAGCACGCGATGCAAACAATAACAAACACGTTTTGTTTGGTTGACCATTTTGTGCATTGCCCCGAAGTTTGGTGGAATTTGGTTGCTGGAGTCCCAAGTTATAATTCATCGAATTCGGCTCCGACTCCACAAGGGCTGGTTTGCACATTTATTTTCTTCTGATTTTCATTTCTGTATTTTTCGATGTCAAAAAAGTTTAGTCGGGGTTGTTTTAGAAACATTAGTAAATAAAATATATTTTTCAAAATTGAACATAAAGGATTGAAATCAGAAAAAAACGCAAATAAAAACTCAACATAGCGGCTTCGAAGAGCAGAAATTCGTGGAACATTTTCCCTCGCAGTTGGCGCACTTGACGCGTTACTTGCATTGATGAGCGTAAATGATTGATCCTATTTGGTTGCATTTGGATTAAGATTGTTTGTAGCCAGTGAAAATTAAAAAAAAAATATTGAGAGTAATTATAGTTTACATAATTTATTTAACGATTTTGGCTGTAATAAAAAAAAGTTTGGTTTACAGGTTGTAATTTTAATGTTCATAGACTTCCAATAGCACCAACTAGCTGTGTAAGCGTTTGAGTCGTGCACTGGGAAACTTCTAACATTTGATTCATACTGTTCTGCAGTGAGTTACTTTTGCTGTTCACCATATCTAGCTGGTTACAAAGTTTCCTAGCCTCGCCGTCACTCGTGATGCGCAATTGGTAGATTTCACTTTGCAACTGTTGAGCGTTCGTAAAAGCGTTATCCTGCGTCGATTTTAAGTTTTGAATTTTAGTTTCCACGTTGTTTCTCGAGCTTTCAAAGGACTGGTTCAGCTGTTGAATTTGTGCATCATGTCGAAAGATTAAATTTTCAAGGTTTAGAATTTCTTGAGATGCGGATTTCACCCATGTGTCGATTGACAAAAACTTGCTGTTTAATTCTTGATTTTCACTTTTAATTAATCTTAGATTGCTCCTATACCCTTCGTCAATTTTCATTTGCGTTTTCCATTTTTGATTGTTTTGCTGCGTTGATATTAGAAAAGTTTGGTTCAATGTTCTAATTTGTAAATCAATGCTTTTAATAGTTTTATCAGTAACTCCTTCTTGTTTTTCACTCTTCATCATTATTTGGTCTAATTTGTCTGTCATATTTGCATTACTTCTTTCTAAAACCCTAATTTTATTTATCAATTTATCGTTTTCAAGCTGTGAAGCTTCAGTCTTGCTTTTCATTTCACTTCTAAGCTTCTCATTTTCAGTTAGAATTTTTTTGTTTGCCATCAAAATGTTGTGAATTTCATCTTTAGTTGCACGCAAAGATTTTTCCAAAATTCCATTCTTATTCTGCAAGTCGTGAACCCTAACTTCCAAATCACTTTTGATTTTGATTTGAAATTTTTCCAATTGTTGAAGGATCTTAATTTGCTGATCAAATTTTAAGTTCATAGCTCGTTCCAGTTGAAGGTAGTTATTCGCCACACGAGTTATTTCGGGAATAGTAACTGAGTTCAAATGCACCACAACATCGTTCAATTGTTTGTCTTGGAGTTGATCGTATGCTGCACTTCTTTTGGTTCTTTCTGAGGTGTAATTATTGGTTGCAATTTTATCACTTTTGCTAGTGGAAATCAAAACAACCCAATTTAAGCTGAAATTTGAAAGAAATTTAGAAATAAATTAAGTTAAAACAGCTACTAATGAATGACTAACCAAATGATAAAAATCGACCTCATGGTGCAACGTTCACCAATTTCTGTATTGAATGCAACTGAACTAAACATACATTATTTTATAAGTTAATAAGTTCTCACTGAGCAGGTTATTGCTTCTGTTAGCTCATTCGTGGTAAGCACTGATTAATTTTAGATTGTACCAACAATGAGTAGTTCGGAAGCAATGTGCGAATGTTCCAAAGAAATTATGTAATCTTATGGGAAGCGTTCTTCAATTACGAAACGCGATTTTTTTTTAAATTTGTTAAATACCGAACTATGAAAAAATCAATAAAAAAAATTAATTTCGGAATAAATTGCAAGTTCGCAAAATTTCATGATTATAAAATCCAATTGCTTAAAAAAGCTTCTTATTTTTTATTATGGAAAAAATGTAAATTTAATAAAATGAATAGTAAAAATTGTAATTTAAAATACATATAATTGAAATGATAAAAATGCTGGGAAAATGTTCCTAACCATTTACATACGGCCAGGGTGGCCACACAAGTCGGAAAATCGGGAAAGTCGGAAAAAAGTCGGGAATTCGCCAAAATCCGCAAAAAATCGAGAAAAAGTCTGGAATTTGTGATTTTTAGTCAAAAAGTCGGGAAAAGTCGGGAATTCCGAGCATACTTGTTTGAAAATTGTATTCTATCGCTTGAATAATTTTGTCATATTTTGTACAATTTTCAAATTAAATTCACTCAATTTTTCTTCAGTAATAGGTTCCTTTCACAATTTAAATTTAAAAAAAGTCATTAAAAATTCTAATAAATATTGAATGCATTTTCATAACATTTTTTTTAAATAATCATCATATTTTTACTAATTTTTGTTTAGCAAGCAAAATCTATTTATAAAAAAAAACAAATTTAACTAAAAACGGCAATAAAGTTAATAAAAAACTAAAAGATATCTAATAAATAACAGAACCTAATTTTGGCCAGCGTAAAGTTATGATTCTGTTTTAATATTGATTGAATAATTGAAAAAAGATTCCAACTAGAGATTGGCAATAGTTTTTTTGGTGGAAAATATTCATTAATTCATTTCAAATATTTTTTTTTTCCAAATGTTGATCTTGAACTTTTTTTGTGAGTATGGGTAAATTACTATAGATTAAGCTAGATTTTTAGTTTTGGGAAAACTTAAATATCGTATAAAATCCAATCGTTGTTCGTTCTGAATGAAAATATTGAAAAAAAGTTAACGTTTTGTAAATATGAACAAAAAAAATGAAAAATCAAAAAAGTTAATAAAAGAAATTTCGATTTAAGTTATTGCAAATATGTCTCTTCGATCATTTCGCATAAAGTAAATTGTAAAACATGGATCCTTATCAAACTGAATTTTCCATTGAAAAAAAAAAAAATAAGCAGGGTAATTCTCTACCAACTCACACGAAATCGGGAAAAGTTGCCCCGACCCCTCTTCGATTTGCGTGAAACTTTGTCCTAAGGGGTAACTTTTGTCCCTGATCACGAATCCGAGGTCCGTTTTTTGATATCTCGTGACGGAGGGGCGGTACGACCCCTTCCATTTTTGAACATGCGAAAAAAGAGGTATTTTTCAATAATTTGCAGCCTGAAACGGTGATGAGATAGAAATTTGGTGTCAAAGGGACTTTTATGTAGAATTAGACGCCCGATTTGATGGCGTACTCAGAATTCCGAAAAAACGTATTTTTCATCGAAAAAAACACTAAGAAAGTTTCAAAAATTCTCCCATTTTCCGTTACTCGACTGTAAAAAATTTTGGAACATGTCATTTTATGGAAAATTTAATGTACTTTTCGAATCTACATTGACCCAGAAGGGTCATTTTTTCATTTAGAACAAAATTTTTCATTTTAAAATTTCGTGTTTTTTCTAACTTTGCAGGGTTATTTTTTAGAGTGTAACAATGTTCTACAAAGTTGTAGAGCAGACAATTACAAAAGTTTTGATATATAGACATAAAGGGTTTGCTTATAAACATCACGAGTTATCGTGATTTTACGAAAAAAAAGTTTTGAAAAAGTTACTTTTTGCGTTTCTCTTTGTTTCGTCGTCCGTGTCTGTCGCGGGTGACCATGAACGGCTATGATCTACGACGACCAACTTTTTCAAAACTTTTTTTCGTAAAATCGCGATAACTCGTGATGTTTATAAGCAAACCCCTTATGTCTATATATCAAAATTTTTGTTGTTGTCTGTTCTACAACTTTGTAGAACATTGTTACACTCTAAAAAATAACCCTGCAAAGTTAAAACATGAAATTTTAAAATGAAAAATTTTGTTCTAAATGAAAAAATGACCCTTCTGGGTCAATGTAGATTCGAAAAGTACATTAAATTTCCCATAAAATGACATGTTCCAAAATTTTTTACAGTCAAGTAACGGAAAATGGGAGAATTTTTAAAACTTTTTTAGTTTTTTTTTCGATGAAAAATACGTTTTTTCGGAATTCTGAGTACGCCATCAAATCGGGCGTCTAATTTTACATAAAAGTCTCTTTGACACCAAATTTCTATTTCATCACCGTTTCAGGCTGCAAATTATTGAAAAACACCTCTTTTTTCGCATGTTCAAAAATGGAAGGGGTCGTACCGCCCTTCCGTCACGAGATATCAAAAAACGGACCTCGGATTCGTGTTCAGGGACAAAAGTTACCCCTTAGGACAAAGTTTCACGCAAATCGAAGAGGGGTCGGGGCAACTTTTCCCGATTTCGTGTGAGTTGGTAGAGAATTACCCAACAGTATTTGTTATTGAAATGCAGGGTTGTTACGGACGGCGCGGATCGCGCGGATGGCGCGGATGGCGCGTATCGCGCGGATCTGGCGCGGATTTGCTGGCTAATTTTGCTCAGGCGCGGATTTCGTGCGGCTAGCAATTTTGATAAACAAAATAATTGAGAACGATAGAATTTCTTTCAAATTACAAAGGAAAATATTATTAGGAATTAAATAAATTCAATCTTTTTCGTTGAGTGCGAAAACATCAATTTCTAAGAAGTTGTTAATGAAGAAAATTTTCTTCTAAAAATTATTGATTGTTTTTTACTTAATACGAAACTTTGAAATAATCCTCAAGGAGTGATTTTTTTCAATGTATTGAGATTTGTTATATAAATTTAACATAACATTACAACTCATTATTTTTAAAACATCTGCTTAACAATTCAAATAAATACCAATTTTATTAAAATCAAAATAACAAAATTTGAAAAAATTACAGAATTTTAAAAATTTGAAGCTATGAAACTTTGTAGATTTTCTATGTTTTTTTCAATATAAAAATTTAAATTTTTAAATTTTTGGTTTATTGAAAAAAATAAAATTTTTGTTGCCACTGTGATTCAGGTAGAATTGATTCTACTCCCAATTATCACAACATGACGAAATCCACTTAGAAATCTGCTGAAATCTCCGTCTAAAAGCGAAATGTAATGTTAAAATTAAAAAAAAGAAATCTGGAATTCAACAATTTGAAATTTCAGAATTTACATATTCAAATAATAAAAAAGATAGAATTCATAATTTGAAATTGTCAAAACATACAGACTCAAAAAACGTAAAAAAGTACGAATTATTAAATTGAAAAATTACGAAAATATTACAATTGATTTTTTTGTTAATTTTATTTTTTTAAAGAAAGTTCTTAAGTTATCAAATTATTAAATTATTAAATTATTAAATTATTAAATTATTAAATTATTAAATTATTAAATTATTAAATTATTAAATTATTAAATTATTAAATTATTAAATTATTAAATTATTAAATTATTAAATTATTAAATTATTAAATTATTAAATTATTAAATTATTAAATTATTAAATTATTAAATTATTAAATTATTAAATTATTAAATTATTAAATTATTAAATTATTAAATTATTAAATTATTAAATTATTAAATTATTAAATTATTTAATTATTAAATTATTAAATTATTAAATTATTAAATTATTAAATTATTAAATTATTAAATTATTAAATTATTAAATTATTAAATTATTAAATTATTAAATTATTAAATTATTAAATTATTAAATTATTAAATTATTAAATTATTAAATTATTAAATTATTAAATTATTAAATTATTAAATTATTAAATTATTAAATTATTAAATTGTTAAATTATTAAATTATTAAATTATTATATTATTAAATTATTAAATTATTAAATTATTAAATTATTAAATTATTAAATTATTAAATTATTAAATTATTAAATTATTAAATTATTAAATTATTAAATTATTAAATTATTAAATTATTAAATTATTAAATTTTTAAATTATTAAATTATTAAATTATTAAATTATTAAATTATTAAATTATTAAATTATTAAATTATTAAATTATTAAATTATTAAATTATTAAATTATTAAATTATTAAATTATTAAATTATTAAATTATTAAATTATTAAATTATTAAATTATTAAATTATTAAATTATTAAATTATTAAATTATTAAATTATTAAATTATTAAATTATTAAATTATTAAATTATTAAATTATTAAATTATTAAATTATTAAATTATTAAATTATTAAATTATTAAATTATTAAATTATTAAATTATTAAATTATTAAATTATTAAATTATTAAATTATTAAATTATTAAATTATTAAATTATTAAATTATTAAATTATTAAATTATTAAATTATTAAATTATTAAATTATTAAATTATTAAATTATTAAATTATTAAATTATTAAATTATTAAATTATTAAATTATTAAATTATTAAATTATTAAATTATTAAATTATTATATTATTAAATCATTAAATTATTAAATAATTAAATTTTTTAATTATTAAATTTTTAAGTTATTATTATAATTATGTTGCCATTTTCTTAGTTCGGATCATTTTCGGAGTCATATTTTAGATTAGAGAAATTTAGAGAAGAAAATAATAGAAATTTCATGTTTCGATTTTCCAGAGTAAAGTTTTGGCGAGAATTATCAAGTACAAAATCCCTAGATTTTATAATTTGGTGATTTATTTTATGGTTTTATTTTTTTTTAAATCCTCGAATTTAATTTTTTTTCTGAATCTGTTTTTAAAGCAACGATATTTAAAGTGTTGCAAAAAAAATGCTAATATTGTTTCATAAATGGCAAAAAAGGTTCCATTTGGTACAGGTGGGATATGAATCCACAACTGATCAACGGTACTGATCCAAATGCCTTCTGTATTATTCTTTTTTCGTTTAAAATTTTATTCATTATTTTACTCTCTTCTATGTTTGTCGCGGTTTTTTTATATGGCGCGGATTTCGCGCGGATGGGGTTTTGGGGTCGGCGCGGATTTGGCGCGGATTTTTTCTCGGCTTTTTCGTAACAACCCTGGAAATGGCATGAATTATGTTATTACCGTCTGCCCGGGTACTAACAACTGAATACATCAGCATTGATTAAAATCTATATCAAAACTTACAAAATTTAGAAGGGAACTTAATTTTTTTAAGCGGTTTCCTAGATATTTTCTAAATTCTTTGAAATCTTGTTTACAGCGCTCTTTGATTTTAAGTAAAATTAAGAATAAAATGTTATATTATTAATATAATTGTTATTAACTTTTTGCCATTTCCAACTTCATTCCAAAAACTATACGTTTGCCAGTTTTAAAAATTATTTTTTTTTCAAAGAATATTATTTGTTTATGTTTCTACTCTGAATCACAATAATGAGTGCTTTCATTTTTAAAGTATTTTTTAGAAGTTTGTTGATGAGTTTTGTTTACTAAAATTGTAAATAGTTAGTTTTTTTTTTAAATTGTTTATATGTTTTTCGATGGTTGATATTAATTTTTTTATAAAGAGTTTTTTGTTCCAAATCATTATTTAGACAAGAATTTTTTTAAGTTTATGGAAAATTCGGGAAAAAGTCGAGAATTTGAAAATGGGATTTGAATGGCCACCCTGACATATGGGCATGACATTCATATTATAAAAAAAATGTTTGACTGGATTTGACAAAGAAAAACAAATCAAATTTTTATTTACAATAGTTAATTTGAAAATATTAACATATTAAACAAAAAATAACATGAGCATAAGTTTTATTGAGTTTCCATTCCTATTTAATTCTTGAATTATTTTTATTTTTTTGACACTTTTTAAGGCTCCAAGCATATTTCATGCATTAAGTTGCATTTAACCTCAAAAATACAGAAAAAAAATATCCTTACTTCCCACACCGATTTTCCCCGGTTTTGATCCTTCCACTGTTTACCGCACCTCATTCATGTTTAATTGAATTTTAAGCTCCCGTAACCGCCAATGGCCCGGGGGCAGACCTTTAGCCAAGATTACCTCCCCAGATTATTACACCTTAAGATTAGTGCCCGTGTTTCTTGCTTTTTTTCGTAACCTCCTTATCTGTTTCTTTCTTGTTATGTTTTTTTTTTGTTTGACCGGCAACAAACTATTCAAATTTGTGGGAGCGTTACCGGGACTCTTTTTTTCTGTCTTCTCACCTACACGCAACCTTTGTGACTGGATTATGGAGGAAACCAATAATTTAACAGGATCAATGGTAAGGATTAGGGCGAACAGTGTTTGTTACGGTTGCCGGTTGTGTTTCTTTGCTTTTTTAACTAGAAAAAAAGTTCGCGTCACAAAAGAGAATACATGTTTGAATGATTCCAAATTACCAAATTAACAAATTGGTTTTTTACTCACACTAAAACACACTGAAGCCATTTTCGGCCCAATAAAAATAAGAGAGAATCGATAACAATCTCCAAATGGAGTCTGATCCCCCAAAAACGACCTCTAATCCAATGAAATCGATTGTCGTTTTGGGAATGATTTTCGATCTAGGAAATGCAAATTGCTCACTTTTTGCTCCATAAAACTTCACTCTTGATGGGGTTTCCCCCTCTTCGTTAGACCACTATTCTTAATTTTAATACAGAGAGCCGAAACTTGATTGCCGAAGTTAGCGTTTAGTGTCTTGTACATCAAATAGAAGAAAGACAAAAAAGACAAAAATTACAAAAAAACGACAAAAATGACAAAAATGACAAAAATGACAAAAATGACAAAAATGACAAAAATGACAAAAATGACAAAAATGACAAAAATGACAAAAATTACAAAAATTACAAAAATGACAAAAAATGACAAAAATTACAAAAATTACAAAAATTACAAAAATTACAAAAATTACAAAAAATACAAAAAATGACAAAAATTACAAAAATTACAAAAATTACAAAAATTACAAAAATTACAAAAATTACAAAAATTACAAAAATTACAAAAATTACAAAAATTACGAAAAATTACAAAAATTACGAAAAATTACAAAAATTACAAAAATTACAAAAATTACAAAAATTACAAAAAATACAAAAATTACAAAAATTACAAAAATTACAAAAATTACAAAAATTACAAAAATTACAAAAATTTCAAAAATTACAAAAATTACAAAAATTACAAAAATTACAAAAATTACAAAAATTACAAAAATTACAAAAATTACAAAAATTACAAAAATTACAAAAATTTCAAAAATTACAAAAATTACAAAAAATACAAAAAATACAAAAATTACAAAATATACAAAAATTACAAAAATTACAAAAAATTACAAAAATTACAAAAATTACAAAAATTACAAAAATTACAAAAATTACAAAAATTACAAAAATTACAAAAATTACAAAAATTACGAAAAATTACAAAAATTACAAAAATTACAAAAATTACAAAAATTACAAAAAATACAAAAATTACAAAAATTACAAAAATTACAAAAATTACAAAAATTACAAAAATTACAAAAATTACAAAAATTTCAAAAATTACAAAAATTACAAAAATTACAAAAATTACAAAAATTTCAAAAATTACAAAAATTACAAAAATTAAAACAAATACAACAATTACAACAATTACAAAAAAATACAAAAAAAAAATCAAAAATATATATTTTTGCATATCATTTGAACTTTGTGAGAAGTTATTATTTAAATGATTGTTTTCACTAAAAGATAAATTCCCAAATTCCTTATTTTTATTTTCTTCACACAATAGGGTACGTTATCCATTAGTGGACCCCTTTCCTATAGTGGACCCTCTGAAAAGTTTTTGATGAAAAATTCAATAAAATCACAATTTGAACAATGTTTACTGACATTGAATTGTCCTTTTCACCAAAATAAGTGTTTTGAGTTCGACATTTGAAACCAGCCATGGCCACTAGCATTTTCACAACAAAATTGCACTTATATTTTATGATTGAATTAACTATCCAATATTTTTTTTTGACTTATTATTTAACTTCAGCAAGTAGAAATAATGTTAGTTTAAGGAACTTTACCAAAATAAAGCGAAGAACTGCTCATTTTTGAGCAAAAATTAGGGGGGTCCAATATAGGACAACGAAAATCCAAACTTTTCCAAAAGTGGACCCCTGTTAATTTTACCTTTAAAAATTAAGAAAACTGTGTATTTAAGGAAAAGTTTCTCTTAAACATACAATAAATGCTTGTTGATATCAACCTAAAGGCATTTTTTTTAAATTATGAGTATAAAAATATCTGTTTTCATGTTAAAAGTACCAAAAATGCTTAAACCGTAAGAATTTATAATTAATCAAAACTATAGTTATTGTATTTAACTAAAGCATCATAATTGCAGTTTGAAATGATATTTTATAATAATAAATCAATAACAAAACATTTTTTTAAAAAAAAATCTATTGTTTGGTTTCGGTTAACCATTTATGTAATTAATCAAATAATGGTATAAAAATAACAATTTGCCTATAGTGGACCGAGGTCCACAATTGGATTAAGGACTCGGGCCCACTTTAGAAAAATAGGCAAAAAAACAAATAGTCAAAATTGTTCAAAAGACTTCAAATTTCATTGTTTTGTACAAAGGGTTGTGAAAAAGTGCTTAAAATATTGAAAATTTGGGAAAAATGTGCTTTTGCTCTACTAGGGGGTCTACTAATGGTTAAAATACCCTATGATGTTTTCGAGCATTTGCAGTTATGTGACAGGTTTCCAAACTGAAATTTTTACAATTGGCATCATTTGGACTAAAAAGTGATTTGATATGTTTTCTTAATTTTTCGATTATCCGAAGCTTTTCTAAGTTATTTATGCGACACAATATTAAGCTATTTTTGTCTTCTCATCATCAAAGTCTCATAAAATACGATTAAATCACCTCCTTTTTTTCGCGCCAAATACCCCTCGAAAATCCGACAACTAAATTAATATTTACTTAACACATTGTTAGCAGTCCCGTCAGCACGTTCAAACTCACGTCCTCAAAATATATGCAAATTAGCTGCGGCCAAATCCTTTCCAAATCGTTTGTTTTCGGTTTCGGTTTCATCTGCGCGTTCGAGTCCGCCCTCCTGCAGCAAATATTCGCCTCTGGTTGAGAGGAAAAACAAATATCTCTCAGCTTTATTTTCGCTTGCTTCAACGGATGTGATCAATACCAGAAGCCAGAGGATTAGCTTAATTTGATTTTTTTTTTCTGTCGCTTGTTTTGTTTGTAATTTTTTTTGGTGAAACTTTAGGGGAAGTTGGGTTGAAATTCGGTTTGAAGAATTTCAAAACAAAATTTTCAATTATATGTTTTTGTTTGGATTTTCTAAAACTAAATAAAATGTAAAATTAAATTTTAAAAGTATTTTTTTTCCAAAATCCCCTAAATTAAAAATAAATAAAACAGAAGCAACAGTCCCTCTGGTTGGCGGTTCCGATCCAGTAGTAATCAATCAGTAGCCGCGGCAATGCCAATGTTTGGGCCAAAAACGTGCCAAAGGTGGGCACAAAAAGGTGTGGTTTGAGCGATTCTACCCAAAAAAAAAAACAAGAAGAAGGGACCTCTTTTCATGCATCGTCGGGGTCCCCTGGACAAGAAAGACGAAAAGCCCATTATTAATATATTGCTGTTTTGTGTGTTTTTCCTCCGGGTTTGTCCCTTTTTGAGTTGAAAATTTATTTTCGTGTTTGAGTATAATTGTGAAACGATTATAGGCTACTGATATATTTTCTTGGTTTCAAACTTTTTCCGAGGGTGCAAAAATGATGGACAGTTGAATGGTTCCCTTCTTTTGAATTGT
Organism: Culex pipiens pallens; assembly: GCF_016801865.2. Lineage (NCBI taxonomy): Eukaryota > Metazoa > Arthropoda > Insecta > Diptera > Culicidae > Culex > Culex pipiens. Next base: position 194,602,916 of record NC_068938.1, on the reverse strand, counting down.
CCCTCGGACAAAACCAACAGTTTATGAATTGGGGTCCGTTTTTCGAAGGAGAGTTTATTCGACACAATTTATTGGCATGTAAAGATTGTGTTTCTGTAAGATATCGGAACGGCCCCGAAATTTGTCTTGCAAATCGCCGGAGGTCAAACGCTGAGGTCATGTGAAACCGATACTTCGTTTCACGCCCCAATTTTTGTGTCAGAAGGGTAAATCATTGGTGATTAATGGGAGTTGCAAGATTTTGTTAAAATCGGTTAAACATTTTTACACATTGTTCCTTCTTGAATAATTCTCCTTCTAAACTGACCATCTGATGGGCGCAAAAAAAATCACTCAATATTGCTCTACACAAACGATTGCACAATCTTGGATTGGCTCATATCCGGTTTCCGGTAGCACCGCCGGTTCCGGTTGGTGTATCCGGATTGGGCGACGAGCAAAAGAAGGGGGAAAAGACTGTTCTGTGTAATAGCTTTATCAGCGGGTATCATCTCTGTGGTAATACTTATCAGATTGAACCATATCTGGTTGGAGTAGAGTCGTGTGGTGTTCGTCGGGGGGATCGGTGTGTGACGTCGCGCGCGAGAATCCGCGAGAAAGTGGTGGAAGATTCTGGAATCATTGAAAAGAAGTTCGCATCGAGGCCTTGGAAGTTGGGCCATCAGTCGTGTGGTGTTCGTCGGGGGGATCGGTGTGTGACGTCGCGCGCGAGAATCCGCGAGAAAGTGGTGGAAGATTCTGGAATCATTGAAAAGAAGTTCGCGTCGAGGCCTTGGAAGTTGGGCCATCAGTCGTGTGGTGTTCGTCGGGGGGATCGGTGTATGACGTCGCGCGCGAGAATCCGCGAGAAAGTGGTGGAGATTTCTGGATTTCATTGAAAAAGGGATTCACGTCGTCGTGTGTATATTCACTTTCATTTAGTTTTGGAAGCCCTTCCCATAGCATCGTTGCTCGGATGGCACGACGGCGGTAGAAGTGAAAAATCGCGATTGAGTAATTGATAAGTCCTTCTCATAGCGTCGTAGCTCGGAAGGCAACGATTATGTTTCTCTGATCTATTTAAAATTGCACGTCGCCGAATAAATCGATAAATACAATAACATTTAATTTTGAAAGTCCTTCCCATAGCATCGTTGCTCGGATGGCACGCCGGCGGTAGAAGTGAAAAATCGCGATTGAGGAATTGATAAGTCCTTCTCATAGCGTCGTAGCTCGGAAGGCAACGATTATGTTTCCCTGATCTATTTAAAATTGCACGTCGCCGAATAAATCGATAAATACAATAACATTTAATTTTGAAAGTCCTTCCCATAGCATCGTTGCTCGGATGGCACGACGGCGGTAGATGTGAAAAATCGCGATTGAGGAATTAATAAGTCCTTCTCATAGCGTCGTAGCTCAGAAGGCAACGATTATGTTTCCCTGATCTATTTAAAATTGCACGTCGCCGAATAAATCGATAAATACAATAACATTTAATTTTGAAAGTCCTTCCCATAGCATCGTTGCTCGGATGGCACGCCGGCGGTAAGATGTGAAAAGTCCTTCTTATAGCGTCGTAGCTCGGAAGGCAACGATTATGTTTCACTTTCTGGTCATATCATCTACCAAGATGAATCCTGACCTTCCCTTTCCTTCCCCTACTAACACAATTCCCCCACTTCCCGTGATGCTTGAAGGAGATGCTGTGGATTCAACGGTCTCATGCGGTGTCAACAGGTATAGAGCGACAAACTCTGTGTCTGATGAGTCTGCAACTTCAACTATCGGACTAACATTCCTACCTTTGTTGAACTGCATCTCCTTGGGGGGGCGCCGGTATTGACTTGAAGCAGAGATCTTCAGGGGTTATACAGTGAGGATGATTAGCTCCCACTAATCATCTGTTGGTTCATTGTGTAACTTCAGCTGATCCGTCAATAACGGAGTAGCAGCTCATTGGCAGTCAACCATGCTCATGCTCATGCTCATGCTCATGCTCATGCTGAACCATATCTGGTTGGAGTAATAGTGATGGAGTGGAATTATGTAATTAAGATTTTGAAAATAATATCAAAATTGTATATGTCGAATCTAAATGTCGTACCAAAATTTAGCAAAATCTATGGTGGGGTTTCTAGATAGACAATTTACAAATTTTCTTTTGGATAAAAAAAAATTAAGAAATTTTCTGATCCTTTCGAAAAAAATATTTTAAAAATTTTGGAAACAAGACCAAATATTTAATATTACGCTCTTATGAAATTTTTAGAAAATTCACAAATAATTATTTTTTAACATTCAATATAGCACCCCTAGTTTATGAGATGTTGGTACTAAAAAATAAAAAGCTGTTTGGACGAGACTTAAAAAAACATCAATTTTCTTGTTTCTTTTTCTTTTATTTGAATGTCCAATTAAAAAAAAATCGATAAACTGGAATTTTTCAGTTGAATTTAATATGTTTTGAAAACGGTGCAAACAATCTGTGAAGTAGGGGAAATATGCCCATTTTAAGCTTAATAAGCGGTCGTGTTTGAATGATGCTGGATAATCTGGATTGTTCCTTGAAATTCAGTAAAACCAAGTACACCAACGAGTAGAGCAACTTTCTGTGAACATTTCTGTTTATTTTAACTTTTATTATAAGTTATGCTATTCCTTTTACAACCATTTAAAAATAATATTTCAAAAATGCATTCTAATCAGTCGAGTCGAGCCCAATGGGCCACGCCTATTATTCTATTTTCAGCAAAGTTCTTTTTTTCTTCCAGCGCTCTTTTGGGTCTGCTTAGTACTGCCAAAATTGATGAAATTTTAAGCGAACACTCACGAAAAGTAGCATTTATAGCGAAAGTTTCCTGGCAGCACTTGCTCACTCCAACAGGCGCTGCACCAGCATGTTGGTGGTGTTGGTGGCCACCCTTTGTTCTTTATTTGCCATCGCTCCTCGCTCGGTTTTCTTCAGCCTTCGATTGGAATGGGTAGTCAAAATTGAAACGTCAAAAGACTTAGCGCGTTTGTTTTTTTGATGGCGCTTGCTAATTATTTACATGTTTCGGGATTATTTTTCAAGTGACTGACTAACTAATGTTCAAAAGAACATGTTGCCGGTAGTTGGAAGCAATTTTATATCTTAAGCGCTTTGAAATCGTTAGCGCAAGTGAAAAGATATTGATGGCAACTTTCGTTAAGCAGTTAACCTCTGATCTTGCGTGTGGATGTGTGTGCCACCAAAATGATGAGAAATGGTCTCGCAAAAAAGAAATTATGATCAAAAGTGCATTAAATTTGATCTTTTTGGCCAGTAAATGGCATAAAATTGCGTGCTTACTCGAGGCGGTGCTGTTGCTGAAAAGTTTATAGCCCAAATAGCATTTTTGGAGATTTAATCGAACATCAAACGCTCCATATGACGAAGATAGGTGTTTGATTAGAAAGGGTATGTTTCCCCTACTTTTCGATTGCAAACTTGACTTTTCATTAAACACTGAAGCCAATTTTTTTTTCGAGTGAAATTTCTATTTTTCCAAGAACATTTTTTTTTCGAAAAATTATAATTTGGCGGCAAATTTTCGTCCACACTTTTTTTATGGCTCAAAAGTTGCGTGGTTTTGTTCCCTGAAACATATTTAAAAAAATCCAAAAATCAAAATGAGAATTTTGGGAAATTCGTTTTTTTTTGTGAAAAAAGCCATGTGTCGCAAATGTACTTCTTCGATCATCGGAAAGGCCCCTAAAAAGTATGAGCCAAATAAAAAAAAAAAAACAAGAAATACATATTCTCGGAATCCGTGAAATAAGTGAAAATAGAACAAAAAGTCAAATATTTTTCATAATATTTGTCACTGATTTGGTGTTGAGTTTAACATTAAAAATAATTTCAGACTGCACAATGGAATCAGAATAAGTCATAGGGAAACTTTTTTGGAAATTCAAGAAACTGCCATCATTTTTTTGCAATCATTAGTTTTCAAACTAATAGTCAGACGATATAGACAAAAAATCATTTCTAACAGTTTCCAGTTGATAAGACTGAGATTTTTGAAAAAAAAGAGAATTTTCTGACGGGACCATCCATAAACCACGTGGACACTTTTTTGGGAATCTCGAACCCCCCCCCCTTCGTGGACAATTGTCCATACAAAACAAATCTTTTTTGTATGGAGCGTGGACAATCGCCAACCCCCCCCCCCCCCCCCTAAAGTGTCCACGTGGTTTATGGATGGTCCCGACCTTAGATCGAGCTGTCAAGTAGGACGCATTCTGTCAAGAAAATTGAATTTCAAATCTTGATTGAAATCTTTGCGGTCGTACAAATGGTCATTGTACTCATCACCCATTTAAGGGGTTACATACATGTAAATCGGCAAAAATTTCAGAGGTTGGTTTTTGCACACGCTTGAACTTTTTTTTAATCTGTTTCAGGGCATTACAATATACATTTTCATCTATCAATAAAATAAATTTGAACTCATTTGGTTGTTTATTTGCCGAGATATAGCTATTTGAAGTTAGCAGTTTCAAGACCAAATCGGCTCAAAATGTTGGTGAAAACTCATTAAACTGGTCCCGTGTGCATGACGAAGGCCGATTTCTAAACAGTTTATTTGAAAAAAGTTAAAAATATTTTTGTGTTTTTCATATAAAAATTCGTCAGTTTTTGATTTTTGTATTAAAAAAAACAAAATTTTAAAATCGGGACTCCAAATTTCAGCCAATTTGGTCTATCCCATCTCGAGATATCGTTTAAACTTTGGTTGTTGGTGATTTTTTATTTAACTTTTTGTCACTAAAACTTGATTTGCAAAAAAACATTATTTTAATTTTTTTTATTTTTTGATATGTTTTAGAGGACATCAAATGCCAACTTTTCAGAAATTTCTAGGTTGTGCAAAAAACCTTTGAGCGAGTTATGAATTTTTGAATCAATACTGATTTTTTCAAAAAATCGAAAAATTGGTCGCACAAATTTTTCAACTTCATTTTTTGATGTAAAATCAAATTTGCAATCAAACAAACATTCAATAATACGCTCTTTTGAAATGTTAGTCTTGGTTTAAAAATTTTGAAAATATTTTTTCGAAAAGATCGGAAAATTTCATTAGTTGCTGAGATACCGACATTGGAAAATGGTGTGTTGTTTGGACGAGACTTAAAAAACATCAATTTTCTTGTTTCTTTTTCTTTTATTTGCTGTATTTTAGCAACCAAACAGAGGAATGGATAATCATGGAATGTCCAATTAAAAAAAATCGATAAACTGGAATTTTTCAGTTGAAATCGACTATGTCTTGAAAACGGTGCAAACCATCTGTGAAGTACTTTTCGATTGCAAACTTGACTTTTCATTAAAAACTGAAGGCATTTTTTTTTTCGAGTGAATGAGTGATTTTTTCGAAAAATTATAATTTGGCGGCAAATTTTCGTCCACACTTTTTTATGGCTCAAAAGTTGCGTATTTTGTTCCCTGAAACATATTAAAAAAAATCAAAAAATCAAAATGAGAATTTTGGGAAATTCGTTTTTTTTTGTGAAAAAAGCCATGTGTCGCAAATGTACTTCTTCGATCATCGGAAAGGCCCCTAAAAAGTATGAGCCAAATAAAAAAAAAACAAGAAATACATATTCTCGGAATCCGTGAAATAAGTGAAAATAGAACAAAAAGTCAAATATTTTTCATAATATTTGTCACTGATTTGGTGTTGAGTTTAACATTAAAAATAATTTCAGACTGCACAATGGAATCAGAATAAGTCATAGGGAAACTTTTTTGGAAATTCAAGAAACTGCCATTATTTTTTTTGACAATCATTAGTTTTCAAACTAATTGTCTGACGATATAGATAAAAAATCATTTCTAACAGTTTTCAGTTGATAAGACTGAGATTTTTGAAAAAAAAGAACTTTCTGACCTTAGATCGAGCTGTCTAGTAGGATTCACTTTGTCAAGAAAATTAAATTTCAAATCTTGATTGAAATCTTTGCGGTCGTACAAATGGTCATTGTACTCATCACCCATTTAAGGGGTTACATACATGTAAATCGGCAAAAATTTTAGAAGTTGGTTTTTGCACACGCTTGAACTTTTTTTTTTAATCTGTTTTCAGGGCATTACAATATACATTTTTATCTATCAATAAAATAAATTTGAACTCATTTGGTTGTTTATTTGCCGAGATATAACTATTTGAAGTTAGCAGTTTCAAGACCAAATCGGCTCAAAATTTTGGTGAAAACTCATTAAACTGGTCCCGTGTGCATGACGAAGGCCGATTTCAAAAAAGTTTATTTTAAAAAAGATAAAAATATTTTTGTGTTTTTCATATAAAAATTCGTCAGTTTTTGATTTTTGTATTAAACAAAAAACAACATTTTAAAATCGGGGTTTGTCATGCACACGGAATATGTCTTGAGAGTCTTAACCCCAAATTTCAGCCAATTTGGTCTATCCCATCTCGAGATATCGTTTAAACTTTGGTTGTTGGTGATTTTTTATTTAACTTTTTGTCACTAAAACTTGATTTGCATAAAAATACTATTTTAATTTTTTTTTATTTTTTTGATATGTTTTAGAGGACATCAAATGCCAACTTTTCAGAAATTTCTAGGTTGTGCAAAAAACCTTTGAGCGAGTTATGAATTTTTGAATCAATACTGATTTTTTCAAAAAATCGAAAAATTGGTCGCACAAATTTTTCAACTTCATTTTTCGATGTAAAATCAAATTTGCAATCAAACAAACATTCAATAATACGCTCTTTTGAAATGTTAGTCTTGGTTTAAAAATCTTGAAAATATTTTTTTCGAAAAGATCGGAAAATTTCATTAGTTGCTGAGATATCGACATTGGAAAATGGTGTGTTGTTTGGGTGGGACTTAGAAAACTTCAATTTTCCTGTTTTTAAACCTTTGCATGGCAATATCTCAGCAACTAAGGGTCGTATCAACAAAGTTCAAAAATGCAAAATATAGAGAATTTTCTCAGCGTTTCAAAAATATTTTTTTCAAAAGTGGGCAAACATGTGTACTAATTTAGAAAAATGAATAACTGCTACTATTTCCTAAAAAGTCACCTAAAAATGGATTTAACTTGAAAACGGTGCACTTTATCAAAATTTCACTAGAGTACTTTTTGATTGCAAATTTGATTTTACATCGAAAAATGAAGTTAAAAATTTTTTGCGACCAATTTTTCGATTTTTTGAAAAAAAATGTATTGATTCAAAAATTCATAACTCGCTCAAAGATTTTTTGCACAACCTGGAAATTTCTGAAAAGTTGGTATATAATGTCCTCTAAAACATAAAAAAAATTAAAAATAGTGTTTTTTCGCAAATCAAGTTTTAGTGACAAAAAGTTAAATAAAAAATCACCAAAAAATTTTCACCATGCATCATTTTTTTCAGTGTGGTCCATATCCATACCTACAACTTTGCCGAAGACACCAAATCGATCAAAAAATTCCTTCAAAAGATACAGATTTTTGAATTTTCATACATCATTTTTGTATGGCCAGCTGCCAAATTTGTATGGAAAATTATATGGACAAACTAATGATGCAAAGTGGCTTCTTTGAGCATACCGAAGGCACCAAAAAAGTTTCAGTCGGATTAAAAAATACAAAAATTAAAATTTAAGAAAAAAAAACCGATTTCGTAGAGAATTGCTCATTTAGATAATTTGTGAAATTTCGATTTACCGCAACGCATTTTTTAAGGTGACAAATAAATAATTTTTTGATAAATATTTTTGATTTCTTGAAAAGTAATGATTGCGAACTACGAATCTTGTGTTAAACATAATAAAACAGTGATTTCATCCAAATGTCGAAACCATGCTTTGTAATTTAAATTTTTATATACTTTTGTCGCTTTTCTCCACCTCTCACTGTTATCGTTGTGAAAAAAAATATTGAAGGTAATCAAATTTTTGAGAAAAATCCACACCCCATCGATAACATCCCCTTTCCAAATCATCACATCTCATAATTTATTCCAATTTCCCACGCTCAATTTACTCCCACGCACCAACAAAACCAAAAAAAAAACATCGTCGATTTTATCAATTACATCCCCCTCTTGAACATTTTTGTTTTAGGATGTCAATTGATGTTGGGCGATGTGTGTCCCCCTTCAATTTCCACCCTCCCATTTCCCAGCACAGCTAAAAAGAGCAAACTTTTATTGTTTTACCACGCCGACACAGGACTTCTCGTCGCGTCAATTAGAGCAAAGTGTGTCCTTCGGCAAACCAAACCAAAACAAACAGTCAATATTTACCAATTTGGTCGACGGTCGCTGGATGTCATCCTTCGTTTTTTTATCGCAATTTGATCGGAAAAACAAAGCAAACATTGGCTTTTTCAGCGTCGTCCAAGTGAGCCTTGCTTTTCCGATATGTTGGAATGAGAATCTTGTCTCGACCTTAGCAATTTGACTAATGTGTTTGAACTTTTAAGAATGTCTTAGAAATAACCCTCAAAAACAATTGGTTTTATTGTGTATATTTTTTAAAAGGCACCTTTTGATTTTTGTGGATCAATCGGACAACGTAGGGTATTCACATTTTAAAAAAATGAGTTTTTTTCATACAATTTTGTTTGTTATTTTTAATTTGATTGTTTTTTCTTTTAAAAAAATATTCGACAGTTGCCCACTTCGAGGGTTAACAACAGTCCCAGTGTGGCCAACAAATTGACATCATAGGGCGAATAAATAATCTGATGACGATGTGGAAAATGGATTTCCATAAAAAGAAGTCGACAATGGGCCATAAAGCAACAAAACAGGACACGCTAGTTGTTTTTTCAAGGGGATGACCGGCCAGTAAAAAAAAGCAAGACACACGTGATTGACTTCCAAGTCGATCGTTCGCCTAATGTCGGGGGTGGTTTCGGACCGAAAAGCCATACGGTCTAGTAGTCCTTTTATTATTACTTTTTTTCATGGCCTGCTGGTCCTCTCGAAGTTTGACCTTTCGCCGGCCACATCATCTTGATAAAAAGTACCAAAAAGGATGGACACAAGCGGGATTTGTCCTTTTTTGGCCACGTGACCCTTCCCGCCAGATTGTGACACATTTGTCGCGCGCGTACAAACAAACATGAACATCATTGCTGCGATGATTAGCTTTCATGTGTGAGTTGGTTCTTTTTTGTTGTTGAACGAGAGAGGACGATAAAAAGGACCTTCTTGCTTTTGTCGTGAGGAGCAGATAAAGAGTGATATCAGATAAAATTTATGACTGTCAACATAGTTGGCGGTGCGGCGCGGACGCGCAATTCACTGGACCAGAATTTATGGTCCAGTTTGGGAGGACGACGTGGTGAACCTTAACTGTGGCTCTCCCTTAATGTGGAGGTTGAGGTAAACACAACAAAAAGTATGTTTTAGAAAAAGGACTTCTGGGGTAAAATTTGTTAAAATTGTCAAAATTTGTTAATATTGTCAAAATTGTCAAAATTGTCAAAATTGTCAAAATTGTCAAAATTGTCAAAATTGTCAAAATTGTCAAAATTGTCAAAATTGTCAAAATTGTCAAAATTGTCAAAATTGTCAAAATTGTTAAAATTGTCGGAATTGTCAAAATTGTCAAAATTGTCAAAATTGTTAAAATTGTCAAAATTGTCAAAATTGTCAAAATTGTCAAAATTGTCAAAATTGTCAAAATTGTCAAAATTGTCAAAATTGTCAAAATTGTCAAAATTGTCAAAATTGTCAAAATTGTCAAAATTGTCAAAATTGCGGAAATTGTCAAAATTGTGGAAATTGTCAAAATTGACAAAATTATTAAAATTGTCAAAATTGTCAAAATTGTCAAAATTGTCAAAATTGTCAAAATTGTCAAAATTGTCAAAATTGTCAAAATTGTCAAAATTGTCAAAATTGTCAAAATTGTCAAAATTGTCAAAATTGTCAAAATTGTCAAAATTGTCAAAATTGTCAAAATTGTCAAAATTGTCAAAATTGTCAAAATTGTCAAAATTGTCAAAATTGTCAAAATTGTCAAAATTGTCAAAATTGTCAAAATTGTCAAAATTGTCAAAATTGTCAAAATTGTCAAAATTGTCAAAATTGTCAAAATTGTCAAAATTGTCAAAATTGTCAAAATTGTCAAAATTGTCAAAATTGTCAAAATTGTCAAAATTTTCAAAATTGTCAAAATTGTCAAAATTGTCAAAATTGTCAAAATTGTCAAAATTGTCAAAATTGCGGAAAAAAAAATTGTCAAAATTGTCAAAATTGTCAAAATTGTCAAAATTGTCAAAATTGTCAAAATTGTCAAAATTGTCAAAATTGTCAAAATTGTCAAAATTGTCAAAATTGTCAAAATTGTCAAAATTGTCAAAATTGTCAAAATTGTCAAAATTGTCAAAATTGTCAAAATTGTCAAAATTGTCAAAATTGTCAAAATTGTCAAAATTGTCAAAATTGCGGAAATTGTCAAAATTGTCAAAATTGTGGAAATTGTCAAAATTGACAAAATTATTAAAATTGTCAAAATTGTCAAAATTTACAAAATTGTCAAAATTGTCAAAATTGTCAAAATTGTCAAAATTGTAAAAATTGTCAAAATTGTCAAAATTGTCAAAATTGTCAAAATTGTCAAAATTGTCAAAATTGTCAAAATTGTCAAAATTGTCAAAATTATCAAAATTGTCAAAATTGTCAAAATTGTCAAAATTGTCAAAATTGTCAAAATTGTCAAAATTGTCAAAATTGTCAAAATTGTCAAAATTGTCAAAATTGTCAAAATTGTCAAAATTGTCAAAATTGTCAAAATTGTCAAAATTGTCAAAATTGTCAAAATTGTCAAAATTGTGAAAATTGTGAAAATTGTGAAAATTGTCAAAATTGTGAAAATTGTGAAAATTGTCAAAATTGACAAAATTATTAAAATTGTCAAAATTGTCAAAATTGTCAAAATTGTCAAAATTGTCAAAATTGGGTCCTAAAATGAAGCTTAGATTGCTGATATTATTGTTTACAGCGATAAAGCTTATTTTTCTGAGTACAATGACCCTTTGTACAAGCACAAAGAGTTTAAAATGGATTTTTAAATCAATTTTGAAAAATTAACCTCGCGGTCCTTCTTTACAGAAAAGCTCCTACTTGACAGCTCGTTCCAAGGGGACCATAGTTGATCCATCGAAAAAATGTTGTCTTGTCAAAAAAAAATTTTGCATTAAAATGAAAAAAAGTGATCAGAAATGGTTTTTAATCGTGTTTTTTACCGTTGTACATAAAAATTGACATAGGACTTTAGTACCCAATTGTCAAAATTGTCAAAATTGTCAAAATTGTTGAAATTGCCAAAATTTTCAAAATTGTCGAAATTGCCAAAATTTTCAAGATTGTCTATTGTCAAAATTGTTAAAATTGACAAAATTATCAAAATTGTCAAAATTGTCAAAATTATTCAAATTGTCGAAATTGTCAAAATTGTCAAAATGGACAAAACTGACAAAATTTTGCAAAAACTTAAATTTAATTATTTTATTTATTATTCAATCTTTTGAGAAAACTATGATTTTGTTTGAAATAATTGATTATCAAGAAACGAACTTGAAAAAATAGTTAATATTTTACCTTCTCTTGCCCAACTCTCTGCCTCACTTTTATTAGCAACGACGATGACGATGACGAGCAGCAAGAGAGAGAGACTGGACTCAGACGACACTTTTTATCTGTTTTGCTCTGTTCTGCTTTTTTGTGTTCTCCTGCCCAAGCCCGAAGAGGAAAATTTATGTTTGCATCCGATTTTCTCTCTACTCGACGACGAGGGACGGTCGGTTCTTCGGGGGCCAAATGGGTGGAAAGAGAATGAAGAGAAATCACTTTTTCCGGTCTATTAGCTTTATTCTAATCCAATATGTTGGATAGATTTTGGTTCATTTTTTTTTGTCTGTGTGGAAAGAGTGAAAAGGTCTCGTTATCTTTGGTTATTGAATGTTTTCGACATAATACATGTGTCAATCTAAGGAGGCTTTGACCGTTTTTTTTGCGCAGGGGTTGTTGATGCCACTTTTGTTAAGTAGCCCACAAAAAATGATATCTCAGTAGTCCTTGCTCGATTTAGTTTGTGTCACGCTGCTTGCTTATTAAATTGCCTACATTGACACAAAATTAATAAAATGCAACTTTTTTTTTATGTCTTACGCATACCCTCTAAACAAAAGAACTTAATTTAATAAACTTGCCCAAAAAATCGAATATTGCCTCATCAATCTTCCACTAAATAACTTTCGGAAGCTCTAAATCACCCCCTGATTTCTTTTCCGCCGACGGTCGGACGAGGATAAAAATATGCGAAAATAAACAACTTTAAAACTGGTTTACGCTCAAAGGAAAATTGGCTCTGGCTTTTTAAAATATTCCTCCCCCTTTTTTCCGGTGGTGGGACATTTCACCGCCTACCATGACGGTGGTGGGAAGTGCAGGGGGTTGGCATCTTCACGTGCAATTTAACACGTGGCTTTTTAGAGCTGACTTTCCCTTTTTGAAGGAGGGGGAAATGTAGGTAATTTTTTGGGATGATGTGGTAATTTTGAAGGAAATTTTTTAAGCTAGAAAATAGTTAAAATTTTACAGAAAGAGAACAACCAAAATCTTCACAAAACGAAACCAAGATAATCCACGATGGATGAATTCTTGCCCTACTGGTAGTGGTTACCAGCCAACAAATCAGGGATAAACCACGTTCTCCCAACTCCCAAAAAAGAAAAGAAGGGGAGTGGCGCAACGGTGGTAAATGGATTCAACCCTCGTCCTGGCGCTCCTCCACCTTAACCTTCCGTCGGGAACAACCAACAACATAATGAAAAACACCCACCCCGTGACGACCTGCTGCAGGGATTTGCTTCCAGTTTTAATAAGCTTGTCTTGTGTATCCCAAACCCAAGTTTGAACAGCTAGGAAAGAAGGAGAGGGTGGTGTCGCTGTGGCCACCACGGTCGGTCGGCGGTTCGCCGGTGTCAATTAATTATCAACAAGCAGATCATTTACACGTGTTAATGTGTTAATTAAGTGATAAAGGGACCCAGCCAGCGATAAATCAGAGCCACTAGCTCGGAGGAGGAAACTAAACAAGATCGTGTGATTTTGTTATGGGAGCAGCGAGAAGAAATGAAGAATTCAGAGGTGTGATGATTTATATCTGCCGGGGGATAATGAAAATTTGCTTCTTTCTGGGATGTGGCGATTATTCTTATTTCGTTCCCAGGAAGGTGCACGCGCCAAGGGTAATGAAACATTTTTCGAACGAACGCTTGCAACTATAAACTTGATTATTTTTTTGGAACACGCGAAGAAGTTCCATCTGAAATAATTCAATTCTAGAATAAATTTTCAAAACAATCATGATTCATTCTTATGCAGATAGGACCTTTTGAAAAAAAAAATTACTGGCTTCGAATTGGTTGAACAGCTAATCCAGAGAGAAGGGTCAAAATTGAGATTTTTCGTTTTTTTAGATTTTTGTAATTTTCGTGATTTTTGTGTGTTTTTTGTATGATTTTTGTGTGATTTTTGCGTTTTTTTTGTGATTTTTGTGTGATTTTGTGCAATTTTTGTGTGATTATGTGTGCGTTTGTATGATTTTTTGATTTGTGATTTTTGAGTGATTTTGTGTGCATTTGTATGATTTTTTGATTTGTAATTTTGTGTGCTTTTGTATGATTTTTGTATGATTTATTGTGTGATTTTTGTGTGAATTTTGTGTAATTTTTGTGTGATTTTTGTATAATTTTGTGTGATTTTTATTTAATTTTTGTGTGATTTTTGTATGAATTTTGTGTTGTGTGATTTTGTGTTATGATTTTTGTATGATTTTTGTGTGGTTTGTGTGTGGTTTGTGTGTGATTTTTATGTGATTTTTGTGTGATTTTTGTGTGATTTTTGTGTTATTTTGTGTGCTTTTGTATGATTTTTGTATGATTTTTGTGTGATTTTTGTGTATTTTTGTGTTATTTTTGTGTGATTTTTATTAAATTTTTGTGTGATTTGGGTGTGATTTTTGCGTGATTTTTGTGTGATTTTTATGTAAGTTTTGTGTGATTTTGGCATGATTTTTGGGTGACTTTTGTGTGATTTTTTTGTGATTTTGTGTGCTTTGTTATAATTTGTGTATGTGTGATGTGTGTGTGATTTTGTTTGCATTTGTATGATTTTTTTGAGATTTTGGTGTGAATTTTGTGTGATTTTTGGATGATTTTTGTTTGATTTTTGTACGATTTTTGTGTTATTTTGGGTGATTTTTGTGTGATTTTTATTTATTTTTTGTGTGATTTGTGTGTAATTTTTGTGTGATTTTTGCGTGATTTTTGTGTGATTTTTAGTTAATTTTTGTGTGATTTTGTATAATTTTTTTTCGGGATTTTTGTGTGAGTTTTGTGTGTTTTTTTGTAATTTTGTGTGATTTTTATTTAATTTTTGTGTGATCTTTTTGTTATTTGTGTGTGATTTTTGCGTGATTTTTGTGTGATTTTTGTGTAATTTTTATGTAATTTTTGTGTGATTTTTGCGTGGTTTTTGTGTGATTTTTGTGTGATTTTGTGCGACTTTTGTGTGATTTTTGTATGATTTTTGTGTGATTGTGCGGATTTTTGTGTGATTTCTGTGTGATTTTTGCGTGATTTTTGTGTGATTTTTGCGTGATTTTTGTGTGAATTTTTGTGTGATTTTGTGCTATTTTTGCGTGTTTTGCCTTCCTCACTGAGGTAAGGCTATAATCCTGCTCTAAAAATGAACTTCGTATAAAAACGTCGTAGACCCACCTTCATGTATACATATCGACTCAGAATCGAAAACTGAACAAATGTCTGTGTGTATGTGTGTGTGTATGTGTGTGTGTATGTATGTATGTGACCAACAAACTAGCTCATGTTTCTCGGCACTGGCTAAACCGATTTGACCCTAACTTGTTGCATTCGACTTGGTTTAGGGTCCCATAGATCGAGTTTTATACAGATTGAAGTTTCGATAAGTAGTTCAAAAGTCATGTATAAAAATGTGTTTTCACATATATTTGGATCTCACTTAACTGTGTGTAAACTATGTCCGGGTCCATCATCCGACCCATCGTTGGTTAGGTTATCAAAAGACCTTTCCAACGAGTCTAAAACATTGAAGATCTGGCAACCCTGTCTCGAGATTAGGCCTCTTAAGTGATATTGATGTAGTTTTTTGAAGCCGGATCTCACTTAAATGTATGTAAACTATGTCCGGATCCACTATCGGACCTATTGTTGGTTAGGTTACCAAAAGACCTTTCCAACGAGTGCAAAACATCGAAGATCTGGCAACCCTGTCTCGAGACATGGCCTTTTAAGTGATATCGATGTACTTTTTGGAAGCCGGATCTAAAAAATAGATGAAACTTGTGTACAGCCATTGTTGTGAGGAAGGCTCCAACCACATAGGTGGATTAAGTTAGTTTTTTTGTAAATTTTGTGTGTGATTGTGTGATTTTTGTGTGATTTTTGCGTGATTTTTTTGTGATTTTTGTATGATTTCTGTGTGATTTTGTGCGATTGTGTGTGATTTTGTGCAATTTTTGTGTGATTTTTTGTATGATTTTTGTGTGATTTCTGTGTGATTTTTGTGTGATTTTTGCGTGATTTTTGTGTGACTTTTGTATGTTTGTACTTTTGAATTATTGTATTTTGTATTTTTTTAAACTGGTGATTTATTTACTCACAGGTTCCCAAGACATCTATATAATACAAGTTCCAAAAAAATGTCTGTAAAAAAATACTCTAGCGAATCACTCTCGATTTTGTGCAGTTTTTGCGTGATTTTTGTATGATTTTTGTGTGATTGTGTGCGATTTTTGTGTGTTTTTGCGTGATTTTTATGTGATTTTGTGTGATTTTGTTCGATTTTTGTGTGATTTTTGCTTTATTTTTGTGTGATTTTTGAGTGATTTTTGTATTTTTGCACTTTGTATTTTTTTTAAACTGGAGATTTAAAATTTTGGGCATTTACAAGTTCCCAAAACATCTATATAATACAAGTTCCATAAAAATGTCTGTAAAAAAATACTCTGGCGAATCACTCAAAATTTTCAACTGCTCTAAACATCCCCCTCGTCGTACAAAATCCTGCCGGTGACGTGCTCCTCACTGTCATCAAACTCTTCCTCCGGGAACAGGCCACGTATCTGGCTCATGAGCTGGACCTTTAGCGCGCCAAAGCTCGCTGCATCATCCTGTGGTTTCTGATTTTCGGTTTGTTGCTGCTCAAATAACGCTGGCAACACTTCTGACTTGCTTCTGAAAGTTACTAAATTTTAACAAAAGTTGAAAATTAATGTAAATTTCTTCATCTTACGCATTCCCAGTGTTCTTCTTCAAGAGGTGCAGCATCTCCAGCAATTTAGATCGTGCCGACCGGCAGCGCCGATGGTTGTGGCCAATTTCGTCAATCAGTTGTTCCGCTTGGTGATCCTTCTCGATTGGCTGCAACGAGGTCGCAGTTCGCATCGCTTCAAAGCTGGAGACCTGCGTCTGAAGGATTGCACTCTTTATTTTCAACGAAATTTTCTCCGTTTTCAGCGATTCTTCCTGCATGACCTGATCAAACTTCAGCTTCCGCACTTCTTCCTGCAACGTGTCAATCTTTTCGTTCTTCTCTTCGATGTCTCGATTCATGCAGCGAATCTCATCCTGCAGTTCCTCCTGCGATTCGTTGATGCGCTTCTCCAGCGACAACTTGTCCTCTCTCAACTGTACCAACTCTTCTTCCAGCATCGAAAGCTTCTCCGCCATGACGCAGATCTCTTCCTGAAGCTCCACCTTTGTCTCGTTGAGTTGCGCCACACGATCCTCCAGCGATTGCTTATTCTGTCTCAGCTTGATCAGCTCTTCGTCCAAGTTCGCGAGCTTCTCCGTCAGCTCAAAAATGGTACCGTCCTTTTCTTCTGAACCTCGAACTTCTTCAGCCAACCGCTGCTTCATCACTTCCATCCGTTCCCTCAACCCTTCCGCCTTGATCAACTCGGAACACTTTTCAGCTAGCTCTTCCCGCAGATCGCTGATCGTTTTCTCATCATTCTCCCGCAATCCACGGAGGTCGATTACCGACTGCTTCTCGGTAGCTTCCTTCTCCTGTTCCAGCAGCTTGATCAGCTCGTGCTGTTCCAGCAGTTTGTCCTGCTGTCGCTGGCACTTTCGCTCCAGCTCTGCGATCTTCATCGTCAGTTCGGCCGTTTCGACCTTCTGGACGGCATTGGCGAGTCCACCCTCGCTTGGTGGCATCTTCGTACGGGATGCAACTCTGCCGGTTATTTGTTTCGTCGGAGTGGTTTTCTGAAATTGTGAGAAAATGTTGTTTAATTTTATATTATTTGATAGTATGCTGAGAGGTTACGATCAAAGTACCATTTGTTAACACTCCTCCGTCCAAGGCGGAAAAAAAGTTGGAACGCTAACTTCAACTCGCTGGTTCTCAGCCAAAACTCAACCAATCTGGATGATTCCTTTTTCCAGAGATTTGTACGGATCTCCAGATGAGCCTAGAACTTTGCAGATCTCGATTTGATCAATCCTCTAATAACTACGACTAAATTAGTCGGAGCAACTTTTTTTCCGCGTGTATTTCCGAAAAGCGACTCAAGCGGGAACATTTTTGCTACGCTGCAAAAACACAATAACTTTGCTAAAATGTTAGCAAAACCCATAAAATTATATATCAAAATTTCCGTTATGATCTCAGGATTATGATGAACTTCTCAAATTTCCATTATTTTCACAAAAAAAATCACAAAACTACGTAAAACTACAGAAAAAATAAAAATGCCTCATTTTATGACTAGAACTTTATGGTAAAATCATTGATTTCATTGATTTTTTTATGAAAATGTTTCAAATGATCTAAATTATATGTTTCCGAATCATTCTGAGTGTGTTTTTTCCTGAATACTACAAATTTTTACCAAAACTACGTAAAATACAGAAAATTTGATACATTCCTTTAGAACTTTATTTGCTTCATGATAAAATCATTGATTTATTTTATGAAAATGTTTCAAATGATCTAAATTACAAGTTTCCGAATTATTCTGAGTGTGATTCTTCCTGAATACTAAAAAATTCTACCAAAACTACGTAAAATACAGAAAATTTGATACTTTCCTTTAGAACTTTATTTGCTTCATGATAAAATCATTGATTTATTTTATGAAAATGTTTCAAATGATCTAAATTACAAGTTTCCGAATTATTCTGAGTGTAATTCTTCCTGAATACTAAAAAATTCTCCCAAAACTACGTAAAATACAGAAAATTTGATACTTTCCTTTAGAACTTTATTTGCTTCATGATAAAATCATTGATTTAGTTTATGAAAATGTTTCAAATGATCTAAATTACAAGTTTCCGAATTATTCTGAGTGTGATTCTTACTGAGTACTACAAAATTTTACCAAAACTACGTAAAATACAGAAAATTTGATACATTCCTTTAGAACTTTATTTGCTTCATGATAAAATCATTGATTTATTTTATGAAAATGTTTCAAATGATCTAAATTACAAGTTTCCGAATAATTCTGAGTGTGATTCTTCCTGAATACTACAAAATTCTACCAAAACTACGTAAAATACAGAAAATTTGATACTTTCCTTTAGAACTTTATTTGCTTCATGATAAAATCATTGATTTAGTTTATGAAAATGTTTCAAATGATCTAAATTACAAGTTTCCGAATTATTCTGAGTGTGATTCTTCCTGAATACTGAAAAATTCTCCCAAAACTACGTAAAATACAGAAAATTTGATACTTTCCTTTAGAACTTTATTTGCTTCATGATAAAATCATTGATTTATTTTATGAAAATGTTTCAAATGATCTAAATTACAAGTTTCCGAATTATTCTGAGTGTGATTCTTCCTGAATACTAAAAAATTCTCCCAAAACTACGTAAAATACAGAAAATTTGATACTTTCCTTTAGAACTTTATTTGCTTCATGATAAAATTATGATTTATTTTATGAAAATGTTTCAAATGATCTAAATTACAAGTTTCCGAATTATTCTGAGTGTGATTCTTACTGAGTACTACAAAATTTTACGTAAAATACAGAAAATTTGATACCTTCCTTTAGAACTTTATTTGCTTGATGATAAAATCATTGATTTATT
The DNA here is from genome assembly GCF_016801865.2 of Culex pipiens pallens. Classification (NCBI taxonomy): domain Eukaryota; kingdom Metazoa; phylum Arthropoda; class Insecta; order Diptera; family Culicidae; genus Culex; species Culex pipiens. The sequence continues at coordinate 194,583,793 of NC_068938.1, read as the reverse complement.
TTATGAAAATGTTTCAAATGATCCAAATTATAAGTTTCCGAATCATTCTGAGTGTGTTTCTTCCTGAATACTACAAAATATCACCAAAACTACGTAAAATACAGAAAATTTGATACTTTCCTTTAAAACTTTATTTGCTTCATGATAAAATCTCTGATTTATTTTATGAAAATGTTTCAAATGATCTAAATTACAAGTTTCCGAATTATTCTGAGTGTGATTCTTCCTGAATACTAAAAAATTCTACCAAAACTACGTAAAATACAGAAAATTTGATACTTTCCTTTAGAACTTTATTTGCTTCATGATAAAATCATTGATTTATTTTATGAAAATGTTTCAAATGATCTAAATTACAAGTTTCCGAATTATTCTGAGTGTAATTCTTCCTGAATACTAAAAAAATCTCCCAAAACTACGTAAAATACAGAAAATTTGATACTTTCCTTTAGAACTTTATTTGCTTCATGATAAAATCATTGATTTATTTTATGAAAATTTTTCAAATGATCTAAATTACAAGTTTCCGAATTATTCTGAGTGTGATTCTTTCTGAATACTAAAAAATTCTCCCAAAACTACGTAAAATACAGAAAATTTGATACTTTCCTTTAGAACTTTATTTGCTTCATGATAAAATCATTGATTTATTTTATGAAAATGTTTCAAATGATCTAAATTACAAGTTTCCGAATTATTCTGAGTGTGATTCTTACTGAGTACTACAAAATTTTACCAAAACTACGTAAAATACAGAAAACTTGATTTGCAAAAGACACTATTTTTATTTTTTTTTTATTTTTTGATATGTTTTAGAGGACTTCAAATGCCAACTTTTCAGAAATTTACAGAATGGGCAAAAAAAAATCTTTGACCGAGTTATACATTTTGAATCAATATAGATTTAAAAAAAAATCGAAACATTCGTCGCAAAAATGTTTCATCTTCATTTATCGATGTAAAATCGAATTTTCAATCTTAAAGTATGTTAGTGATTTTTTTTATATAGTGCACCGTTTTCAAGTTATAGTCATTTTTAGGTAACTTTTTTGAAAAGAAGTCGCAGTTGTTCATTTTTAAAATTAGTGCCCATATTTTTGAAAAGCTGAGAAAATTTTCTATATTTTTGAACTTTGTTGATACGACCCTTAGTTGCTGAGATATTGCCATTCAAAGGTTAAAAAACAGGAAAATTCATGTTTTCTAAGTCTCACCCAAACAACCCACCATTTTCTAATGTCGATATCTCAGCAACTAATGGTCCGATTTACAATGTTGGAATATGAAACATTTATGAAATTTTTCGATCTTTTCGAAAAAAATATTTTCAAAAATTTAAAATCAAGACTAACATTTCAAAAGGGTATAATATTGAATGTTAGGCCCTTTTAAAAATATTTTCAGCTTTTCAAAAATATTTTTTTCAAATGTGGGCAAACATGGGCACTTATTTAAAAAAATGAATAACTGCGACTTTTTTCAAAAAACTTACCTAAAAATAGCTTGACTTGAAAACTTGCACTTTATAAAAAAAATCACTGAAGCTCTTTTCGATTGCAAATTCGATTTTACATCGAAAAATGAAGATGAAAGTTTTTTGGGAACAATATTTCGATTTGTTGAAAAAATCTGTATTGCTTCAAAAAATCATAGCTCGGTCAAAGATGTTTTGTCCATTCTGGAAATTTCTGAAAAGTTGGCATTTGATATCCTCTAAAACATATCAAAACATAAAAAAAATAAAAATAGTGTTTTTTTTGCAAATCAAGTTTTAGTGACAAAAAGTGAAATTAAAAATCACCAAATTTTTTTTTACCGTGTATAATTTTTTTCAGTGTAGTCCATATCCCTACCTACAACTTTGCCGAAGACACCAAATCGATCAAAAAATTCCTTCTAAAGATACACATTTTTTAATTTTCACATTTCACATATCATTTTTGTATGGACAGCTGCTAAATGTGTATGGAAAATTAAATGAACGAACCAATGCAGCAAAATTGCTTCTTTGGGCATACCGAAGACACCAAAACAGTTTCAGCCGGATTAAAAATACAAAAAATAAAATTAAAGAAAAAATACTGATTCTGTAGAGAACTGCTCCCATACAACAAGCTTCCAAAACAATGCTCTACATTCTAATACCAACATAAAATTATAAAAATTATAAAACTTTCTGTATTTTACGAAGTTTTGGTAATTTATTTTTAGTATTCAGGAAGAAACGCACTGAGAATGATTCAGGAACTTATAATTTAGATCATTTGAAAAAGCATTATGAAATAAATCAATGATTTTACCATGAAGCAAATAAAGTTCTAAAGGGACCATCCATAAACCACGTGGACACTTTTTTGGTAATCTCGAACCCCCCCCCCCCTCTTCGTGGACAATTGTCCATACAATAAAAATCTTTTTTTGTATGGAGCGTGGACAATCGCCATACCCCCCCCCCCCCCAAATTGTCCACGTGGTTTATGGATGGTCCCAAAGGAAAGTATCAAATTTTCTAGTTTTGGTAGAATTTTTTAGTATTCAGGAAGAATCACACTCAGAATAATTCGGAAACTTATAATTTAGATCATTTGAAACATTTTCATAAACTAAATCAATGATTTTATCATGAAGCAATTAAAGTTCTAAAGGAATGTATCAAATTTTCTGTATTTTACGTAGTTTTGGTAAAATTTTGTAGTATTCAGGATGAAAACACACTCAGAATGATTCGGAAACTTATAATTTAGATCATTTGAAACATTTTCATAAACTAAATCAATGATTTTATCATGAAGCAAATAAAGTTCTAAAGGAAAGTATAAAATTTTCTGTATTTTACGTAGTTTTGGTAAAATTTTGTAGTACTCAGTAAGAATCACACTCAGAATAATTCGGAAACTTGTAATTTAGATCATTTGAAACATTTTCATAAAATAAATCAATGATTTTATCATGAAGCAAATAAAGTTCTAAAGGAAAGTATCAAATTTTCTGTATTTTACGTAGTTTTGGTAAAATTTTGTAGTATTCAGAATGAAAACACACTCAGAATGATTCGGAAACTTATAATTTAGATCATTTGAAACATTTTCATAAGCTAAATAATTGATTTTATCATGAAGCAAATAAAGTTCTAAAGGAAAGTATCAAATTTTACTCCCATAGAGGGTGATAGGCCCGTAGGACGGCGCTGATGGTGGAAATTTTTTCCATGGAGTCGTGTTGCTTGATAGTGCAGCACAAAGTGGGAGGTACGGACTGTCGATCGGCAACGATAAAATCGAGGTACTAATGATGCAAAATGGCTTCTTTGGGCATACCGAAGGCACCAAAATAGTTTCAGCCGGATTAAAAAAACAAAAAATAAAATGACCGAAATCTCAGTGACTTGCTCATGGGTGTTTTGAAAGATTTTCATAAAAAAATTTATCAAATTTTCCTACAACAGATGATTTTTTACAGAACTGTGAAATTTTCTATATTTTACGTAGTTTTGGTGATATTTTGTAGTATTCAGGAAGAAACACACTCAGAATGATTCGGAAACTTATAATTTGGATCATTTGAAACATTTTCATAAACTAAATCAATGATTTTATCATCAAGCAAATAAAGTTCTAAAGGAAGGTATCAAATTTTCTGTATTTTACGTAGTTTTGGTAAAATTTTGTAGTACTCAGTAAGAATCACACTCAGAATAATTCGGAAACTTGTAATTTAGATCATTTGAAACATTTTCATAAAATAAATCAATGATTTTATCATGAAGCAAATAAAGTTCTAAAGGAAAGTATCAAATTTTCTGTATTTTACGTAGTTTTGGGAGAATTTTTTAGTATTCAGAAAGAATCACACTCAGAATAATTCGGAAACTTGTAATTTAGATCATTTGAAAAATTTTCATAAAATAAATCAATGATTTTATCATGAAGCAAATAAAGTTCTAAAGGAAAGTATCAAATTTTCTGTATTTTACGTAGTTTTGGGAGAATTTTTTAGTATTCAGGAAGAATTACACTCAGAATAATTCGGAAACTTGTAATTTAGATCATTTGAAACATTTTCATAAAATAAATCAATGATTTTATCATGAAGCAAATAAAGTTCTAAAGGAAAGTATCAAATTTTCTGTATTTTTCGTAGTTTTGGTAGAATTTTTTAGTATTCAGGAAGAATCACACTCAGAATAATTCGGAAACTTGTAATTTAGATCATTTGAAACATTTTCATAAAATAAATCAATGATTTTATCATGAAGCAAATAAAGTTCTAAAGGAATGTATCAAATTTTCTGTATTTTACGTAGTTTTGGTAAAATTTTGTAGTATTCAGGAAAAAACACACTCAGAATGATTCGGAAACATATAATTTAGATCATTTGAAACATTTTCATAAAAAAATCAATGAAATCAATGATTTTACCATAAAGTTCTAGTCATAAAATGAGGCATTTTTATTTTTTCTGTAGTTTTACGTAGTTTTGTGATTTTTTTTGTGAAAATAATGGAAATTTGAGAAGTTCATCATAATCCTGAGATCATAACGGAAATTTTGATATATAATTTTATGGGTTTTGCTAACATTTTAGCAAAGTTATTGTGTTTTTGCAGCGTAGCAAAAATGTTCCCGCTTGAGTCGCTTTTCGGAAATACACGCGGAAAAAAAGTTGCTCCGACTAATTTAGTCGTAGTTATTAGAGGATTGATCAAATCGAGATCTGCAAAGTTCTAGGCTCATCTGGAGATCCGTACAAATCTCTGGAAAAAGGAATCATCCAGATTGGTTGAGTTTTGGCTGAGAACCAGCGAGTTGAAGTTAGCGTTCCAACTTTTTTTCCGCCTTGGTCGTTCGTGTAAGTACGGGATGCCTTGGACGGAGGAGTGTTAATTGAAAATATAAGATAAAAAATTACTCAGAACATATAACAAACATATTACACAGTATCACAAAACAATTAAAACCAATAAAAAATAAAAGAAATGTGAAAAATAATGATTTCTTAAGTTTTTTTAAAGATCCTACCTTTATAAACATAATTATTATTACATTAGATCCTTTATAAACATAATTATTACTTTTTGTTTTTTTTTCTGACTCAATGCGGTTTAAAAAAACACTCAAAAAGCATACATATTTTTTTTTTTCAAAAACACTCTTGATTTATAGAAAATTTTATATATTAAGACATGACAAGACTAATTTTTTTAAATAAATATTTTAGTTAACAGAGGGGAGGAGGGGGGAGGAGGGGGGCTGGACTCCATATGTCTTTGGAAGACATATGGAAGACAAGGGAAAAGAGGAAAAAAGATGAAGATCATTGCTTCTTCAAGAATCCTCCCCTCCTACTTTACGTCAATAAAGCTTCACCAGCCAAGGCATATAGATAAATTAAGGTAAGGTGGGTTTTCCAGCTTTTTATGAAGATTTGAATATAATTGCAAATTTGACCATCTTCCAGGCAAATCTCATTTATTTTCAGTTTTGCCAAAACATGTCATAAGTTATCTAAAATCGCTTCTAAATGTACTTAACTTAATTTTTTAAACAAAAATTTTGTTTTGAGGGCGTTTTTTGATCCAGTTTGGCGGTGAAATCAATCTAGAAAATGCTCAAATATTTATTTTTTTCTGAAGATTTCCAGTTAAGTTCCGCATTGGTACCTATTATACTACCATTATTTTGTTGACTGCTGGAAAACCCATCATACCTTTTCTAATCTATAGGCCCCTAAAACCAAAGCTAAAAACTCGATTCGCCACCTACATTCGAGTAGAAGAACTTTGGTGCAAGGTTACGTTTACGTTTTTGCGCGATAAGTGCAAAGGGGAGTGAAAACTATTTGAAGGTTTTTTAAAAGAAAATTGATCTTTTGGAATAAAAAAAAGTTAACAGGAGGTAAGAAATAAAAAGTTCTATCGACTGACTTTTTGATTTTTTTTTTTTTGCTAAGTTGCCCTTTTCATTGAAAATTCTGAGATCCGGATTGAAAACACGAGAATGAGGTTA